>NW_026887089.1:600000-1170183 GCF_032173495.1 Musca vetustissima | reverse complement strand
ATTGGAATTCCTGTTGAAAGTTGGCAATTCGTGTGGCCAATCTATGTTTCTAGAAGGAGAATTCGACTTTTCCTGAGATAAAGATGTCTGAGATAACGCTGTCTTAACCGCCTGTGCAACTGCCTGCTGCATTTCGCTGCGCATAACCTCAATCATCGACTCCCTGGTCGCACCTAAAGCTGACTCAACTACCTCAACTATTCCTGGACTACTTAATCGACCTTGCGGTTCATTCACACTATTGCCGCGGATTGTCAATGGACTATAGGAAGGCTGACTGATAGAATTTTCGTCTCCCGTGACAGGGGTTGACTGTATCACAGTTTCCTCACCATCTACATCAGGCTGAGTAACTGGAAGTATGCCTGCGGCATGACTGGTAGATGACTCCGTATTTAATTCCATCTCTCCGGTTGCCCTACTGTTGGACCTAGTTGTCCTGCCTTGCGTTTTAGGTGGAAGTGGCATAATCAATAAAATTCAAAAACAAAATTGCAATACCAGAAATACAATTAAAAAAAAAAAAACCAGAAAAATAAATCAATATAAAAAAAAAACATGAAAATCAAGCTGAATGCCAAATATAATTTATAATGTAAATGTAGAATAATTGTCTTTGCCGTAATCTAAATTAGAATCTGTAAAATTTAGAAATCTGTTAACCATCAACAATAATTAACATAAAATACCATACAAAAAATATCCAAAAACAAAACGATATGAACCAGATATAAAATCTTCCAAAATGTTCACTGAAATTCCGCAAAAAGAAATCATAAAAATATTGTTCAAAAAAAAGTATAATATATATGTAATGATAAGGTGAAATATGAATATAGGTTAGGTTTCAGCCAAATAAAAGAAACAACAACTTTGTAACCATCAAACATCTGTAAAGATCATCTTAAAAATTTTACCAATAAAATTCTGTTTGTATCAATATACCAAATAAACATATCTAATACCGCAAATTAGTAGCTTGACATAAAAATCTGCAACTAATGACTATGTACTAGCATTGTTTAAAAATAGAAAAACAAGAAACTTGACTATATTTTGTCGCAAGATTGAACCTTGTTATATACACAACTGTTCAAGACGAACAAAATAGTTTATAAGAAGATGGAGATCTTATAACAATTGCATGCATGGATTTGTTTCTGAAGCAACTGAGTATTATAATTTAATAATACCTCAGGACTCAAAAATCAAACCGATGACACTAAAAATCAAAATTTGCCCCACGTTGGGCGCCATTTTGTAACAGGAATCGGCGAGAGTTTATTATGGCTATGTGTCATACTCAGCTGTTGTTGGTATGCCATTAATTGTGTTTATTTTTACCTCGGCTTAGCTCATCGTCCTCACCAGACCATGCACAATAGTATATCAAAAAAAAAAATATCATTAAGAAGTCACGAAAACGATACAGATGCTTGATGTTGTTGTTGTGGGTACCCCAGATGGTGGATGGGTACCTTGAGCCCTCCCACGGATTTCTTCAAAATCCCCTGCGGGTTTCTTATTTTACCGGAAACCCCCTAAAAACATTTTTATTTGGCTGAACCTACCTTATTTCACCTTTTGAATAAATCACTAATACATGACTATTTCACTTCATCATTACAGAAATTCATTATTCCCTTTTATTTGCATTGGGATTTTTATAAACATTACATAGGAATATAAATATATATCTATTAATATATATACTTATATATAGGAACAAAATATTTATGAGGCTTTATGTTTATCCCCATATAAATTCAACAAAAAGAAATATGTAAGAAAATAAGAATTTGTAAAATAAATCTCGACCCTATTGAGCTCAAGAGGTAAGATATTCGGTCACCTTCTAGACCGGGTATGACTGGAAAGCTATTGGTATTTAATAGGGATCAACATTTACATACGATTATAATGAGACACCAGAAAATATAATATTAAGAAATATGAATGGCAATTAGGTTAATGTAATTAATTATTAATTATTAGATAATTGAAATATCAAATAAATTTAAATTTAAATAATTATTTTAATGATAAATTACAATTCAAATAATTAATGTATTAGTCTTCAAAGAATTTCACTCGTCCAGCGAGTTTAAAATAATTAATTATATAAATGATTTGATTTTGAAATTATTATTATTTAATAAATTTAATTTAACCAGATTTAATAAATAATATAAAAAGTTAAAACTATCTAATAAATTTCAATCATCAACTCACTTAGACAACTATCGTTGCTTATAGCTGTACTGTACTGTACTCGAATTTTAGAAACAACAAAAAAAAATGAAACGAAGACACATGTGATTTTAAAGTAACGGTCCTATGCCGTTATATTTGTACTATATATATACATATGTACTTATGTACAATATATGTTTTTCACATCGGCTGCCCGTCGATGGATATGTTAGAAATAATAGTATTCGTATTTTCCTGCCTGTGGCAGAAAAATGCGAATAACTAATTATGATACAATTTTGTTCACCAAATGCTTACTGTGGTGATGGGGGAAGCGCACCCAGGCCTTACAAAAAAAAGGAAATCAGCAACTGGAAGCTGGAGTTTGTTGGAAGGGTGTCTATGGTTGATGCTGGTTAATGGTGATGTCCACTGTTAATGGTTTTTCGGTGGTGATAATTTTCAGTGGGTTGTGGTCAATATCAATGGGTTATGGTGGTGGTAAATTTCAGTGGGCTGTGGTGGTGGTCACTTGCAATGAGTTGGAGTGGTGGTCACGTTAAATTGATTTGGAGTGGTGGTGACTTTAAATTGATTTGGAGTGGTGGTGCCGGGGAACAAAATTGATATTGGCAATGGTAGCGTTGGGCAATAGGAGCTGGTTTAGGTCGAAGCCTACGTGCCCAGTGAAATACTTTTAAAAGATAATCCCGGACGCCGTTACCAATGGTGATTGTTGTTGGAGCACACACTTTTATTTTAGAAATTTATAATTTGCACAATTCACTTTTTATTATTTGTTCCTTGCTCAATTGCCGCCTCGATGAATTTCAAACAAAAGACAGAATGCAAATGGCGTTCTTTTTCATTCCCTTTTGCAAATGATTAGGCTATTCGCAATCGAAAATGTCACCTTGCAGAAAAAAGGAGTAATCGATAACCGGTAGCCGTCAGGCTATCAATGCATCGACCACAATGCGGGCGATGTTTACGCTGCGCATTGCGTTAACCGGCTGACATAACAACTTTACTACTTTGCTTACTGTTTTTTTATACCCTTCACCACAGTGTGGTACAGGGTATTATGTCTTTGTGCATATGTTTGTAACAGGCAAAAATAATCGAGATAGACCCATGGTTCCTTTTGAGAATATGCATAGAATCACTTTCTGAGTCGATTTATGCATGTCCGTCTGTCTGTGCGTCCGTCCGTCCATGTATTTTTGTTAACAAAGTACAGGTCGCTTTTGCGATCCGATTTGCATGAAATATGGCACAGGTCACTTAATTGGCCCAAGGACGAACCCTATTGAAAATGGGAAAAATCGGTTCAGATTTAGATATAGCTCCCATATATATTTTCGTCCGATTTAAGGTAAATAGTGTACCAAAGTCCCTATATGTTTTTCGATTTGCACGAAATTTTGCATAGAGTACTGAATTAGGTCCAGAATGATGTGTGCCAAGTTTCGAGAAAATTGGGTCAGATTTAGATATAGCTCCCATATATATTTTCGTCCGATCTAAGGTAAATGGCGCTCCAAAGTGCCTATATGTCTTTCGAGTTGCACGAAATTTGGCATAGGTTACTGAATTAGGTCCAGAATGATGCGTGCTAAGTTTCGTGAAAATCGGTTCAGATTTAGATATAGCTTCAAAATATAATTTCAACCGATTTAATTTAGATTGCACACAATTTTGTACAATGTACTGTTACTATAACTTTTCGTGTGTAAAGTTATCTTGAAATTGGTTCAGATTTACATATACCTTCTATATATATTTTCGTCCGATTTTAAGTAAATGGTACACTAAAGGTCCATACAGACCCATACACGTACTGAAATTAATAAAAATTAATATCTAGCATGTTTCCTGAAATCGGTTCAGATTTACATATGTACAATATCCCCAAAGTGGTGAAGGGTATCATATAGTCGGTCCAGCCCGACTTTACTACTTTCCTTACTGTTTTTTTTTTTATAATTCTTAAGAAATGATCATGCCAATTGTTCTTACTATTATGTGTCAATTTTATGCTATAACATCTTTCGAGAACGTTGTAAAATTGGCGAGAATGTTGGAATTGGCGAATTTATTGACTTCCACAGTATTTTAGTTTAATAAGTAGAAATATGATTATAAGTCCTTTTACCGGTATATTCTCTGGCAGTAGGCTATATCAGGCCCGTGAACTTATATTTCATAACGTATATAATATTATTTTTTGTTTTGTGTTATACCACAAATTATTACGAAGAGCATTTTTTTTGCTATTCCAATTGGGGGGCTTTTGCAGGTCAAATTTTATATAACACACTTGGTTTTATCAATAAATCGCTTACCTGTTCTTTGAACAAATGATAAAGCCTTCATGGTTGATGACCAATCGGACATGGGATACCACAAGGCATGATAGACGAACCAAAAGTGTTGTGAAACCGACAATAAAAAGTACAATAGAATTGTAAACAAGAAGAATTTACAATTTCGAAGAATGACATGAGTGGCTCCAACCTAGAATTGAAATGCCGAAATAAATAAAATTACAACAATCAACAGCAAAAGATTACACACCTCATAGACACAAGTGGCATGGACAGCAAAGGTAAAGAATAAATATTCGCATATTATAAATAAATCTTTTGTCCTGAAAATATAAAAACAATCAATATAAAATACCTGCCTTAGATTTCCGACGTAAAAACCCTCTTTACTTACACAAACAACAGAATAGTTAATTGCAACTTTTGCGGCAACAACAAATGGGCGAAGGTATTAAAAAATAAGTCAGCTATTAGAAGGGAAAATTGTAAACCCAAAAGGATACGATAACGCGTCAATGTTAATTTCATATTGTTTTGTTTGTATTTTAATTTAACACAAAATTTTATGAATTTTTATTATTGTCTCGTTTTTGTGTGACGTCAATGTTATGAACAAATATTACCACACACTTGACATTTTATTTACTTGCAAGAATTGTGAAGTGAAGTATGAAAGGGATGTTTTGTTTTTGTCACAAAAAGGATATTTTAAACGCATGCGTATTAGGGGACCCGGATAAGGTAACCACGGTTTAATTTTTTAAAAATGAATACAAAAGAAAAAATTGCTTTGAATTGTGTTCATCATTTCGCAAGTGAAAACCTGTGAGGAATGTTTAAATGTTTATATACGAAAATATATAGAGATTATATCTACATACGAACCTATTTCAATAAAAGTCTAATTACTAGGGACAATTTGGTACGTTGTGCACAATTTCATCGCAATCGGAGAAGTGTTGGCTATTTAGATCTAATCGGATGCAAATATTGGACCCTCTTGTCTGAGCAAAATAGTTCACAACGATCGAATCGCTGTTCTGTCAACATATACAGATGGATCGAAGATAAATGATGTAATTCGAACACTGTGAGGAACCAGATGCAAAAAACACATATGAACTTAACTAATACGGTAGCAAAAATCTTAGCGAAGAACTTAGTAAAATAATACTAAATAATTATAATGAAATTTTAGGATATTTGAAAATGTTTAATTATATGAATAGAATTTTGTTTTAGGCTTACATTTTTAGAATGTAACATATAGATATAACATAGCAGTCATGAAATGGCTGATGAGCTTGCTCAGAGGAGTAATAGTCTTCCGATGTGCAGATTGAGAAGTCTGTTAGAACACCTTACATTGGCAAAATCCGCTTGATCTGCTACAGAATGCCAGGTATTTGATGGTTTGAGGAACTTATGTCAACCTCAAAATGCATCTGTTCCGAGAAGAAAAGCATCACAATAGCTCTGTCTGTTTACTCGATATTTGGTAACAATTGTTACCAAATGTTACTAAATGTTGTCTGTTTACCCAAAAATGCAGTAAAAGAGAGTCAAGTGAGAGAGCAAGTCTGACAGTTCAACAACTACAAATTTACTGGAGTTTACTGAAAGAATTTTATTCAGTAAGATTTTGCATACTCAGCCATTTTATGACCAAACACAAACATTAAGTGTGTCTGGTTACTTTTCCAGTAACATTTATTCAGTAAGTTCTAGTTCAGAGAGTAAGCTTTTCTTACTCTCTTTTGCGATAATACCGAAAAAAGTAAACAGACAACATTTAGTAAGATTTAGCAAATAAACAGCTGATTCAAGAAAACATTTGATTTGCGCCAAAATAAACAACAAAAAAAGGACGAACACAATTATTTGTATAGCATTTAATATTAAAAATAAAATGAATAATAAAAGAAAAATTGATCTGTTATGTTCCCCGGGAACATTTAAGCTCCCTGCATCAATATATTGCCCTCAATCTGGAACTTGCCTAAAAATATATAAGGAATTAGTTTGTAATTTAATGAAACTTTGCATTACTTACGAATTTTCTTCCATTTTCTGTAATTAACTTCAAATTGAACTTTGCAAATTAAAAAAAAAAAAAATTTAAATAATTTTTGTGTTTGGTCAGAAAACAGCTGATGAGAAAATAGCTGAGTTGCAAAATCTTACTGAATAAAATTCTTTCAGTAAACTCCAGCAACTTTGTTGTTGTTCAACTGTCAAACTTGCTCTCTCACTTGACTCTCTTTTACTGGATTTTTGTGTAAACAGACAACATTTGGTAAGCGTGGTTTTATATTTGTCGGGATCGGTATCGGTGTTGAGAGTTTCTCTCTCTCTCAGTGGTAAATTGTGAATTGTGTTGGAAAACATTACCACAGGTAGGAACAAAAAAGTACGAAAAGGTACCTGAAATTCTACTTCAAATGATAATAAATTATAATTATCGAGAAATATTGGCCAATATTTATACCAGTTATTTGCATAAATAACATATGTTATAATTTAAGCGTGAATGTATTCAAGAATAATAAAAAATCGAATTTTTGTTTTGGTACGTTTATGTCAATTCGTACAAGCGTACTTTTTGTTCACAAAAGGTACGAATTGACATAAACGTACCAAAACAAAAATTATATTTTTTATTATTCGTGGATACATTTACGCTTAAATTATAACATATATTATTTATGCAAACAACTGGTATAAATATTGGCCAATATTTCTCGATAATTATGATTTATTATCATTTGAAGTAGAATTTTAGGTACCTTTTCGTACTTTTTTGTTCCTACCTGTGGCAATGTTTTCCAACACAATTCACAATTTACCACTGAGAGAGAGAGAGACTCTCAACACCGATCCCGATCCCGGCAAATATAAAACCACGCTTACCAAATATCGAGTTAACAGACAGAAGAGCTGTTATTCAAAACATTTTTTAATTTGCAAAGTTCAATTTTAAGTTAAATTGTATAAAAATTACAGAAAATTCAAAGTTTCATTAAATTAGAAACTAATTCCTTATATATTTTTAGGTAAGTTCCAGATAGAGGGCAATGTATTGATGCAGGAAGCTTAAATGTTCCTGGGGAACATACCAAACCAATTTTTCTTTTATTGTTCATTTTTTTTTAAATATTAAACGGCATATACATTAGAACTTTTGTACCGGGTTAACCTACTTTATGAGGATTTATTTCACATATATGCAAAGTAATTGACAATTGAAACCCACTGGGTTAACGAAATCCGGTTAAATGTAAACGTACTATTAAATGCAATACTAATAATTGTGTTTGTCCTTTGTTTGTTTATGGTGTTTTTACACGATATGTATTTTACATATGTGCTGTCACTTATTTCATCCATATGTAATTCCTTATGTGTGTCAAAATTAGCAGCGTACACAAAACATTTATTTTTGTGTTCAAATCGGCATATGTATTTTACATATGACATAACCTATAAACAAAAAAAACACTTTTAGTTTTTCTTAAATCAACATAATTTTTTTTATTAAACACCTACAAACGAAATAATAATTTGTAATTTTTGCCTTTTCATCCTTTTCTTTGACTTCCAATTGAAATATTTTCTTCCATCATTCAAACAGCTGATTTCCTTATGTTTCACATACGAAAATAGAGCGCGTCCTATTCGGAAAAAATACATATGTAATTGCATATCGTTTTGACACATTGAAATTTCCGTATGTTTCACATGACGAGTTCGATTTCCATATGTAAAAAAGTGACAGCACATATGTAAAATACATATCGTGTAAAAACACCATTATTTTGGCGCAAATCAAATGCTTTCTTGAATCAGATGTTTATTTGCTTAATCTTACTAAATGTTGTCTGTTTACTTTTCTCAGTATTATCGCAAAAGAGAGTAAAAAGGGCTTACTCTCTGGACTAGAACTTACTGAATAAATGTTACTGGAAAAGTAACCAGACAAACCTAATATTGGACTTCTTATACTTCTAGGAATTCTGTGTTCTTAGTGAAGTCCCTTACACTTTTCCATTCACACCCCCCATAGGTCGGTTAGGTCATGGATAGTGTTATTTCCCAAGCATTTGCAGTTTCATAGGAAATGTTCCAGCGTTTCGTTGTCTTCCTCATACGCTCTATACCAGCTGCAGTTATAGAATTAACTTGCTTGTTTACTATCCGTCATTATATGTATTGTATCCTGACCAGAGTCCAAACTTAACCAGTTTAAGCATATCCGCATGTAGGACCGTTATCTTATCTTGCATGCGAAGTGAAATTTTTGTTCTCGTCCCAGTTCCGATTTTCTAACTAGCCGGGAGCCATTTGTGTAACAACAGTTGCCAGAGGGCATTTGTGCAAGTGGTCCGACTCAAAACTTTTGATTGAGGATCTGATATCAATTGGGTATATGCTCCAGATAATTGATTCATCTTTGTTGTGAGCTTAGCGATATCCGTACTTCCTGTACCATCTTATCATCACACTCCGGCATTCTTAGATGGTTATGTTTGTCTTACTTTCGTGTTCAGACTCGGTATGTGATTTAGTTTCTAGTTTTAGCTCGCGGCTTTGCCGATATATTTAGCTATACCAAAACGTAAACAGATACATCGGATTATAAATTTTAAAAAACCTTCGAGTAGTAGCAATCTATGATCAAAGTATACGGACATGTTTAGAAAAGTACCTGCGTATAATGACTATAGGTTAATTGTATAATTGTACCGGGCGATTGTTGTAAACGATAATCTACACCAAATACAAATTTCAGCAATTTTTAATGGAGACTGGTTTTAAATCTCAAACCCCCAAAACGTGAACCGATATTGAAAACGCATGGTAGGGAGGGACATGTGTATGAATTCCTTGAAATACTGCAATTTAAAGGGCAAATTTATATGAGATTATCCCTGGAGACTATACCTAAAACGGGACCAATATTGATTACATTGTGTAGAAATTACCGAACATTTGGAGTTATCATTATTTAGGTGCTGTGTTTAATTGGGGACCGATATAGATCAGTTTCAAACTTGAAACTTTTGCATCCTTCACGCTAAATATTAAAAATACCAAACTTCCGTAGAGATCATTATATGGGGGCTAGACCTATATAGTTCGTTCTCGAACCTGATGTTCTAGTTTTTTTATCTCAATATCCTCCGAAGGTAAAATGATTACAACTGATGGCTAAATTGTCAAAGTAGTCGAAGAATTCTATAATGTGTAGGGTATAAAGTATATGGGTACCAGCCTAAAACGCTGAATAAATCGGTTAACTGTTAATATAAAAAGGGAAAATTGAGTACTTTTGGGGGCTAACCAAAAAAATTACATATATTTATAATTTTCACTGTGGAGTACAGTTATATGGGAGCTATGACTAAACCTGGACAGATATAGCTCATCTTCGAACTTAACCTGCCTGCAAACGAAAGAAAACTCTGTGCAAAATTTTGACGATTTATTACAATTCCTCTAGAGTCTGGAGTGATTACAACAGACAGGCGTGAAGAAGGGAAAATCGTCATAGAATTTTATTCTGCTCCCGAATATATCTACTTTATAGCGTCGAAAACGATTATTTCGACCCTATGCTGGAGGGTATAAAAATATTTCTTGGGCTCCGTTGGAACATAGCATATATGTATTTGCAATGAGATACAGTGTTGTATTTTTGTTTTTAGCACAACAGCGACATCTTTTGTTTATGCATCCAAACTATTTTGGTTGCATTGCTAGTACCCGGATCTTGGCAACCCTTGCATAAATTTTTGTTTGTCATATTAAAATCTTTTTTTGTTGAGTACAGAGACGACCATTACTAAAGAATTTTTATTGCTGATTGTTATTTAAAACGAAAACGCTGCAACAAACAGAACTGTCGAGTGCGTTGTTGTTTTTTTGTGCTGTTCAGAAAAAAAGAAAGGAAGAAATAAAAAAACAGTTGAAGTGAAAAAACCAATAATTATTGTAACAAAAAAAGAAATAGAGAGCACAATTCGGTTAAACACTCCTCCAATAATTTAATTACGCATTAACAAAAAAGATAAAAAAACGCAAAGTTAATTCCCTGTTGAATTGTGAAATTAGCTGTTTTTCCCTCGTCTAGAAGAACAAAAGAAGGAAGTTCTCGTCAAAGTTTTGGTGAATTTTCACAAATTACATATTTGAACAACAACAAAAACAACTGAAAAATGTTTTATAAAACCTCCATTTTCCTGCTGCTATCAACGGCCTGCTTGTTAACAGGTAATTTAATAATAATGCAATAACACCAAGTTTGTTTCTAATTCTAGAATCTGGAGACGAATTGCAAACAAAATGCTATTCGTTCGGTCTATTGCACTTGTCGTCGTTAGCAGTTCTTTGTCAGTCATCCAGCTTAGTCAGTCAGTTTTTTCTATTGCTGTTAATTATCAAATTTACCTCTTCCATCTTGTTGTGTGACGGCGGTGTTGTTGTTGAACGTCATTCGGGATTTCTAATATTTTCGCTTTGTATGCCTCTTCTTTCATATTTACTTGCTTGCAATGTAACAACAAGCAAATAGAGGTGGAAACAATTTCTTTAATTATGGAAATATATGTAACCTTAAATACCTAACAACAACAACTACAGCAACAAAGCCAATGATGATGAATCAGCTGATCGTTTGGTGTTTCTTGTGTTGAATAGAAATGGGGGAATAACCTTTAAAACGAAGCTTTTGAATTTTATTCCCCTCAGATTTTCGTTCCAAAAGGATAAAAGGGAACAAGTCAAGTTGAGGGGCTCCACTCGTATAGCTTTGAAATTTGTACTGTAAGTAGTCCTCGTTGAGCTGATTACAGTGATACTTCCCGAGGAGATATGGACGTTAAAAGTTCGGAGCATACTTTGTTTAAAATAGACGTTTTCCTACTGCCACCAAGGTAATACCATCATTATGACGTCAACGTTTCCTAAAGAGTGGAAAAAATAAAAAATTAACCCAATCCGGAGGGCTCCAATCCAGCTTTCAAAGTCATCGAAGCACGTCTATGCTACTAGTGGGCTTAACTGACTCTATAAGGAGAAACCTTTCTGAGAATAACGTTTCAATAAAAAAACCTTCGATAGGATTGACTATAAAATTTTAACAAGAAAATTAATAAATTTCTATGGCTTCAGCACAGACGCCTGTAAATTAATATATTCATATTTAACTGAAAGATATCAATGTATTTCTTTGAATTGTATTCTCGTTGATTTATTGCTTGTTAATGGCGGTGTCCGATCTTGGGCCTAATGCTTTTCATTATGTTTTCAAACGATTTATTCAAAAATATTCGTCCGTGTTGTTCTCCGTATTCATATGCAGATGATATACACTGTTATTTAAAGCATTTATAGACAATCCCGATGCCCTTATAGCATAATGTAACTGGGTTATGAACCTGCTACATGAATGGATGAATTCCAACCTGTTAATTGTTAATCCTACGAAAACACACGCTTTGGTTTATCCCATTTATGCTAACTCTAATTTGTCTCTGATTTATAATTGTCAAGTTATTAATATCGTCAGTAGCATAATTATTGATGATAATTGATGCCTATATCGACAATGTTGTCACCCACACGCATTTAACATCTAATTATGTCTCACATATTATACTGTATTGAAATTTTCTCCCGCACAACTAAAATGAATATGAAAAGAATCAAAATGTTGATTTACCGAGTGGTTCGTTATATTTATTCACTTAAAAGGCTTGACCAAGCAGCACATATAAAAAAAATAAAACCAATGAAAACCTCGCCTCTTGTGCTGAGGAACTTCTTCAACTTCATCGCTAAAATCCTTGGGACAACATACTTCCAACCCTATTAGAGTCGTCTCGGTCATACCCATTGTGAATTCCTCCGATTCGATGTCAACTGTTGACTTAGTTGGATCATACAGCTGACCAGCGAATCGGAATTGAAGGAAAGAGGGTTTTCTGATTTGCTCGGCAACATCTCAAGAATATAAATTTCCGAATATTACAATTAAAAAATATTTTACGACGGTTATATATAGAAAGAGATCCCTTGAGATGGCGCCATAACCTCTCAATTGTGTTGGTATGCTGTCCCAATTCAGGATCAACAAAATTTTTTTTCATTTATTTCAATTTTAACATGTATAACGAAGCCTTTAGGCCAATAAATGTAATACATTATGCAAAACAGTATGATTTAACTACTCAAACCAATTTAGACAAAAGTGTGTTTAGCCCCCCTCCGTCAAATTATCATAAGCCTAAAAAAATAATATTAATAATTACTTTTCATTTATCTCCAAAGACTCTCCTTCCAATAATCTGACACTGTAACAGATCCAGGCCGAATGTACTTTTTAATAATTGGAATAAGTGTGTCTCGACCTATTTCCTTCACAGGAACAATAAACTGCCCTCTTACTGTCCCTCTTTACCCCACTAAATATCCATTGTCCTTCCACAATCTAAGATTTCTCTATTTCGACGGTTACTCAAGGGATCCCTTGAGGTGTGCGCCATAACCCCTAAATTGTGTTGGTATGTTGTCCCAATTCAGGATCAACAAAACAAACTTTTCAATCATCTCTCAAGACTGACTTTCCAATAGTGCGAAACTATAACAGATCCAGGCTGAATATACCTTTTAATAATTTGATAATGTTACTGTGTAATCATACGGCCTTAACTGCAACGTATGTCCCTTCGGACATTTCAAAATACCAAACGGATGGGCACCAATTTGCTAATTTTGTTGTTCTCCTCCTACCAATATGTAATATAGATTTAATTATCGGAGTTAGGCCCCATTATTATGTAATTTTATTTTCATTTATCAATCTCATTAAATGTAATTTGTATTTCGAGTTCTCATTGAGACGAACTCTTCCTCCCCAAAAATTATCAATATTGATCCTTTTTTTAGAGTAGCAACAGCAACTGATAATAGCTCCCATATGTCGCCACATTAGGGCTTTTTGACCTATTTTTTCTATCGAAATGACTTTAATTTGGTATTTTGGGTTCTCATTGGGTTACAAATCTTCAATATTGGTCCATTTATTAGGGTAGTCCCCATATAACTGTACCATCCAAATTATAATAATTTGAGGAGTTTGAGAGCCAGCAAATTTGTATTTTGGATTCACATTAGATGGAAAATTCCCTACAGAAAATAAATGCCCATATTTCTGGACCTGGCATAAAAATACCCTAATTCTGGCATATCCTGGCATAAAAATACCCTAACATGAGATGCACATTCAAAATACCTACAATCGATCGGTGCTACAGATTGTAGGTATTTTGAATGTGCATCTCATGTTGGTAGTGCGTATAAACATTATAAAAAATACTTTTTAGACTCAGTGACCCAGCTGACGCTTTATTAATTATCAAATTTTTGAAATGGCGGAAGTTTCTAATGTTGTTAGTTTCCATTTAACCTAGCTTTTACTTTTATTTTAAAAATCATCTAGTTTTTTGTCACGTTTTACATTTTGGGTTTTGCATAAAAAATTGAATATGAAATCTAAATTGTAATATTTTGTTGGATATTGCCCGATTTTTTTAATAACAAAAAATTGCCAACAAGACCAATACCAATGCTGTTTTTTTTACAGCCCCCAGATTGTTGTGATTATTATTCGCTTCTTTCTATTTGTGTTTGTTTTTTCTTTTGACCAAATTATTTTTGTTGTTCATTTCTATTTGTTGTTGCATTTTTTTTCTCCTCCAAATAATCAACAAAGTGTGTTATTCGTCTCAACTCTTCTAAACACTTCTCCGACAAACAATAACAAATAAAATAAGAAGAAGAATATAAAAAATAAATGAAATAAAAAACAAACACACATATAAACTATTGATGTTTGCAAAATAATGACAAAAAATTAATAAAACGACAACAACAACAATATTTCCAGTTATTTATTTATATAATTTTTGCATGTTTGTCATAATAATTTCTGTGTTATTGTTTTTATACAAAATCAAAAAAAAAAATGTTTGTTTTTTCTACAGGTCAATTAGTGGGGAATACTTTCTCGTTCAGAGTTGTTTCTGTTTCAACTAAAAAAACAAAAATTTTTAACTCGATTGTATGCATTTTGAGAATTAAATTTTTATACTCAATAATAAAGAGGAAGGGTATACATTTTGTATACCAATTTCAACACCTAACTATATTGGCTTTTTGATTGTCATTGCCTAGAAGTGGCAATGCATGGACAAGAACTTAACCCTTTACCACACTGTGGTACAGGGTATTATATATATATGTTTGAGGAGTTTGTAACTGGCAAAAGGAAACGTGATTCTATGCATATTCTCATGGTTCCTTTTGAGACCTGACAGAGGCAATGAGCCACTAGTCCAGGATTCCCTACTAGGAAACTCTATTCTGATGTCATTAAAATCTCTATGAGAGGGGGCATAATGTGAGTACTCCTCCTCATATAACTGTGCCCTTTAAATTGTAATATTTTGGGGATGTCCCATCCTACCTTGCGTCGTCAATATCGGTCCACTTTTTGGGGCTTTTACGAAAAATCTCCATTAAAAATAGCTGAGATTGGACGTTCCCTATATTTTTATTTCAAGTACCTGTCAATTCATTTATGGTGGAGGGCCAAAGTCAAAACATTTTAACTTTTTTTTTTAATTTATCTTAAAGGAAGTTAATAAAAACTTTCCATTTTACAAAATATTGGAAATAAATTTGGAATAATGATTTACTTTGCACTCTTTTTCAGAGCTGTTGATATTATTTAGCCTTCGCGTGGAATGTAATATATTATATATATTTATATATATTAAGACCATAAATGAAACAATTATAACTGTGATTATATGTACATATGTATTTCAGTACAACATCAATAAAAAAAATAAACATGTACTACTGATGCCATTTAAAACAAACTTTTGTCTGCCCATGTATTCTGTTGGCTTATCAGTCATCTTGCTCCATGTTCCCAATGTGTGTGTAATTGTTGGTTTTATTACTCGATGTGTGTGGAGAAATCAAAAAGAATTAAAAATTATTATTCATTAAATGCAAACAAAAAACTATGGAAAGTTTTTTATATACAAAAGAGAGCGCGGAGCGGGGAAACAAACGTCATTGGCCAGAACTCAAAACAAAGATTTGAATTACATAAAAAACAATATGAGTGATAATATTGATTGGAACACTCCACTATGGTATGGCAGTTTGCAACAAATGATGGCGATGTGTTTTCGGCATTTGTTTTGGTTTTGTTTGTTGGTTTTATTTTATTTACTACTTTAATGGTCATCAATGGTGGTGTCTATTAAAAAAACCCCTAGCCACCCGTCTATATTCAAATCACTTCGCATTGTTTTAATGCGAACTATGCAGATATTTATTGGTCAATTAACTATGCATGCTGAAAACATAAAAATTCTGCCTTACGAATGCACTGGGTATACATATAAAACTCCTAGTAATAATTTTTAAAACACCCTAACGAACCTATGTTTGTTAGACTGGACACCACCATCATTTGTTTTTGAAAACTTATTTGATTTTCAAAAATCACACACACTCACAATCTGGGTGCATTGTGTAGTTTAATGACTAATTGTATTCCATGACCAATGACCACACAATAGGCCCTTATCAATTTTTGGATAATTGTAAAAAAATACGCCTACTATTATTTTTAATTCTGCCCAAAAGTATACAGGTTCAGGGTATATTGTTATATATTCTTTATTTTTTTTTGTGTATATATATGTGTGTGTGTATCCGTTTTTTCTCTTTTTAATAAATGGCAAACGAAAATGCCATAACCACAGTTAACTAACCTTTGTAAAGAGCAAAGTTATGACATTGCCCTTTGTTTTATTTTTTTCCTGCATGATTCATATTAACATTTTGTAGCTACCTGCAAATGTATTCTTGAACTATGAATGTATTTTTATTATTTGCTATTGTGGTAGTCTGTCGTAAGCAGCTGCATTTTGTGGTTTTACTGGTATGATATCAAATAACATTTAAAATTTTATTTTTTTCCGAATCCAAGCAGATTTGAAAAATGCGCGATTAAGGAGGGAATGAATTTTTTTCGGAAAGTATAGATTATTGTGTACGAATATTTTCAATTTGTAAATATATACAAAATCAGTTTTTAATGCCAATTTAATTTTTTGCAGTTTTTTTGCTATTAAGACATACAATCTAGGAGGATAGGTAGTTTTATTTAGAAGAGCATAGGCATTTTCGAAATTTCGTCGGCTGCGAAAATTCCTTCTTAATTTTATAATATCTTTTGTTGAGCTTTCTATGTTTGTGCCCAAGATGACTAATTTTGACCAAAAATAGCGTTGCTTTGTGTTCATTAAAAGTATCGTAATTGATGACGAATTGTGGAATTATGGTTATGAGGTTAAAACCAAAGCACCAGCAACTCAATCCAAGCTGTGGATTTCTATGGAATGTGATGGTTCTACAGTATCAGGCTATAGTTCCAAAAATCTCAAAAATACTCAAAAATCCTGTGGTCATATATACTTATTCTCCATACTAAAATAGATTGTTGGTTACACCCTAGACAACTATGCTGTAATGGCATTATAGCTTTATGCGGCCCATAGAGTTTGTAACGTCACGAAATACTGGTCCTAAACCCACGTTTTAGTGTATGGAGCATAAGTATTTTATACCGCATTTTAGATTTTTTTGCCATAATTAGAGCAGTGGATTTATGAAATAAATATCACATATAAAGGTTTCGATTCTGCAAGAAAAAAGTTTAATTTAGTAGTGTGGATCGAAAACGTAGGTTAACTTTGTTTAAAGTTGAATTAAGCAAATTATTTTTGAGCAGGTTTTGTAGAGTTATGGTCACTAATTACAAATGTGAAATCACATTTTTAAAATCAGAATAGCATGGAATCGTATTTTTATGTATTATGGTCTTAAAATTATGGCATACCTAAAATACATTTAAAATATAGCCAATTTAGTTGATAAACGTGCTCAAAATCCCATACTACGAAATAATGGGGAGTCCGTTTATGTGAGTTCTACCCCGGAACTTCAGTCATTATTGCTAGTTTTTGGTACAAATATTTTACACGCTATGAGAACTCAAAATACCAAATTCCAGGCAATTTGATTGTAATCTGTAATCTGCCAGCCATTTCGGTCTATAGGCTTGAGTGTGTGATTTTGCCTACAGTATTATAGGTTTCTATTATACTATTGGGCAAAAACTTTTGATTTAGTTGTGAAATAGATTCCAGTATGCCGATTAGCGTTTTGTTGAAACTTCTCGATCTAGGACACACAATGATGGTGTGGAGATATCAAGTTTTTCTCATAATACACTTTTTTCAAAATATTAATTCAGATTGCATTCTTTATCTTATTTCTTGTCATCATTCAAAATATTCCAAAAACAATGGTCTGTTTACCTATTAAACCATTTTTGTTTTGGTCACGATAATCTATCTAATCTTATCATTTAGAAGAGTGTACCTTACCTATCGGATTTACATACTACATGATTTTATTAAAAATGAAACAAAGAACAAGGAAAATAACAACAACATGATGGATGCTAGATTAGAGACATAGCAAGACGTCAAATAAAATCGTGAGCACAATGAGCGATGCATAAGTCATGTCTGTGGATTAGAATTTTTGAAATTTATTAACATATCTAACTTGATATTGTACAAAGCCTATATCTTTTGATAGGTGTCTGTTTTATTAAACTATAATAGCTACACATTTTTTTCCTCTCATTTATCGACGACTCATTCTGTTCTATACACTATTTATTTGTTTTAAGATCACGGTTTACAAAATAATTACTTTGACACGTCATCAATGATGATGCATAGAATGACTCTCTATTTGGAAGATAAATATCAAACTAATATGATTGACGATTGCGATTTATTTCTGCAGATTACAATATAACAAAATAAATAAAGCAATCGATGTAACTGATTATTTATTTTCTTATATACAATTAAATAGGCAGAGAGCTCTTCATCTTTTTATAAACTGATACCACCACATAACTAGAACAATCTGGACGATAGGACTTTTGAAAGTGTAGATAAGTGTTTATATTCATATTTAAACAGCTAACTACATTACGATATGTATATTTACTGTAGTGTTCTTTATCCATACATCTACATACCGGCTAAATCAACACTTTGTCTCGTTATAAGTAAATATGTAAATAAATATACGATGACTTAAGATAATAAAGAAAAATGGAAGTGAACAAACACACTTTGGTCCAATTAAGATAATTTAATTTTGATCAAAGTGCCCAGCAGGGGTGGGGTGAGATTATATGAATGTTTGCATATCAAGTGATGATTGTTGGGTCTCTGACACCGTTGATGAAATCAAAATATGAAAGTAATGATAAAAGTTTGAATATATGTTCATATTTTTTTGTATCTCATGCTTACAAAATACATTGGTAATATTCGGTCCACATTTTGGTATAGCCAACATATATAAACCGATTTCAACTAAACTTAATCTAGAGATCTAGCGTACAAAGTGTGATGCAGCAAGAGTCTCCTGATTGTACATGTGTAAACTTCAAGGTAAAATTTTTGTTTTAATTCAACAGCAGAGGTTTTGGTATCATCTCTAACAGTTCTTAAAACTCTTTTTTCATCAAATCGACAGATATTTCTTTTTTGTCGACGCGTTTCTGGTTTGGAAGTCCATTTTATGGCGTTACGCTATTTTAGACTAAATTCAATACCCTCTGCCTACTTTCGTATTAATCGAATAAACATAGGCTCTTCAGTGCATCATTCGCATAAAATCGCTGGGAAATATATAGGGGAGACTGGGGGCCGTTCGGCACTTTTTTAGAGCTCTTTATCTTATTCAACGACAAAAAACTTTATGGCCTTTGATACTTTATTGTCCTCTGATACTTAATTATAAAAAAACTAGAACCAAAGAAATATGATAAATTAGTATTAGTTAAAAATTTTACAGATTTGTAAAAAAGTCAAATTCGCCGAATAAGCTTCGGCATTTGATGGGTCACATTCGATACCATAGTGATAGCCATCAGTCTGGTTGAAATTCAAATCCTCTAAATTTCCATTTTGTTTTAATATGCTACTCAATGTTTGACTTATAAGGCTATATTTTCTAGCGGCGGGCGTTGACGTCTCAGGGCCACACACACAATCAAAAACCAGTAAGGACAGTTCAAAAGTCGGACGGGGCCGACTATATGATATCCAAAGTGGGGTACGTGCAAGACATGTTAATATCTACAATATCCTTTAGATAGAACGGTCATAGAATCTTTGGAGGACCATCGAGATGAAATCGGCCAAAATTAATGCGCTATCTAGATAAATATTTGAACCAATTGAAAACCCCCATACACATACCATTCTGAAATCAATGAAAAATTGCATGTCAAACGGACAGACTTGGATTCTTTGGTGTATGAAATTATGCATGGGAGCTATATATAAACACATGGACCTAATTGAGTAACCGTTGCATACACTATTTGTTCTTTTGTAATCACTATATTCAATTTAATATCCTCTGCCAAATTTCGTGTAACCACCTTTTACATATATATATATATATATTTTACATATATATATATATATTCGAACGAAAATTTATGTAAAACCTAGGAGCTATATCTAGATCTGAACCGAATTAAAAAGACTTCGCAGACATCAGTCTGAATCTAATGCAATACTCTGTGCAAAATTTTGTCCCAATCGGACAAATATTAGGAGTTTGGTGTAGAAAAAATCGGACGAAACTATATATGGTAGCTATGTCCAAATCTGAACCGATTTTAACAAATCTTCGCAGACATCAGTCTGCACCGAATTAAGTACTTTGTGCGGAATTTTGTCCCAATTGGACAAATATTGGGAGTTTGGTGCATCATTCACATAAAATCGGACGAAACTATATATGGGAGATATATCTAAATCTGAACCGATTTTAAAAAAAAAACTTCGCAGACATCAATCTGAATATGATTCAGTACTCTATGCAAAATTTAGTCTCAATTGGACAAATATTGGGAGTTTGGTGCATCATTTACATAAAAGAAACTATATATGGGAGCAATTTCAATAGGGTTCGTCCTTGGGCCAAATAAGTGAACTGTGCCAAATTTCATCCAAATCGGACCATAAGTGCGACCTGTACATTGTTAACAAAAATACATGGGCGGACGGACGGACAGACGGACATGCGTAAATCGACTCGGAAAGTGATTCTATGCATATTCTTAAAAGGAACCATGGGTCTATCTCGATTCCTTTTGCCTGTTACAAACATATGCACAAAGACATAATACCCTGTACCACTGTGTGGTGAAGGGTATAATAACTTTTTTCTATCACATTATCATCAATACAAGCACGTTTGGTTTCATATATGTAAATTCGAACCATATCAAAGGATTATTTTTAAAGACAAACTCAAAAACATTTTAAGGAAATAATATAGCACTCTCTGTAAATGACAGATACACAATTCAAAAATACAAGTCGTCATTATTCTTAAGTATAACCATGAAACTATAATCAGGAATTTTATATATATGCCGAATTTAGTTAAAAAAATTAGTTTTTTGTATAACTAATAAAAGTCTGTCTAATGAGCTCTAGCCGAGGTTTGCATTGCTTTTCGATATCACTTCTAATAAAACACATACGATTGTCGTCTGGAGCTTATTTAATTTTGAAATGAAAACAAAACAAAAAATAAAGTAAAAAGAAAAAAACAATACATATTTAAATTATACAACTGCGGCTGCGGTGATATCGTATTGCAATTGAAATTAATTGCCAATATTTTGGTTTGAAATTACAGTTATTGTTTTTGTTATTATTATTATATGATATACATATTTTGTTGTTTTTGTTATATTTATATAAAGTTTCCTTATTTGGCACTTGGCAACCAGTAGTGATTTTTTTTTCGGTTTCTTTTTGTGACTATTACTGAATACTGTTGTTTTTTTACGCGATTAAACTTCATTATGCATGCATCATCAACAAATAATCGCCATTAAAACAAAACAAATGGTTATGTGAGTGTGTGTGCAATAATCAACCGCCCTTTTCAAGAGGAAGAGGAGGAGGAAGTCGAATAATGATTCACATTTGCTTAAATGCAATTTGTTTTACAGAATATAAACAAAGATAAATTTTGAAATCGCAAAACAACACAACTCTCCCCTTGTTTGGTTTTGTTAAAATTTTATTTTTTTAATGGACTTCTTTGTTTTTCGGAATTATCTGAATATGTTTATTTTTTTTAATAATTGTTTTTAATTTATTTTGGGATTTTTTAGTGTAATCTTCACACGATTCCAAAACAATGTTTCCTTTTCCAGTATTACTTTTTTCATTTCAATAATTTTTCGCTTATCAATTTTGAATGACAAATTATTTTTAATTTGTATAAGTTATTGCATTTTATAATTTTTATTCTCAATGTTTATTTGGAAATTATCAGTTTTAATATATAGACTATTGCAATGACCTAAGTGGCGGCGTCTAAAAGAAAAAGGGCAGCCGAGTTGTTTATTTTCAATATTACTTAGAAATATGTGAATCAATACAGCATGATTTGAAAAGTATGAATCAATAATATAATCCGTTTCGCAATTATAACAATCATTGAGCGAATAACAATTGGGTTGTTAAAAATTTCTCTGCAAAATTTGGCTCTGCTTCTAATTTAAAAATGCTGCGTTATGAGTCCATGGTGAGGATAAGGGGGTTATGTGAGGTTAAGTTAAAAAGGGGTATCACATGATGTGGTCAATTACTGCATGACGGAATGATATCCTCCATGCCATCAATTCGCCCCCAATTGGTGCAAAACGCCATCTAGATCTCAAATGTGTCAAAACCACTCCGAGACAAACTCGGTCCTGCTGCTTTTTTGCTATCGCTAGCGGGTGTTATCCGAGAATTGTATTTTCGAACTATTTCTTTAACTGTACCAGTGTGAATAAAATTCAATCCTTTATAATTCTATTAGTATACCTCTTTAGATCACGAAGATTCTTTCTGATATGGCTGTCTTTTACTCGAAATTGACCCATTCTTTGTTCTATTTTCTCTCTGTTAAATTTCATAATAAAATATTTTTCATTTTCCATTAATAATCAATTTTTTTCTTTTTATTTTCTAGCGGCTCAAATGAGCGTCAATTTGAGCAAAGCTGAAGTACCTTCTACAACAATTTTACCTGAGAAGCATACAACAAAAAGCACCACAAGCACTACAACAACTACCACCACCACAACAACAACTACAGAAGCACCCACAACTACTCCGGCCCCAACAACAACTACAACAACAGCCGCTCCCACAACCACTACAAGTGCACCCGATACAACAACACCAGCACCAGTTCCGACCACCACAGTTAAACCAGTACCACCCAAACCCTATCCCGAACCCGAGGTGGCAACATGGAATGCATCATGCATTATGGTTAAAATGGCAGTACAATTGAATTTCACTTATGAAACCAAAGGTAAGTAAGATTATATTTTTTCTCAATTGATTCTATCTGAAAATTTTTTTTCCAGATAATAAAATGGTTTATGGCTTATATAACATTCCCAAGGATGCCGCTGTTGATCATGTTGACTGTGATAAGAATACCACACAATCTATGCAAATTAATTGGGGACCCGCCACTGCTCAACACATTATGGTAATGAATTTCGAACGTGCTAATGGCTCGACCAACATGACCATGATGATGTTTACATTGCCATTGTTGAATACCACTTTCCCAGATGCTAAAGGTAAGATGATTTTTTGGCGAGATGGAGAAGAAGAAAATATAAAAATTTTGAAGAGGATTTTGCAATCTTCAGCGATATATGACATAATAATTTCCGTCGATATATACTTATAGAGACTCACATAGAGTATACATTTTTGAAACCTTTAAGGTGCTAGTCTGTCAAAGCGATACTGAATTGTTAACACTGAAATAGTCTGCCAAAGATTTCCACAAATCCGTCCGATTCTGTAAATTAATGAAGAAACAATGGTAATAACGTGAGATCTTTCTAGTTGATTAACTTCAAGACTTTAGACTTTGAGGTCTCCGCGATGTTGAAGTATAGTTACTTGTTCTGTTTTAGTCAATTTGAGATTTTTTATTTTATATTTTCCCAATAGAGGAGAAAGGAACCAAACTGAATTCAACGGCTTCACTCTGTATTCATTAAGAGCTGCGGCAACTGCATCAGTATAACTGCTATTTAGACCTACTCGATATGCGAATTGAATAGAGGCTCCTTTTATGTCGCTGAACTCTCTCTTTAGGGCAAAAGCATATCCTTCCTGACACGCCTGGCTATGCTGACTTCGTAACCTCATGAAGATGGTCCACTGGTGTCATAAGCAGTTTTCAGATCGTCGTTCTTACAGGTCTGAATACATCTCCATTGCGTAGCACTAGTATTCGCACACCACACTGGTACCACATAGCTAGCCTATTGTTTTTTATGAGGTACAAATTTTCCTTATCTGCGCCCTAAGTACTGCCAGTAAGCGTCTTGAGGACCTTATCGCAAATAGCTGTGATTTGCGAGGATGTTTTGAAAATGCTGCCAAATGTGACCGATAATTGTATGCCCCTCGACCTGTACATCTAGTGACATTCTCATCTTCATAGTCCATGTGGTGAACAATGTGACCGAAGATTTCGTGGTGAATACTTGCATATTCCTCACGTGGAAGGAGGCTGCTAAATCGGTGAGCTAGGCGTTCAACTTAAAACATATTTCCTCAATGATAGGACCCGACCTCATAATCGTACAATCATCTGCATACGTAACGATCTCAATGTTGTTGGTTGACGTGGAATACCGGATTGGTAGAGATTAAACAGTTCCGGAGATATCATTCCACCATGAAAAACTCTCTGCTTCACTCTACAGGATTTTAACTTCTTATTCCGGAACTTTGGTAAAGTAGTCCACTCCAGTCTCGTCCAGCTGCTTTAGCATGGCCATGGAAATTCCGTCAAGGTCAAACGTTTTAGAGGACTTAACGGATGACAACTGCAAAATCACCCATTATAACTGTGGTGGTACTTCTTCGGCGGGTAGAGATCTTATATACGAGGTACTCTTCGCTTTGCGCTGACGATCGCGGATCCGCTCAGCAACCTGCCGGTTAAATAGCTTACACCTAGTGTATTCGACAAGCAGTTATAAATCTAGCGGCTTGAAGCTGCAATTATGTCCCGGAATTTCCTTTCTGCTACCCGTACATCAGAAGGAATTGCAAGTTCTCTGAAGCGCTGGTTGGTGAACTCTCTGAATCCTTGTCTATTGACCGTCCTATGGTTAAGGAAAGTGCGTTCTCAGATGTGATGAAATCGGGGGTCTACTAATGGAGACGATTATGGGGAGGTGGTCTGAGCCAAGAGAAAATGACGGGCTGTCAGTTGACGTCATTTATCAGACCCGGTGACACAATGGTTATGTCTGGTGGGGTCATCCTTATTTACCTGCAGAACGTAGAGCTATAAATTTGCTCTGCCCACACTTTCACCCTCGTGTCATTACCTAGGACGGAATGCCACAACTCATGGTGAGAATTGAAATCTCCTAGTACCAGACGATTATTGCCCTCCAATGGAAATCTAATGTTGGGCAAATAGCGCGGTTCAAAGCTATTACTCGGCGGTATTATCACGATAAGCACATCTCCCTCGACAGCACCACATTTAACTCCTATCCCCACACATTCCATGTTTGGGCCACTAGGCCAATATTGAATGGTAGGCCCCTACATCCACATCTGGTGGCAACCTTCCTCAGAACATTGTAATCAATACAAATGTTTAGGCTACAATTTTCATTGAGATTGGTTACCTGTACCACCGCGACCAAGATATTCTTCCGATTCGTGAAATTGTTTTGAGATTCGAGCCTTATTCATTGTCAATTTTTAAACACTAGGTAGACCAATGGTTGTTTTTGCAATTCGGTTTAAACCAGTACTTTTTACCTTTCTGTGAAGGCGGTTTAGACACGGTTTTATCATTCAAGGCTCTGTTAGACGATTCCAATGACTTTGAAGCCTTCCCATGAAAACAACAAAACCAATATCAGCCCAATAAGGAATTGTTTTTGTATTTTGAATTTGAAGTTAGTTTTTTGCAGCATCTGATGACATAGATTTTATAGAGGTTTTGATGTCGTATAGCCTCCTTACCATTGCAAGGATTTCAACAATTAATCCTAATTTTTTCTCTGCAGATATACAATTGACCGATCAGTGTAGTATGGCCATCTTTAGCTATTTTTATTATTTATTTTATACAAATTTTATTTCATTCTTTTTTCCTTTACAGAAAACCAAACTATTCAGCTAATTCATCGTTCCAACGAATTCAATGCACCATTGAAAATGTCCTATCACTGCACCCGTCCACAATATTTCAATTTGACTGAAACAATTGATTCGCAAGTGATTGGCGTTGCCAAAGTACGTGATGTTCAGGTAGAAGCTTTCCGTGCAGCTGGTGCTACTGGTTTCTCGACCGCTCGTGATTGTGATAGTTCTGAAACATCAGATGTTGCACCAATTGCTGTTGGCATTGCCCTGGGTGCATTGATTTTGATTGTATTGATCTCATATTTGTGTGCTCGTCGTCGTTCTACCTCTCGTGGTTATATGAGCTTCTAAGCAGCAGCAGCGACGGCGTCTGGAGAATGCTGGAGTAGAATATAACAACTTTTATTTCAATTGAAAGATTTTTTCTATCTACTTTTTATTATTATCATCTATCATTTCTCATCAAAACGAAATCGAAAAAATCAGAAAACTTTTGGTTTGGAAATTCTCATATCGTTTAAATGTTGAAAAATGTAATTGAAACCCTGCATTATTTTCCTCTTTTGTTTGTTTTATTTTACAAAATTATTTTTGTTAGTTTTGTTTAATTTCCATTGGATATCAAAATTCATTCCTTTTTATTTGCTTTTTTATTTTTATATATTTAGCAAAAGAAAATATCTGTTAATATTTAAAGAAACACTCATTTAAGTAGCACCTCTCCTTCTCCTTTCTTATTTTAGTTTATTATTATTACTTTTATCCCAATTAGTATTTTTGTCTCTATCATATATTAATATTTTCTTTTATTTTATCCAATCTACACAACTCATATTAATCATTATTTTATTTTTTTGTAGTATTAAATTTCGTTTTATAATTAAAACGCCAATGTGTAAATTTATTTCATTATTTCTTTGTCTTTTTTTTCTAAAAAAATATTTCTTATATCTTCCTGGATATTCTTCGTTATGCCAAAATCTTTATATCGGCTACCGAAAATAGTTAATTATATCATTTTTTTTTAAATTATATTGCCTATAACAAATACAACAATACATAAAAAAACATACATATATAATTTAAAAAAAATATTAATCATATTATCGTGTAAAGCAAAGATATCAATATTTTAAATTGGCCTTAATTTAAAACGAATAAAAACAAAGCAAAAAACCCCAATCATGTATCTTTAAAGAAAGAAAATCGTAATTATTATAAATAAAGTCCTAAACTGGAAAAACATAAACCAAAATGTTTTTTTATTTTTGTAAAAAAATTAACAATGAAAAAAATAATATGAAACTAACCAGAAGTATTAAGGAAGAAGGTGGGAATAGTTTCGATGGCTAAAAAAACAAACCTTTTGGATTCCAGTGTCAATGGGTTCGTAGGCGAAGCTTATCATGCTCGTTGATCCCGCTTTCTCTGCTGGGAAGTTAGGTCTTAATTCGGGTATTCTGAAGCGACAATAGATGAAATTCCTGAACTCTTATAGCCCCTACATAATAGTTCTCCTGATTTTCGGTATTTTATACATGTTTTTCAACCGAAAGGTATCCTTCATATAACGGTAGTCCCAATTTTTGGAATGAGTCAAAAGTGAGAATCAGAAAATGCACAGAGAATTGACGTTCAGAATGTGGTTGATAGCAACTCATACTTAACAACCTTTGTGTATACATTCCCGTCATTAACTCTTAAAAAAATATGCATCATAAGAAAATATGTTGCATACTTTTAGGCGACGAAATCAATTTCATTGTATGTGCTCAACAGCATTCTTCCCTGAAACATTCTACCAAGGAAAACAATATTTATCACTATTGACAGAAAAAGAGTGCCCTAACACTTCTGTGTAATACCAGGAAAAAACCAAGTGGCTAAACGTGACTCGAATACCTTTTGTTTGCAAATATTCACGTAACGTACTCGTAATCGTATAAATTTAAATATCTTAGCATGATATTGGAACATTGTACAGTGTTGAAAGGACGAACATACATACCTGGATAACATAATCAATGTAAAGGAATGAATACTGTCGGAACACTTCGACTGGTTTAATGCAAGAGATAAATTGATTTGGAATGTGTGCAGACATCATGCTATTTAGAAAATTCAATCAAAAACCTATTGTTGTATATTTTTGTGGAATGAAATGGCTTTGGGAATATTCATTAGGTGACATATAAGAGATATAATGTAAGGGATTCAATAGGTAAATCGGGACAGATGATGTAGTTTTGGAAATATTCATTAGACGAAATATTAGAGATAAACAACTTATTCTAGATCCCAAGGGATTACAAAAAAAAAAAAAATTGTTTTTGGATGATGGCAAAAACCACATTTGACGGTTTTTTTTTAATTACTATATATACTATACTTCGTCCTTCCTCAAATCATGCAGACGATAAATTGAAAAATATGTATCTATCATTATTAATGTAATTCTATAATTTTTATACCCTTCACCACACTGTGGTACCGGGTATTATGTCTTTGTGCATATGCTTGTAACAGACAAAAAGAAAAGAGATAGACCCATGGTTCCTTTTGAGAATATGCATAGAATCACTTTCTGAGTTGATTTGTGCATTTTCGTCCGTACGTCTGTCCGTCTGTTGATGTTAAATTGTAAACCGGTCGCATTTATCATTCGACTTGGATGAAATTTGGCGAAAATCTTGCACTAATTATGTTAAAGAAACGGCTGGACCAATTTGATTTAAAATTTCTGTTATTTGTCTGTAATTGAAGTGGAAATGTTTTAATGAAAGAGCATTTTGAGAAAAATCCGCGAAAATGTTACAAAATATATTTTGAAAGATATTAGCATTTTCACACGTTTTATATCGAACCTTTTTGATTTCCATACATTTTATATCGAACCTTTATGATTTCATCTCTTCATAGTTCTTCTTGGACATTAGCATTTTCACACGTTTTATATCGAACCTTTTTGATTTCCATACATTTTATATCGAACCTTTATGATTTCATCTCTTCATAGTTCTTCTTAGACATATTTTGCCTCAATACGAATTTGACAAAATTCCAATATATACGTCAAAAGCCAGCATACTAAAGATGTAAATTGAATTATGTGTGATGGTGTATGTTTGTGGACATGTTTAGATCTTATTTCTGCAAGAATCACAACCCAAAAATGTTTATCACAAAAAAGTATTTTGCTTTTTATTATTTTATTAGAAACAAGTGAAAAAGCGTTAAGATCGACCGGGCCGAACTTTGGATACCCTCCACCATAGATATACTGACAGGTACTTGGAATTAAAATATAGGGAAAATACCAAAAAGTGGACTCATACCGACATTTCTAGAAATCGAGTATGTAAACCATGATACAAATTTCAGAAATTTTTAATGGATAATTATACCCTCAGCCTTTGGCTAATGAGGGTGTATACACTTTGACACGGTGAAAATGAGCCTCATCAAAATATTGGTTCTAGGCCCCATGTTTCATTGGACCAAATTTGTTTTCATCCAAACTTTACCCATCTTATTATTTTTTCCAAACATAGTTCAAGTTCGAAGATGGGGAATATCGGTCCACTCCATCTGGTACCTCCCACAGAGGGGCTATGCCTAAATGCGGGTTATAGTTCATATATAGTTCATTGTCGAACCTTACGTTCTATCCTCCGCAGGTGAAATGATTACAACAGAGTCTTAGAACCAAACCCAAAACACAGAACAAATCAGATAACTATTTTAATATAAACCAGTAAGGAAAGTTAAAAAGTCGGACGGGGCCGACTATATGATACCCTTCACCACTATGAGCTCATGCAAGACATTAATATCTACAATATCCTGTAGATATAGAAATTTCGCATACATCAGTCGGGACCTAATTCAGTACTCTGTGCAAAATTTTGCTTCAATCGGACCAATATTGGGAGTTTGGTGCACAATTTACTTTAAATCGGACGAAACTATATATGGGAGCTATATCTAAATCTGAACCGATTTCAACAAAACTTCGCATTCATCAATGACCTAATTTAGAACGCTGTGCAAAATTTTGTCTCAATCGGATAAATATTGACAGTATGGTGCTCCATTCACATAAAATCGGACGAAACTATATATGTATATAAATCTGAACCGATTCCAACAAAATTTCGCATTCATCACTCGGAACCTAATCTAGTATGCTGTGCAAAATTTTGCTTCAATCGTACCAATATTGGAAGTTTGGTGCACTATTTACATTAAATCAGACGAAACTATACATCGGAGCTATATCTTAATCTGAACCGATTTCAACAAACCTTAGTATATAACTATCTAGACCTAATTCAATCGGACCACAATGCATCAATAAGTTAGAATCGGACGAAAATATATATGGGAGCTATATCTAAATCTGAACCGATTTTCTCCAATTTCAATAGGGTTCGTCCTTGGGCGAATTAAGTCTCCAAATTTCATCCAAATCGGATCATAAATGCGACTTGTATTTTGTTAACAAAAATACATGGACGGACGGACGGACTGACGGATGGACAGACGGACAAGCATAAATCGACTCAGAAAGTGATTCTATTCTCAAAAGGGACCATGGGTCTATCTCGATTATTTTTGCCTGTTACAAACATATGAACAAAGACATAATACCCTGTACTACAGTGTGGTGAAGGGTATAAAAAGGGGGTTATATTGGGATTACGTCAAAAAGTGGGCGAATATTCATATTTTTTTGTGGAGAGATTTGGTACCTATTAAGAACTCAAAATACTAAATTACAGCTTATTCGGCGGAAAAATACAACCAAAACCCCCAAAATACTGAAAATTAGGAGGTACCGTTATATGGGGGCTTCCAGAAAAAGTGGGCCTATACTTATAATTTTATTGTGGAGACATTTAGTGCCCAATAAGAACCCAATTTACCATAATTCAGCGAGTTCGGATGAAAAACTCGCTCAAGAACCCCAAAATACCGAAAATTGGGGGTACCCTTATATGGGGACTATCCGAAAAAATGGACCTATATTCATAATTCTTTGTGGAGAGATTTGGTACCTATTAAAAACTCAAAATACTAAATTACAGCCAATTCGGTGGAAAAATACGACCAAAACCCCCAAAATACTGAAAATTAGGAGGTACCGTTATATGGGGGCTACCAGAAAAAGTGGACCTATACTTATAATTTTTTGTGGAGACATTTAGTACCCAATAAGAACGAAATGTACAAAATTTCAGCGAATTCGCTGAAAAACGCGCTTAAGAACCCCAAAATACCGAAAATTGGGAGGTACCCTTATATGGGAGTCATGCCTAAACGTGGACCGATATATTACTTCGAACTTGACCTGCCTGCAGAAAAAAGACAACCCTATGCAAAATTTCAGCACCCTATCTCAATTCCTTCAGAAGATAGCGTGATTACAACAGACGGACGGACGGACATGGCTAGATCGTGTAAGAATTTTACCCAGATAAAGAATATATATACTTTATACAAACAAACGGAATGACAAAATAAATATACCCTCCATACTATGGTGGAGGGTATAAAAAAACACAAAAATAGTTTTCGGTCCACTCCATCCCAAAATTATTATCTGATCATCACCGAAAATTATAGGCGTTGTCCTTGACCATAACTGGAACCTCATGGAACATTTCAAAGCTGTCAACGCTATATTTCCGCCCTCTAGTGTGGTAATGGTTTATTAAATAATATCTGAATACGTAAGCACCTGTAAATAACATGTAACTCCTACATCCGAGTACATACTACAATATAATTGGTATCAATTTAAAGGGCAACCACTCCTCTTGGATATACTGTCAACTTATTGGCCCTATGTCCTTCAGGAGTAAATATATACGCTATAGAATACAAATTTTGTAATTTTTCACACAAAAGTCAGGGTCCATTTTTTTGCATGCATGATTTTTCTTTGGCTCAATCCCCTACTCCATGTAAAAATTTGAGATATTTGGGCCATAATTGCGGCCTCTGGAGCGACCAGAAAAACCGACAAAAATTAAGTAATTGGTCCATGTCATCCCCTAAATATTAACCGATCTTTACTAAAAACAATAGGGGTCTTCATGCAAAATTTCATGAAGATTGGTCCATAACTGTGGCCTGTATCGTGTTTACAAATTATAATGGACAGACGGACACACATGTCTAGATCGACTCAGCTAGTCGCTATATGACGATCGGTATACTTAAAGGTGGGTCTAGGACCAATATTTTGCTGCGTTACAAACTCTTGGGCTGCACAAAGCTATAATACCCTGACAACATAGTTGTGTATGGTATACAAACTATTTTGTTTTAATAAAAACTGTTATTTTTGTCTGTAAATTATTACAGCATTTTGAAAAAATGAAGTCTTCGATATTTCCTAATTCTTCAATACATCCGTTTTTTGACATTATTTACAGATGGAGTTGGTATATACTCATCAATGTCATCCTCTTCCTCATCAGAGTCGTCCGTTGACAGTAGCTCAGAGACAATTTCGTCATCATTTGGGGCTGCATAACATGGAAAATCATTGTCAAAATCAATGAAATTTTGAAAACTTTTTTCAGATTCGAAGTTAATTGGAATTTCCATAACCATGTCGTCTTCCTCTTCTCCATCGCTTGCCGGTTGAAGTGAGATAAATTTACACTGTGAACAAATGTATGAAACATTTCAGAAATTTAATGCTTAAAATATTTATTGTTATAGAAAATATTACCTTTTTGAAGCAATTAAAAATTGCCCGCTTAGCTATATGCAAAGCTGTTAAAATATCGATAGATTTTTTAAAATCGTCAATTCTCTTGCCTGCTTCTAAATGACAAATTTGTTTGCGTATTATATTTTGCCGACAGTAGGCTTTAAAGGCATGAATTATGCCCTGATTTAAAGGTTGCAAAATAGATGTAGTATTTGCTGGTAAATAGCAAACCTCAACATTTTTGAAATCAATTTGCTTGTGGGCTGAGGCATTATCAACAAACAGTATAACCTTTCGGTTTTGTAGTACCACCTCTTCATCAAAATCCCTTATAATTTCATTCCAAATGTCTTGTGTCATCCAAGCCTTTTTTGGGAAAAATATTTAAATGACATTTTCTTATTCTTGAAGCAACGTGGATGTTTTGGTTTACCTATGCTGTACATTTTCTTGTAGTCACCTGTTGCATTGCATAAAAGAACATAGTTGGGCAGACTTGCACACCAGCGTTGATGCGTACTCTTAACATTTTTTGATGTTAAAACAAAAGTAAAGCTTAATAAATCAATTTTCCGCAATTTTGTTAATGAATTAATTTTTTGAACTTTCTAGGAAGTTATTTATGTTTTAAAAATATTAAATTAAATCAATTCCGCAAAATAAAGCTTGTTTTTATTTTCCATTAAACTTTTTTTTTAAGATAAATTTTGCCCACTATTGATAAAAGAAGTATTGTAATGCGATCTTTTGGTGACTTTGAACCAATAGTATCATAAGTGCTCCTATTAAGTGTAGATGAAGGCAACGCTTTATAAAGTAATCCCGTTTCGTCAGCATTGAAAATGTCTTTAGGATTGTATTCGGAAATGGGTATTGGAATGACTTCTTGAAAATTTGCAGCACCTTCTGCATTGGCAGATATTGATTCTCCGTGGATTTTTTTAAACTTATACCTTCTCTCCTTTGCCATCGGTATAGCCAACCGAGATTTGGATCGAAACCTTCTTTCAACGCAATCGCAAATTGTTTAGCCTTTTCCATAATCATGTTTGTTGACACTACAGCGCCAGACAACCTCATTTGGTAGTAGTACAAAATGAAAAAATTCGCTGTTGCAAACATAAATTTACTGTGAAAAAAATCATTTCGGGGGGTGCCCGGGCCGCCCCCCTGCGCACGTCCCTGGTACTGAATTAGGTCCAGAATGATATGTGCTAAGTTTTGAGAAAATCGGTTCAGATTCAGATATAGCTACCCCATATAGTTTTGTTAGATTTAATGTAAATGGTGCACCAAAGTCCCTATATATCATTCGATTGTTGCGGGAGGTTTAACTATAATCAATAGAGTACCAAACGACTGTCATGCCAATGTGAGTACCCTATGGTATTCCATAACGATCTGTCGGTCGCAGGACAGTAAAGCATTGGGTAGGTTACTGCCAAAACAATGACATTACCCTTTGGGCAATGTAATCACCTGAAATAGAAGGGATGAATTGTAATTTTATATATTCATAAATTACTAAAGTTATTGGTGTACTTACCAGTGGTGCTATTGTGAATGATCAAGCCGCGAATAGCGACATTCAAAACAAAAAGGCAGCCACTCACACACACTCACACCACAAGCTCTTTCTGGCAATTTGTTGGTCACTGGAATGTTTTTTATGTTTCACTAGCTGAGATGTTGGTAGTGTTGGGCAAATGCCAAGCCAACATACGGCAATGATTCTGTTTTTTTTTCAATTTTTTCAGCACAATAAATTTAAAAACACAAGGAATAATATTCCCAAAAAAGAATGCGTTTGATCGTTTTGATGGCTTCTGATAGGTTGACTTAGTACCGGTGAGTTGACAGCAAATGAAATGTCAAAAGTAATAATGTGAGATCACACGGTACTAAATTGTACAAGGAGGTGCCATCCATTCAAGGTTGCCATCTCCGAAGCCAATATGTAAAATAACCGTAAGGAAATAAAACAACAAGGGCATTTGAAAAAAAGAGAGAATTCTATATGATAAATTAGTAAATATAAAAAGAAATTTTTGGAAGAAAATGGCCCGAGTATAAAAAGGGAGATTCATGGGAAATCATCCAGTTTGGCAATATTATCGTTCAGGTGTGGATGAAAAAGAAAAACTAACAAGTAAAAGTTAACCAAATATGATATTGTGAAGAGACAAATTTTCTTTTGACTAAAAACAAGTGAAGTTAAAAATTAAAAAGTAAGTGGATTTGTTGACTAATAGAAAGCATCATAAATGCTAGGTTCTGGCGAAGTAAAAATTAATAAAAAATTGTGTATTCCCTTTAAATAGGAAACTTCGCCAAACCACAGTATCTATTGAATCCACAACAGGATAAATTGTCGAGCACCTGGATGAAGGTATAACATCAGGAGAAGAGTTTGTATGAACTGAAGTGGTAAGCAATCCATATTTTATGCGCAAAAACCGAATTGAGCGCTGAAGAATTTGACATCATCTGGGATTGTAGCCACTAGGAAAAATCCGACCAATTTTAGATTTAATTAATGGGAGTCACCCGGTCTTTTGTGGTAACAGTGCTAAAATTATCAGCTGTTAACCCAAAGTGGCGACATTAACCATTTGGTTGGAGAAACTTTGCTAAACTGGTATATGCTAATTGCCAGTGTTATACCAAATAGTTATACCACATCAAACTGCCATAAAGACAAAAATCGTCCCAAAACCTGCAAAGTATAGTCGCTTTTAGGCGCTACGTTTAATCATCAAAAAAACCAAAATTTAACATATTAGCAGCAAAAGATAAATAATAATTTCATATCATTAATTTTTTGACCATTTTTAGCATAAGAATTTAGGATTAGTGTTTTTATAATTTTATATATTTTTTTGTGTTGACTTTATGTAATTTAATTTTCTTTAATATAATTTTTGTGTTAAACTCAACGTGTAAAGATCCTTGCAAAGAGAAGTTAGGGGTTATATTTGAAAGTAGCCTTAACTTAAAGGCCAATATTCCACTTAATTGAGCTCACTTAGGTAGGAACTTCGTGTCAAGTAAATATAGGTCGTATTTGAAGACCATGACCCTATACTAAGTCTTTGTAGGTTCTAGTTAATGTTTTTTTTTTTTTTTGTTCTTCAATTATGATTATGTCGAACTTTTAATGATATTTTTTGATACTTTAGATATATATTTTCATATAATAAAAATGACTTGGATTTTAATGTTATAAAGAGAAAACTGAATATGGAGTAAATTAAATTAATAGGGAGGAAATTGGCGGTGGTAAAAGGGATGTGGGGGTAGGTTGGAGCAAATGGGGTCCATGGGGATTTGAAGGAAAATCATGGACCAAGGATGGGTGGGTGAGTGAAGGGTCCATACACCAAGGACTCTGGATTCTCATAAGGATGTTCTCCGTGTTTGTAATTGTGTGTGTTTTTAGGTAAATCCATGTAGAGTAAAGTGTTTGAATGTTCCTGATAAAATTTTGATGTTATGCTTGAGGCTTATTTGGATGGGTTGAGAACCTCCCCTGAGTCCGAAGAGCTATCCCAGACCCAAATGAGCGCACATGTGAGGACATAACAGAAATGGCGCCCAATTTAAAATAGTATATCCTAGGTCCTGATGAATTGTCGATACTAGGAATTTGAAAGTAGGTGGTGCAGAAACACCAAAGCACCAGGCAATAGTGAGTAAATGAAATAATAGCCCAATGAAATCTAGTTAATAAAATAGATCTAGCTATTATTGCAACCAGATCCTTTTTTGGATCCTGTTTAAATGTGCAATATTAGATTTAGGTACTATCTTACGGCTAGGTTTAAATAAAGCAATACCGATATGGGTCAAGTGCAATCTCTAGTTGTGTTTTGTAACTATGAATGTTTGTGATAGACCTGTGTTTTTTTTGTGTTTTGTTTGTGAAACAATAGAGTATGGGATATAAAATATATAGGATTATGAACAGGTGGAAAAGGATATCCGTTACGAAAAAAGTCATGGTTCGTGAGTCAGTGTGTCTAGTTCCACCAACCACAAAGCTTGGCCTTCAAATAATCGAGAGTGACGTCTATGCGTGGGGTCATAACCTACATACATATATTCCATACCTATATGTAAATTTGTCTAGGACATCCTGAAGAGATTGGAAAAACACTCTTAGCGAAAATTACAATTTATAAAAAAAAAAAATATTATGATGGATTGTCCTACATCATGCAAATGATTTGAAGGCATAATCCATCATCCGATATACGATTTTAATAGCTCCTAACACCACATGGTCCTTTGAGAATACTGCCGTTACCTCCCGGTAAAGAAAAAACAAATTGATTTCAAGAAATTAGAAAATTAGTATATTGACAGCAGCTAAAATAAAAATTAGGTAAATTTAGTATTATTTCGTAAATAGATTATATTCTTATACTAGCACTTTAAAATACAAACAACGTCCAGATTACCAACTAAAAAAGATCATCACCAAACAGTGGTCAAAATTATAAAATTTATTTGGTCGGGGAATGATAACCAGGTCCCGAGCAGCCAATAAGAGGATTTGGCCATCAGAGTTCGACCAGAGTTCAGGACAGCATACCATTGAAACTAAAAAGAAAAGAATGGCCGAATTAGAAAACAATATGAATGACGTTAATACGCAAATTAGGGACTTATCTGAGACGATTATTCGACGTCCAGGCCAAGACGATATCGCCAATCTTCCTCCAACAGCACAAACTGGATCCGATATTGGACCGGAACGATTTTCAACTCCAGGACCGGCACGAAATCAGTCATCAGGTCGAGATCTGGAAGAAAGGATGAAAAGCATTGTCAGTATAGAAGTCCAAGATATTAGGAAAACATTAGACACATTAGTGAGGACGGTACAAAATTTAGCTAGGAGTTCCAATAACTTGAACAACAGGACAGTTAGTTTTGGAAACCAAAATGAATATAGAAATGGTCCTCAGGTCGAAGTGGACAATCCTACGTCTACCTATTATAGAGAACAGGCAGCATCCGCAGCTGCGTCCTCGAATGAAAATTATTTCGCATCCTCGGTAGGGAATGACCAAATACGCATTAGGGTGGATAAATTTGGACTTAATTTTGATGGGAATCCCCAAAAGATTACTGTAGAAGAATTCATTTTCAGACTTGAATGCCTCCAGGAACAATATGGTATTTCTTGGGATGAGATCCTGCGTGATTTTCGCCTTTTAATATCAGGCCCTGTGCTCGAATGGTTTTGGCAGGCACAAAAAATGCGAAAATTCACACAGTGGATACAATTAAAAGATGCATTAAAAACGCAGTATCGAAATACCAAGTCAACGTTTGAAGCGATGAGGGATTTAGTTGATCGGAAGCAGATGGCCAATGAGACCGTGGATGCCTATTTCCACGCTATGGGACAGCTTAGATCCCGCTTAGCTCATCCGATTACAGACGACGACATGGTCAAAATTATAAAAACAAATATAAGGGAACATATAAAAATGGTAATTTACCCAATGGCTATATCGACCGTAGAAATGCTTCGAGTGGAGTGCAAAGACGCAGAGAAGAATTTTCCACGTAGGGACCAAAGACCTATGGCACCAAATCTAAGACCGATTAGACAGGTCAACGAAATGGTCTTCGATGATACTGTCTATGAAGAATTAAGCCCTCAATCTGAAGTCTCAGAAGCCGTTTCGGCAATGCGAATAAACCAGACTAATAAAACCATTGTGTGCTGGAATTGCCGAACAGCAGGTCATTTATTTATGGACTGTCCATCTACCGAAAGGGCATTGTTTTGTTACCGATGTGGCAAGCCTAACACCATCACTCCAAAATGTCCGAACTGTCAGTCGGGAAACCACAGGAGGGGCGTGGAAAAGGCGGGGGAGTCACGTCCGGCAGAGAACCCTGCGAATTAAGCCAACATAAATCCAATGTACCGCAAGAACCCGATAAAGATGTGGAGAAAGACCACGATGTCGAGGCCAACAAAAGTTGTAATTGGGCTGGAAATCGACATTATATTCCACTGACAGATCGGGAAGAACATTATGAAAAGGTGAAAGCAAAAATTTTTGCGGAAGTGCCGAATAAAATTTCAGTACCTAAGCGCCTACTAAAGATTCGCCAAAAAACGGCGGAAAAAAGGAAGCTGAATAAATTTATGGTAGAGGCAGTAGATCGAGCGGAGTCGAACATAAACGATCCAAGGTTATATGCCGATATTTTTATCAAAGACAGAAAAATATGCGGACTACTAGATACCGGTGCATCCGTAAGCCTTCTCGGAAAAGGGTGCCGGGAATTAGTTGAAGACCTAGACCTGGATATAAAACCAGTTGTCAATAATATTACCACTGCTAGTGGACGGAAATTTAGAATAATTGGGAAAATAGCATGTGAGGTACAATACCGAGATGAACCGAAAGAAATGGTTTTATATTTATGCCCTGATCTGGAGCAGACATTATATTTGGGTATAGATTTTTGGCGAAAGTTTGAATTGGTTCCTGAAATCTTGGATGTCTCCGAAATTAACATGGAGAAAGTAATAAACACTGTTAAAAGTTCAAGTGAGGAGTATAGGTTAAAACCACATGAACTAACAGAAGAAAATAAAATAAGATTGATGGAAGTAATTAAACAATTCGATACTTTCGAAGAAAAGGGGTTAGGTCTGACAAAATTAGAAAAACACACCATTAAATTAACAGAAGGTGCTGTACCGTTCAAGGACAGAAACTATCCTATGTCGCCAGCTGTCCAACAGATAACTTATGAAGAAATAGATAAAATGATAGAACTAAACGTAATTGAGGAAAGTGAAAGCCCGTGGAGCAACCGAACCACAGTGGTAAGGAAGCCCGGGAAAAATAGATTTTGCCTCGATGCGAGGAAATTGAATAAATTGACTGAGAAAGATGCCTATCCCCTACAAAACATTGATGGGATACTTAGCCGAATAGACGAAACTTATTTTATTAGTAGCGTAGATCTAAAATTTGCATTTTGGCAAATAGAGTTAGACGAAGAAAGTAAAAAGTATACGGCTTTCACTGTGCCTGGACGACCTTTGTACCAGTTTCGCGTTATGCCTTTTGGTTTATGCAACGCAGCGCAGAGGCTGTGTCGCTTAATGGACAAGGTCATACCCAGCAGGCTGAGAGAAAACGTCTTCGTCTATCTCGATGATTTATTGGTGATATCTAGCGACTTTGACCAACATCTATTGCTACTAAAAGAAGTCGCTCAATGTCTAAAGAACGCCAATTTAACAATTGGCCTCAAAAAATCGCAGTTTTGTTTTCAAGAGCTAAAGTATCTGGGCTTTATTATTGGTGGAGGGACTTTAAAAACAGATCCTGATAAAATCGAGGCCATAAAAAAGATAGCCATACCTAAAAGTATAAGAGAAGTTCGCAGTTTTCTGGGTACAGCAGGGTGGTACCGCCGATTTATTCGGGATTTCGCTACCATATCCGCACCGCTGACTGATACTTTAAAAAAGAGCAAAAAATTTAATATGACACCAGAAGCCATTATTTCATTTGATAGCTTAAAGAAAGCTTTAACCTCAGCACCAGTGCTACGACACGCTGATTTTCGTCGAAAATTTTACATACAGTGTGACGCCTCTGAGTATGGCATTGGTGCGGTTTTGTTCCAACTAAGTGACAATGGTGAGGAACATCCAATAGCCTATTTTTCACAGAAACTGAATTCAAGCCAAAAAAATTACAGTGTCACGGAGAAAGAGTCCTGTTATGGCCGTAAAAAAATTCCGCCCATATGTGGAACTTATGGATTTTACGGTCATAACAGATCATGCTAGCCTACAATGGCTAATGAGTTTGAAGGACTTGAGTGGACGTCTCGCCCGTTGGTCACTCCAGTTGCAACATTACCGTTTCGAAATAGAGCATCGAAAGGGAAAAGACAATGTTGTTGCCGATGCCTTATCGAGACTTCCCACCATTGAAGAAATCGATATGGACCTGGGACTTGATATCGACGCCAATGAATTCCAAACTGAGGAATATGAGGATCTTAAAAGGACAATAGAAGAAAACAAGGATAGGCTACCAGATTTGAAAATTTTAGATGGAAAGGTGTTCAAAAAGATAATCCCAAATAATTTTGAGTTTTGTAGCGAATATGAATGGAGACTGTGGGTGCCGGAATCCTTGACACATCGCCTTATACAACAAGCTCATGACTCTCCTACAGCTGCTCACGGTGGAATGTCAAAGACATTGAACCGGCTGAGACAACAATTTTACTGGCCCAACATGACTTCCCAGGTACGGCAGTACGTGGGAAGGTGCACTACGTGTAAAGAAAGCAAAAATGCGAATTATAATACACAAACAACAATTGGAAATGAGGTGAAAACTGATCGCCCATTCCAAAAGTTGTATATTGATTTTTTGGGTAAATATCCAAGATCAAAGAGTGGGAATGCGTATGTTTTTATTGTGGTTGACCACTTTTCAAAATTCGTTTTTCTGAAAACTATGAAGGAGGCTACCGCCAGTAATGTTGTAAAATTCCTCGTAGAAGAAATTTTTAGGAAGTTTGGAGTACCCGAGATAATACATAGTGATAACGGGGCTCAGTTTACCTCAAAGCAATTCCAAGACTTGATTACCACGTATAAAATTAAACACATGCAAACTGCTCCTTATTCACCCCAATCCAACGCCTCTGAAAGGGTAAACCAGTCCGTTCTGGCGGCCATAAGAGCGTACATGGAAAATGACCATAGAGATTGGGACCTCTATTTATCGGAAATAGAATGCGCCTTGCGTACCTCTGTCCATTCGGCAACTGGAGTAACGCCTTTTTTCGCCTTATTCGGCTACCATATGTACACAAAGGGGACAGACTACAATTTAGCCAGGAAATTAAAGTCTTTGTCGGAGCATGAAATCTTAAATTTGCATTCAAGTGACCGATTACAACTCATTAGGGAAAAGATTAAGCAAAATATGCACAAGGCTTATGAAATGAGTGCAAAAAGGTACAATCAGAGGGTTCGGGTAACGAAATTTGCTCCTGGTCAGGAAGTTTTTCGTCGCAACTACCAGCTAAGCGATTTCCAGAAAAATTTTAACGCTAAGTTCGCACGGAAATTTATAAAATGCCGAATATCCAAACTAATTGGTAACAATATGTACGAGCTTGAGGACCTTCAAGGCCGGCCGTTGGGTGTGGCTCACGCCAAGGACCTCAAGAGATAATACCAGACTGTGATATATAAATCGACATGACTGTGATAATAAAATAGGGAAGTACGTGCAATATAGGATAAATATTTATTTAATTGATGATTTATTTAATTGATTATTTGGCTAATTATATTTTTTAATTATTTAAGTAATTAATTATTCAACTTTTCATTTAAATATTGACTTATCTAATTAATTTATAGATAATTATGTGAAATGTTCTCACATAGTTAACTATTTATTAATTGGTGTGGATATTGCCTATATGTATGTATTTAAAACAAGTATATATATATACCAAAAGAAAAAACCAAAACGAAACTTACCATCATTTCGAATATCCCTCGAAGTCATGCTGATTAACCCTCAACGGGCTTTATATCACTGGTCCAAATATTTATACGCAACAGGAGATACCTACAGAAATAAAACAACAATACAAAATACTCAGATAGATAGACTCCACTAAAGACTTACCCAAATTTGATATGCCCGGCTATATACGAATCAGGGTGTGGGAGTTCCCCACGTTGGGCCTCACATCGTAGTAGAAGAGACCAATAATACAGTTTCTAATAAATACACCTCCGCACACCGTAGATGGCATCACAGGTTCGCAATCTCCGGAGTTTTGTTGCGGGAGGTTTAACTATAATCAATAGAGTACCAAACGACTGTCATGCCAATGTGAGTACCCTATGGTATTCCATAACGATCTGTCGGTCGCAGGACAGTATAAAAAGCATTGGGTAGGTTACTGCCAAAATAATGACATTACCCTTTGGGCAATGTAATCACCTGAAATAGAAGGGATGAATTGTAATTTTATATATTCATAAATTACTAAAGTTATTGGTGTACTTACCAGTGGTGCTATTGTGAATGATCAAGCCGCGAATAGCGACATTCAAAACAAAAAAGGCAGCCACTCACACACACACTCACACCACAAGCTCTTTCAGGCATATTGTTGTTCATTGGAATGCGTGTATGGTTCACTAGCTGAGATGTTGGTAGTGTTGGGCAAATGCCAAGCCAACATACGGCAATGATTCTGTTTTTTCAATTTTTTTCAGCACAATAAATTTAAAAACACAAGGAATAATATTCCCAAAAAAAAGAATGCGTTTGATCGTTTTGATGGCTTTTGATAGGTTGACTTAGTACCGGTGAGTTGACAGCAAATGAAATGTCAAAAGTAATAATGTGAGATCACACGGTACTAAATTGTACAAGGAGGTGCCATCCATTCAAGGTTGCCATCTCCGAAGCCAATATATAAAATAACCGTAAGGAAATAAAACAACAAGGGCATTTGAAAAAAAGAGAGAATTCTATATGATAAATTAGTAAATATAAAAAGAAATTTTTGGAAGAAAATGGCCCGAGTATAAAAAGGGAGAATCATGGGAAATCATCCAGTTTGGCAATATTATCGTTCAGGTGTGGATGAAAAAGAAAAACTAACAAGTAAAATTTAACCAAATATGATATTGTGAAGAGACAAATTTTATCTTGACTAAAAACAAGTGAAGTTAAAAATTAAAAAGTAAGTGGATTTGTTGAGTAATAGAAAGCGTCATAAATGCTAGGATCTGGCGAAGTAAAATTAATAAAAAAATGTGTATTCCCCTTAATAGGAAACTTCGCCAAACCACGGTATCTATTGAATCCACAACAGGATAAATTGTCGAGCACCTGGATGAAGGTATAACATCAGAAGAGTTTGTATGAACTGAAGTGGTAAGCAATCCATATTTTATGCGCAAAAACCGAATTGAGCGCTGAAGAATTTGACTTCATCTGGGATTGTGGCCACTAGGAAAAATCCGACCAATTTTAGATTTGATTAATGGGAGTCACCCGGTCTTTCGTGGTAACAGTGCTAAAAATATCAGCTGTTAACCCAAAGTGGTGACATTAACCAATTGGTTGGAGAAACTTAGCTAAACTGGTATATGCTAATTGTCAGTGTTATACAAATAGTTATACTACATCAAACTGCCATAAAGACAAACAAATCGTCCCAAAACCCGTAAAGTGTAGTCGCTTTTAGGCGCTACGTTAAACCATCAAAAAAAAAACAATATTTAACAGACTAGCTGCGATAAAAATCAAAAAAATAATTTAAAATCATTAATTTTTTTGACCAATATTAGTATAAGAATTTAGGATTAGTGTTTTTATAATTTTATATATTTTTTTGTGTTGACTTTATGTAATTTAATTTTCTTTAATATAATTTTTGTGTTAAACTCAACGTGTAAAGATCCTGGCAAAGAGAAGTTAGGGGTTCTATTTGAAAGTAGCCTTAACTTAAAGGCCAATATTCCACTTAATTGAGCTCACTTAGGTAGGAACTTCGTATCAAGTAAATATAGGTCGTATTTGAAGACCATGACCCTATGCTAAGTCTTTGTAGGTTCTAGTTAATGTTTTTTTTTTTTGTTTTTTGTTCTTCAATTATGATTATGTCGAACTTTTAATGATTTTTTTTGATACTTTAGATGTAGATATTTTCATATAATAAAAATGACTTGGATTTTAATGTTATAAAGAGAAAACTGAATATGGAGTAAATTAAATTAATAGGGAGGAAATTGGCGGTGGTAAAAGGGATGTGGGGGTAGGTTGGAGCAAATGGGGTCCATGGGGATTTGAAGGAAAATCATGGACCAAGGATGGGTGGGTGAGTGAAGGGTCCGTACACCAAGGACCCTGGTTTCTCATAAGGATGTTCTCCGTGTTCGTAATTGTGTGTGTTTTTAGATAAATCCACGTAGAGTAAAGTGTTTGAATGTTCCTGATAAAATTTTGATGTTATGCTTGAGGCTTATTTGGATGGGTTGAGAACCTCCCCTGAGTCCGAAGAGCTATCCCAGACCCAAATGAGCGCACATGTGAGGACATAACACATTGTGAATGGATGTTGTAAAATAGGGTTCCAAACAGAGCGAAGAGTGAAAGTACTCATACTGTATTGTGTCATACCCATTACAAAAATTTATATTATATTACAGTACATTGAATCTGTACTAAAATGTATTAAACTTGACAATCAACTCCCTGATGAAAAGCCTGAAGCTAGAATCCTGTATGTGATAAGACAGAGTTTGTGGAAATTCTTACAGAAGTGTACGAAAATGGTAACATTGTGAATGGAAATTGTAAATTAAGGTTCCTAACAGAGCGTAGTACCTTAAATCTTGTAATAACGATTTTATCTTTTAAAATTTATTTTATTATATTCATCAAATCAATTTTCTCTAAGCACTACCAAACATTGGTATTTCTTTCTCCATTTTGATTTGTACGCAGGGGATCTGGACAACGTTTTGCTCGATCTTGCATGAATGCTTCATAGAGAAGTTTTTGAATTTTCCAAATAGTTTCACGTTGTATTTGTTCATCTTGAAGAGCATTTACTTCGTAGGAGACTTGATTGCCCAGCCAATCAAAATTTGAATTTTGCTGTAGACGATTATGCGGATGGGTGGGTAATATTTTATTGGCATCAATTTTCTGAAATGGGGGGAACATAATAAATGCATATTTTTGAGAAAATTAAAAAATATCTTACTACTCTTTTTCTTGTATTTACTGGAGATGCTTCAGTTCTGCTCGCTTTTGCTTCACTATTGGTATTTTGTGGTTTCTGTAATTTAAAAAAAAAATCAAAATAACATTTTGATATTTTTTGTCGACGCAAAGTTATTGATTTATCTTACAATTTTATTAGTTAGTTTGCTGATTGTGGATAATGTTTCAAGGGGTTTAACTTTAACAGCATGTCTTTGAGATATTACTGTGTTATTTGAGTGATTATTATGTTCTTCCGGTAATGCAATGAAGCGATTATTTTGGGATATTCCTTCATCATACTAGAAAAAATAATTATTATTGTTATTTAAAAATAAAATAATAGAAATTGAATGAAAAATTTACTTCTTCACTGTGTTCTCCCTCCGGCAACATATCTTCAGTTTCACTATAGTAGGTTTTTATGTTGTCTCTGTTTTCATTTACACATGATGTTTCCTGTAATTGCAAGTATTGACATATTAATATCGATATAAAGGATAGAACTATAAAGTGAAATAAAATTCATACTTCTTCATTGGATATCAGTTGCATTTCCGGTTCGTCATAACATTCATCATAGGTGTGAGATAGAATTGTCTGAAATTGAAAGAAAAGAAATACTAATAGAGCTACAATGTATTTTGTTAATATAATTTTTTAAGGACTATTTGAACCAACTGAGTGGGTTTGTAAACAATATTTTTAAAGTATTGTTAGAACCACTTGCATGGAATAGGGTTTTTTCAAATAAAATATATCCAATAATTTTTGTATGGGTATATTTTTTAAATATATCTTACTCTTTCACTATGTTCTTGTTGTGTAGTTTCTTCAAAATTCTCTTCAAACGAGTTTTCGGCTAATTCTGCAAATGGATGTTCATCCTCACTGCTGTTACTATATTCTGAAATCTGCAAAGGGATCATAGACATATATACAAATTTAAAACAACAACAAAAGCCCATTATTTATTATTTACCTCACTTAGACACAAATTATCATTAGATTTAGACGGTTTCTTAATCATTGTATGGGGTCGCAAAAAATCTAATTGTTTAAAACACCACAATTTCGGATGTTTTATACGTTTATCACATTGTCCATATATTTCATTATCACGCAATTCTTTACCATATTGTATTCGTAATATACGTAGTTTACTTTTAACATGTTCTTTGCGGATATTTTTATTGAATTTCTTCAATTCATTGCATATCTCTAATATTGAATTACTTTTCATAATCAGATCCGTATATAGCGGATGATTGATATTATATAAATGTTCATGTTGTTTGAAGTTTTTTATTAATACTTCAATAATTTTTCGGGTCCATACTCGTTCGGAATTTTCCTAAAAAAGTGAACATATTTTTAGTTTATTTATAAGGAGTTTAAATTGCAAAATTGTGCCGTTCTTACTTTTTTATAATACTTAAATTTATTTGCTTCTGTATTTAGGGTATTCCCAGCGTCATCATTATCATCACCACCACCGTTCTGTGAAGTCTGTACGATATAGGGTAATTAAGCGCGAAATTATAATAAAAATGTATTGTTATTAACATACCTCCAGATTATCCTGTGTACTATTATAACCTTGTTCAGAATCCTGCAAGGAATAATTAGTGTTAATTCAATACGACTTTGACTTAAATATAAAATAAACAAAATTAGGTTTAATAATGAAGTGTTTATGTTTTTATTCAATTTCCTTTGAGGATACTATGCTGATGATAGTATTTTTATGCCCTGCTCCTGTCAAAAGACAGACCTTATGGCTTTGATTTTTTGCACGTTGAAAATCGAATATAGGAGTGCATCTTTTGATTGCCACCTGAATTTTATATTTTAATATTGGTAATGAATAGAAATAGATCCTTATAGGGCAAAAACTCTATTAACCGATTTTCACAATCCTCCCTAGATACCAATTTTTTTACCATTAAAGAAATGCAAAAAAAATATGATAATCGCTTGGTGCCAAGTACAGACTGTATGGCGGATGCATTAAAACTTTCTAACCAAGTTCCCGAAGTTTCTGGCAAGTCACTGTAGATGTGGCCTGTTGGAACACGACAACACTCCTGTTGGCCACTTCTGGCCGCCTCTGGTCAATTGTAAATGGTTTAAAACAGTTTTATGGTCGATTTTTAGCTACTGGGCAATGTTACGACTGCTAACATGCCGATCATTTCTCCGATATTATCGAAGACCGGCACATAATTGGCTGTTACTGTATCGGAACCATAAACACCATTCAAAATTTTAGCCGCTTGGCCTGCATTTTCACCTTTGTCAAAGAAAAAATGTAAAATGAACCGGATTTATTTTTCCTCAACCTAATATTATGGCTTATTATGGTTCTACCAAAGTGGCTGTAATTTGGCATTTCGAAGGTATTTCCGCATAAATGCCCAGGATGTGGTATAATTCCCGTAAAATTTTTTGATGGTACTCCAACTCAAAATCTAAATAGATATCGTTATATGCTCACTTGATTTACCTAGAATATTAGATTAAATATTAAAATTTCTTACATTTTAATGGATTTATCCTACCTCTATGTTATTTTTCCTTGTGCTGTTTTTAAGAAAACTTAAATGATCATAACACCATAACTTTGGAACATAAGCATCAGTAATATATCCTTTTTCCTTGGCGCCATTTATAAAACGTTCCTCTTGCGAAAATTGTATTCTTAAATTTCTCCACCTCCGACGAATTTCATCTTTAGTTAGTTTCGGATCTAATGACTGCAATTTTATTAGAACTTTCCGCCATGCCTGTTCCTTGATCTTCCTATTCAAATATCCGAAAGCATTTACATTATAGAGGCAAGGATGTTGTTGGACACAGCTAATAAGTTCTTCCGACGTTTCGTGTTTCCATTTGTGTGGCATATTTAATGATTTCCTTTATTTTCTTATTTGTGTTTAAAATACTTTTTTTGTTCTCAATATTCAAATGTTTGTTTCAACCGTCGTTTCCTTTTATTTCATAAAAGCAAATCGCACAAATTTCTTTCAGAAATTATTTTTTCACTTTTCCTCAAAACTTTCATGTGTGTTATCTACATGAAATTCAGAAAGTTATTTGTTTCAGCTGACTTTTACGAATTACCACAACAAAAGGGAATTGCAATGAAAATGATGAATGTCTTCGCTCTCATTTACTGTAAATGTAAACATACTCAGGCCGAAAGAAATTTATCTGAACACTTTTGAATAAATAATTTAATACGCCTTCAATATTTTGTGGCTTGAAACTATTATTTATTTTCTACTTTGAGAAACTAATTTCCCATGAAAACCTTGTGTGTGCACTACATGAATTGACTACACATTGCCAACTTGCATGCTATGCACAAACAATTGACAACCTACCTGTTATGCAAAGAGAATTGATAACACTCATTTTCAATTATGTCAAGACTTGATACTCTGAACCCCAGTTATTATTAATTTTGCTCTTGATGAAATCGGTTCGAATTTGTAATTGCTTGCGGGAAACAACAAGAAAAAATATATAGATTGAGATTTTAAGTGAAGAAATATAATAATTAAACGCTTTAAAAAAGTGTAAGTGTAAAGCAAATCTATAAAAAAAAAATCAGAAAAAAACTTGTTAAAGAACAAACAGTTAACAAATTGGTGGCCAAACAAGTGAAATTCATGACCAAAAAATATTTAATTAAAAACGAAGAAAAAACCACGCCACACCCTCTTGAGAAAAATCCAAAAAAATATAAAATAAAACAATTTTCTAAAATAGTTAATGAAAATTTTCAATAAAAATTGTTTAAACATGCATAATAGAACACAATTATGAATATAAAAATTCCAAAAATTTTATGTATTTATTGAAAAAATCCAGAAGAAAGTTTTTTTTTCATGGCAAATGTATTTGTGTGTGTGCGTGCGTGAGAGAGAATTGTGTGAAGACGACGTCATCCCGTGGAAGATGTTCTCATTTTGTGGAATATAAAAACAACAACTTCATTATGTTTATAACTCTCCCATCTCTCTCTTTCTGCGTATTTTTTCAACATTATAATTATCTTTAGTGTTTTCTAATGCAATTGTTGTTGGTGTGTATGTTTTTAACCTATACTGTATCTAGTATGCATTTCCTCTACAATGTATCTGACATTTCACTTTCTCGTTTGTTGTATTTTGCTGCAAGAATTTTTGTTTACTAATGTAGGTTATTTTTAGATTACACACATTTCATCTTCTACTTAATGGGAGAGGAGAAGCAGATGCTATACATTGCCAAGAGGCAATAAACAACCGGTGCCCCAGCATCCATACCTCCCTCACATGTGTCTTTTTTTCGTATTTTCCTAGAGAATATCATAATTCTCAACAACAATACTATCAATTCTTGTTCATTACCTCTTTCGTTGAATTTATTCTATCTTGTGTTATTGTGTGTGTGTGTGTTTGTCTTTTCTCCATGTTTAGAGCATTACGTCATTTTTTGTATTTTTTGATAGGTTTGTTTTTTGCTGCTGTTTTTTTGTACATATTAAAAAAGGGTGGAAACAATAGCACACGTACATATTACACACAACACAACCTGAGACAGATTTGTTTAGCTTGTTATGTATTTTTGTGTGTCATGTTTTACATGTTTCTTCTTTGGCTTTAAAAGGTTTGGTCAATTGGTTTAATTAAGTAGTCTCGACATGAATTTCCTTTTTGTTTTATTTTGCTTCGTCTACATTTGTACTCATACATTTTGCTGTGGCCACTACTGATGATTCAGTAAAAGTCAAATTAGTCTATTTCTCCCTCCAATTGACATTATGGAGCTACCTAATTAAGCAAATCATAGGAAATGTTATGAAGCTCGCTCTTTTATTCTCTCTCTTTAAGGTAGATGTCTAATGTATCTCTTTAATGAACTAACGTTGTTATTGTAATCAATTAAACGCACCTATCAATTAAAATGTCAGGTGTTGCTCTTTAGTTCTGTTAATCTCTTGTTCTCTTCTTCTTGTTTGCCGCTATCATTTTTTTCATTTTAGTTTTTGACACTTAAGAAGTACTTGTATTGTATAGTTCTTTGCTGCAAGTGGAAATTAATTGATTTTTACATATATTTTCATGATAAAATTCTGTAGAAAAATTTTTAATTATTGGAAAGGATGTTGAGTAGTTTGATTTTTGCTGTATATAATATTTATATGGTCACGAAAAGAAAATGAAAATAAAAATCAATAATTTTTCTGTCATTAGGACAACTACAGAATGAAGAAATTCGAGATTACTAAATGGATAATGAGTAAAAGAAAGATGTTTAAACAATATTGGAATTTGTCCATATATCTATATATTGCAGGTCATGACCTAAAACATATAAAGATAATGGTAACAAATCTGTACCTTAAAGAATGTCACATTTGTATTCTTGTGAAGGTTATCAAAACAGTCGTGCAAGAATTGTGAAATATAGAAGAGAAAATAGGAAAAGCTATGCCTAAAGTATTGTGTAAGAGCAGGTCTAGCTTCATTTAGAAATGTTTACCCAATTGGGCTTTGGGTCGGTTGGATGGTATTTAACATGGCTATCCATTGCAATGTTTCGATCGATAATAGGAAGAAAGATCCTTTTTTAGCACCTCTTAGTACTTGTTGAAAGTCACATTCAATATTAATATGAATGATTATGTTGTAGGTACCATCTTTAGCGAGGTTAAACCCACACTTGGTGTTCTATTGCTGCAACAGATTTGAGATGGTTCCCCACTAACCTATTGTTCGAATGTCTAGGCGACTGATTTGGTGATTCAAAACAATTTGATAGGGCCTTTTATAACTTTGGAACTCTCACTGTGAACCATGCAACGTTTTCCTGCCATAGCTTGCCTTGCAAATTATCCTTATCCTCATGTATTATTTGTTACAAATCTTCTTCTTCTTTTATTTACCTCTTAAATTTTTTAAATTATATTGTAGTTATGTCACTTAATTAAAGTATCATTCTTTCTAATAATTAAATAATTTATGTAGTTAATATGCCTAATTAAATTATCACAATTGTGGTGATGATGATTATGATGTCATTGTGATGGTGATGTGATTTGGAAAGAACTCTCAAAATAACGACAACGAAAAAAAATGAATGACCATTTCAAATTTTTTCTTTCTTTCTTTTTTTGCCAACCAACCATATTCTCTTTTATTCATCTTCCGTTTCAGATACAATTTCGAAAAAACGGTAGTTGGAAAAAAAGAGAAATAATTTAGATGATATTGAATTCAATTTCAAATATGTCTAATTAAAAATAAAGAAGCATACATAAATCCAATATGTCGTCCTCCTCAAAACCAGAAGAACAATTACAACACATTGTTGACTATGAAGGTGAAAAGGAAAAATTCCCTCAATGGTTTATGAGACAATTTCAAGAAATCCCTCCCAATGGTTGTAGCTTAGAGGATTTCACAGTATATTTTCTGAATTCTCTGCGTCAACATACGGAACAACATTTAAAAGTCAACAGCACTGCTGCTGGTGGAGGTTCTGATACACCAAAATGTCAAACCCCTATTAAAACACCAAAACCTGCTACAAATCAAACCCACGATGATTCTTTGGCAGTCAGATTTTTAACAAGCCACAATGCGGCTGCCTCAACACCAAATCAAAGCACACGAAATGAAATATCGCAGACATCGTTTGGTGATTGGACTAATAATCATCATTCGGTTCCACGTCTAAGTACCTCTGTGGATCGCTCGAATATCTCACACAAGAATCTGACATCAACACCAGTAAAACGTAATACCTCGGGAGGTAATTCCAGACGTTTGTCCACTACACCAGGATCAACAAATAAAAGTGCCTCAACAAGTTTATGTTTGGGCGATTTTCTGGTTGTCAGCACGCCCACAAGTCACAATCGTTCTAATAAAAAGAAAAATACCTCAGGAACAAATGTAACACAACACAGTGTTGGTGGAGGGGGTGGTACTGCTTCGGCTGCAGACAAACCCAAGAAACGTGTACAACCCATAAGCATTAGCAAGAAAGTGGACAAATCTTCGGCCAACAACTCAGTATTTGCTGGTGAAAGCTCCTTCAGCAATGAAAATAATATTTTGAAAATTTCCCACACTGAAGTGGAGGATAAGGATCAGTGTGCTATTATGGCTGCACGTAAAACACTTAAATCAAATGCCAGCGAAATAACCAAGGAATTGGCGCCACAATTAGTTACGACAAATCTGCCCTTGACATCCTCAACATCACTTGTGTTGGCAGCAAGTACTCCCACAAAAACTAAAAATCCTTTGACCATCATTGATGATGATATGCCGCCTTTAGATTTTGAAGATATGGTGGGAAATAAATTACTACATAGATTGGCTGATATTTATGTTATCCTAATTACCAATCACTTGACAACCAACTTTTTAAATGATTTGTCATTCCTATTGAATTTGCTCAACGCTGCTCCTGCTGCATGCATTTCATCGAATACTGTAGCGGATGCTTTTAAAAAGCTTGAGTTGCAAGATATTGACGATGCAGCAAGAACATCCAAAATTCTTCGGTGCCTGGAAAATCTAAAATATGCCATATATTTTGCCTTACAATGTCTGTGCCAATTGAAGGAACGTTTGGCCAATCTCGATAGCAAAACCCTAAAAGTTGTTCTTACCAATGAACGTTTTTCCTATTTTCCCGAAGATATGCGTAACTATCTGCTTGACATTTATCAAAAGAAACAACAAATCATTGCCGACAATCCCATGCATGATGCCTCATTTTGCTTGGACTCAAAAACGACAACGGGACAAAATAATGTCTATTTCCAGCAAGAACAAGATACACGTCACAACTTTAGTTCCCATCAGGAATTTGCCAATTTTCGCCCCCAGCGAGATTTGTTCTGCAAATGCCTGAAGTTGTGGGAGGCTAATCATTTAAATCCTAATTGGAAATTTGCCATTGAAATAAAACCCATTATTCGGGAAATTTTCCAACAGTCGGAGAATTGTGTGAATATGGCCCACTTTGCAAAATTGTTTGTTTCTCAGTTGCTACTGTCGGCTTCAAGTGCGGCAACGCCGGAGGAGATTGGACTGGAAGTGGACCTTCAGAAATTCTCGAAGTTGACACAACGTCTCATAGCACCTAGTCAATTCAGTGTGGACTATCAATTTCCCCGGGCCCAGGCATTCTTTCGTGATTTCATTTTAAATGCCCGTTCGTTGCCATTTGCCGAGCAATTGAAAATGGAACTGTACAGTGAGCTGTTGTCGCTGAATGATTCCACATTCGATCATGTCAATATTAACAAGACTGAGGCCGATAATAATGATAATTCCTTGATAGCAGACATGGCCCAACATGAACAGGTGGCCGTAAGGCCAGAGATATTAAATGCCATGTTGATTTTGGCCAAGTTCCTTGGTTTCACCATCAGTTTGCCTTATTCCAATTGTGGTATAATACCACCGTCCATGGAAAAGAAACAGATACGTTTAAGATCTCTATTACAGCCTAGCTTTGATCTGCACAATGTCCTTAAAGATGGCGTAGAAAAGGGAAAACTATTAATTACCATACCATGGATGGTCCAATATTTATGTATGCTTGATAATATCACCCTACAACTGGAGGTCCACATACGGGCTTTAAAATTAATGTTTGCTTTATATTGGTATTTGGGTGACCCTGCTGCAGCTGACAGTAGCATTTTAAATCGTACATCCTGCTTTATAATTGCCTCTTGCCTGGGTTGGTTATTTGATTCCCAGCAATACTTAATTGAACAGTACTATCAATTTCGTTCAGATCCCATTGAAAATCGAGAGTTTTTGGAGTACCTAAAAAGTAAATTGCAAAATAACCAAGAAGACTGTCAAGAGATTTGCTCTTCTAGTCAGCAGGATACAGCGGACGGAGGCTTAAATCATCTTTTGGAATCCCTATTGCCAGTTGCCTGCCCATTTTTGGGTGAATTCCGTGTATCAATTATGCCGGCCAAATATGCCCAAACAAAATATGCCTCAAGAACTGGACGGTATCGTCATATTACAACACGTCTGGCTGAATTATCACCAGCAGCAGTAACTGCCAAAGATGATGACAAACCAACTGCGGGTGGTTCACTCCTGGACACTTCGAGGACAACACAAAAAAATCTCATGCAAGCTTTTATACAATCCCAGAACTCATCGACACGCCAAATGTTGGGTTTTTGTGGTGAACGTGCCTACAAGTGTGTCGTCAAAGATGGCCAATTGAAAATACTACTGCCAGCTAAAAGCAAAGCAGATCAAGAAGTAAATGAAATCAATTCGTGTGACTATAACACGGTATTCAATAAAATCAAACACATTTACAGTTCGGCCCGTCATACAGCCATAGGCAAATGGAATGAAGACATTCCAAAAATGCTGGATAAACGCATCAAAAACTCTTTGGAGAGTCTACTGCCCGAAGAGACACCCGACATTTTGAAGAAAACCTATTTTATGATTATCAAGAAGGATGCCGAAAAAAGGATATCCCAGTGGTTCTACGGCAACATTTTACGGGATAATTATTTTTGTGTTGAATTGCCAACAATGGCCAATAAATTGTGTTCGGCCAATAAGACAAAACAACCCTCAGAATTGAAAATTTTGAATGAAGTACCTAGTGTTTCGGAACTAATAGATAACTTACAATATTGGCTGCACTGTACCTCATTGAGGGTGGAACTATTTAAAGATTCCAAACCCATTGTCGATCTCATGCATAATATTAGACAATCGTTCGATAATGTCCTGCCCACAATTCTATATCGCCTCATGGCCACGAATATTATCCAACTTTTACAACACATTATCACGGCGAATTGTAAACATTTAAGTGACGAATTGATTGATGCTTCTTGTAAAATTTTTCTACATCCAAATATGCGTAAAGCATTAGAGATGTCAGCAAAGCATACAACGGAAGAACAATCATCACAACGTCCGCTTGGCATCTACGATGGATTAGTTACAATTGCATTTCTTCAGTCACTGGCCTTGCGCACCGAATGCTATACAGCATTTGGTAATTTAATTATCAGCATGATTAAGCAACAAATAATCACAATGAGTTATACAAATAGCCTATTTGTGAATATCTTCAAATATGATTGGCATCCCCAGCAATTGAATGAAATATCGAATATGTTAAGAACTATTGCAAAGAACACCACAGATGTACCGACGAACACCAGCTGCAGTAGAGATTCGGACAATGATGATGACAACGGCGAGGAGGAGGAGGATGATGAAAAATCAAATCTTTTTATGGATATGTTGGCCGATTTATCGAGAGATATTGATCTATATTAAATGTGTGTGTTTTTTATTATTTTACTTACTTAGTGATAAGTTTATAAAATTCTTTTTTTAATATTTTTGTTTCATTCTCTAAAATAAAGCGTTTTTATATTGTAAACAAAATATCAATAATTGTGTGTTGAAAATATATTTGTGATGATGGAATGAATATTTTGTTGGTTTGGTTGGTTGGCAAAAAAGAAAAATAATATCGAAATGTAAATAATTCGAAATAAGTGCAAAAAATTAATTGTTTATAAAAAATATGTATATAGTTTTAATTAATTAATTAATCGGTTATCAATGACAAATTTTTGCAGAATGAGTAAATAGAGATGCAACTGCTACGGATTGCATTTACTGCACCTCTTGGGGGACTTTAGCCCAAAATATTGGGGCTTGACTGCAAATACTCTCACAAATACTAAAAATAATGACAGGACAAAATATTTATTTTCAGCAAGAACAAATTTGACGCCTCAGGAATTTGCAGATTTTTACGTATAATTCAAAGGAAATATTTATTTTCTTTTATTTCCTTTGGGAAAACTACCTACAAGGTAGAGAAATCACGGTCGTGAAGCTCTCGAATATCATCAGAGACATGAGGGTGAAATTTATGCATGGGAAAATAGTTTCCCTTTGACCACAGAATCGAAATAAAAATTTTTGGAACGTGGACATTATGCCGCAGCTGAAATCTAAGAGAAATTGACCACTTTGGAGAATGACAAGAGTTGTTTGCAAATGGTCTATCGTGAGACTGAACAGGCTGAAACATAAAACAAGAGACTGTCCTCTAAAGGGAATAAAAGACATACTTAAATTGACTTCAAAATGATTCTAGTTCACAAATAGCTATGGATCCACACACGTATTTAATTTTCATAAGGTGTTAGTTACCCTGATCTTAGAGAATTCAAAACAATCAATAGTTTGGGAAAACTACCTACAAGGTAGAGAAATCACGGTCGTGAAGCTCTCGAATATCATCAGAGACATGAGGGTGAAATTTATGCATGGGAAAATAGTTTCCCTTTGACCACAGAATCGAAATAAAAATTTTTGGAACGTGGACATTATGCCGCAGCTGAAATCTAAGAGAAATTGACCACTTTGGAGAATGACAAGAGTTGTTTGCAAATGGTCTATCGTGAGACTGAACAGGCTGAAACATAAAACAAGAGACTGTCCTCTAAAGGGAATAAAGGACATACTTAAATTGACTTCAAAATGATTCTAGTTCACAAATAGCTATGGATCCACACACGTATTTAATTTTCATAAGGTGTTAGTTACCCTGATCTTAGAGAATTCAAAACAATCAATTTCGATTGATTTGCCACCATCACCAAGTTTAAAATGAGGATACATTCTAATTTAAATTATTTTTAAACATGATATGGACTAAGTAAAATATTTGAAGGTTATATATTTTTCCATTTATTATTTAGGGTTTTAGTAAATATCTATAACATTTTTTGCTGTTGTTCTTCTTAGTTTTTGTTGCTACACACTGCCAATTGATAAGGTTTCAAAGTAAATTCTTTGTTGTTGTTTCATTTTTTGATAACTGATAACAAAAAATTGGTTTGCTGTGCGTCATATCTACAGTTCAAGAATAACACTTTTTTTTAAATTTATCGCCAAGTTTAACTATGACAGCATACTCACACATTCGGAAAGTCTATTAAATAAAAAACGATTTTGAAATTCATAACAGTCACGCTAAAAATTTTCTATTAGCTTTGCCGGAGCGGCTGACTGTTCATTCGGATATAGGGTGCGGTAATGGTAAGAACTTCGCTTGTTTGTTTTTTCAATTTCCCCAATAAAAGTTTAGGCGAAAAAAAATGGTGCCATCATATTTAATGTTTATAAACAATTATAATAAAGCCATTAATAGGGTTGGTTTGTTTCGTTCGTTCCCATGGTGGAGCTCTTATTTTCCATATGCTCTTTTTTCGTGTCTTGTGTGTGTTTTACTCTCTCCGAATCGCTAGATATGTGTGTTGTTACTGGGGTTTGAGGTCGTATGGCACTTGAACAACATTATTTTTTTTAATACGAAAAACACTGGTGGGAAGTGTGTGAGGTATATTGCTCACTTGTTTCCCCATACTCAAACATTTTGTTTTTTTTTTCTACTTCAACTGAATGAACTCATCATCATCTGAATTCTCTGGATATTTGTTTTATGGATTTGTTTGCTGTGTGTTGTGTTCATAGCCAGCGCAAAGAAGTGAGAGTGTGTGTGTTGTGTGGAAATTATGTAATCGCTGGCTTAAGAGCAATGGAATTTTATGTCATTTCTCTCTGGGCGGTTGAGACATACGTTCACTGCTCGCTTGATGGTAACAATTTACTGTTTATCACACTAATTGGATTTCATTGCCATTGTAATTTTGAATTCAAAATTAATTTTCACTATTCTATGTTCATTTCATTCTAGGTATGCTATAAAACCGAATTCGATTCGATATAATATCGAAAAACAAACAAGGGAAAATATCAGTATTTAAACGAGAGCAAATTTTGGTGAGTATTTTACATTTTTTTACATTTTTGTATTTGCAAGTCTAACCCCTCCCCTCCCGCTGTTTCTTCTTTCTTTCAGAACGACCCAACTTTTTGTATTAAATTTTCGTAACTAAAAACAACTCAACTTCGAACGACCATGGAGAATTTCACTCCCAAGGAGGTAAAAATCCTCGAAACCGTCGAGGACATTCAAGAGCGACGTGAACAGGTCCTTTCGCGTTACAATGAGTTTAAAATCGAAACACGTCAAAAACGTGAAAAACTCGAAGACTCACGTCGTTTCCAATACTTTAAACGTGATGCCGATGAATTGGAATCATGGATTAATGAAAAACTACAGGCAGCTAGCGAGGAGAGTTATCGTGATCCCACTAATCTCCAGGCTAAAATTCAAAAACATCAAGCCTTTGAGGCTGAGGTATCGGCCCACAGCAATGCCATTGTCTCTTTGGACAATACCGGCCAGGAAATGATCAATCAAAATCATTTCGCCTCGGAAACTATTCGCCATCGTCTCGATGAATTGCATCGTTTGTGGGAATTGCTGTTGAGTCGTTTGGCCGAAAAGGGTCAAAAACTACAACAGGCTTTAGTCTTGGTGCAATTCTTGCGCCAATGCGAGGAAGTAATGTTCTGGATCAAGGACAAGGAAGCATTTGTAACAGCCGATGAATTCGGTCAAGATTTGGAACATGTTGAGGTATTGCAACGCAAATTCGATGAATTCCAAAAGGACATGGCCTCGCAAGAGTATCGTGTAACCGAAGTGAATCAATTGGCCGATAAATTGATTCAGGATGCCCATCCTGATCGTGATACCATCACCAAACGCAAGGATGATTTAAATGAGGCTTGGCAGCGTCTTAAACAGCTGGCCATCGTACGCCAAGAGAAGCTATTCGGAGCCCATGAAATTCAACGTTTCAACCGTGATGCCGACGAGACTGTTGCCTGGATTGCCGAGAAGGATGTTGTCCTCTCGTCTGATGACTATGGCCGCGACTTGGCCAGTGTCCAGGCCTTGCAACGTAAACACGAAGGTGTTGAACGTGATTTGGCAGCTTTAGAAGATAAGGTCTCAACCTTGGGTGCCGAAGCCCAACGTTTGTGCTCCATCCACGCTGATCACTCCGATCAGATTCGCGACAAACAAGCCGAAATTGCCAATTACTGGCAAAGCCTGAAGGCAAAGGCAGGAGAACGCAAACAAAAACTAGACGAATCCTATTTCTTGCATCGTTTCTTGGCCGATTTCCGTGATGTGGTCTCCTGGATTAATGGCATGAAGGCCATTATCTCGGCCGATGAATTGGCCAAGGACGTGGCTGGTGCTGAAGCTCTTTTGGAACGTCATCAGGAGCATAAGGGTGAAATTGATGCACGTGAAGATAGTTTCCGTTTGACCACCGAATCGGGACAAAAACTTTTGGAACGTGAACATTATGCCGCTGCTGAAATCCAAGAGAAATTGGCCACTTTGGAGAATGACAAGAGTTCTTTGCTTTCGCTGTGGGAGGAGAGACGTATCCTCTATGAGCAATGCATGGATTTGCAATTGTTCTATCGTGACACTGAACAGGCTGACACATGGATGGCCAAACAGGAGGCTTTCTTGGCCAACGAGGATTTGGGTGATTCATTGGATTCCGTTGAAGCTCTAATCAAGAAACACGAAGACTTCGAAAAGAGCTTGGCTGCCCAAGAGGAGAAAATCAAGGCCCTTGATATTTTCGCCACCAAGCTGATTGATGGCCAGCATTATGCTGCCGATGATGTGGCCCAACGTCGTCAAATGTTGTTGGCCCGCCGTTTCGCTCTTTTGGAAAAATCGAACAAACGTCGCCAACTGTTGGAAGATTCTAACCGTTATCAACAATTCGAACGTGACTGCGATGAAACCAAGGGTTGGATTAGTGAGAAATTGAAGTTTGCCACCGATGACAGCTACTTGGATCCCACTAATTTGAATGGCAAAATGCAGAAGCACCAAAACTTTGAACATGAACTCAATGCCAATAAGTCCCGCATTGAGGATATCACCACTGTGGGCACAGAGCTCATTGAAAAAGAACACTACGCCGCCGATCAAATCAACACTCGTATGCAAGAAATCGTAGTACTGTGGGAAACTTTGGTCCAAGCCTCCGATAAGAAAGGCTGCAAGTTACACGAAGCTTGTCAACAACAACAATTCAATCGTACCATTGAAGACATTGAGCTCTGGTTGAGTGAAATTGAAGGTCAGCTGTTGTCGGAAGATCATGGCAAGGATTTGACATCGGTGCAGAATTTGCAAAAGAAACATGCCCTTTTGGAAGCCGACGTTATGGCACACCAGGATCGTATTGAAAGCATTAAGGTAGCTGCCAATAAATTCATTGAATCTGGCCATTTCGATGCTGACAATATCCGCCAAAAGGAGAACAACTTGTCCACCCGTTATGCTGCCTTGGCCGCACCAATGGCTGAGCGTAAGCAACACCTGACCGATTCGTTGCAAGTGCAACAATTGTTCCGTGATTTGGAGGATGAAGCAGCCTGGATTAGAGAAAAGGAACCCATTGCCGCCTCCACCAACCGTGGTCGCGATTTAATTGGTGTCCAAAATCTCATCAAGAAGCATCAAGCTGTTATGGCTGAAATCAACAACCATGAACCCAGACTATTGAATGTCATCAGCTCGGGAGAAAACATGTTGAAGGATCAACCCTTCGCCAGTGAAGATATTCGCCAACGTGTTGACGCCTTGCAGGAGCAATGGAACAATTTGAAGGAGAAGGCAAATCAACGTAAACAAGATTTGGATGACTCACTGCAGGCTCATCAATACTTTGCCGATGCCAATGAAGCTGAATCGTGGATGCGTGAAAAGGAACCCATTGCCACTGGTAATGATTATGGCAAGGATGAAGACTCCTCCGAGGCTTTGTTGAAGAAACATGAAGCTTTGGTCTCGGATTTGGAAGCCTTCGGCAATACCATTCAAGCTTTGCAAGAGCAAGCCAAGAACTGTCGCCAACAAGAGACCCCTGTTGTCGACATTACCGGCAAGGAATGTGTTGTGGCCCTGTATGACTACACCGAAAAGAGCCCACGCGAGGTGTCCATGAAGAAGGGTGATGTCTTGACCCTTTTGAACTCCAACAACAAGGACTGGTGGAAGGTTGAGGTTAACGATCGTCAAGGTTTTGTGCCAGCTGCCTATATTAAGAAGATCGAAGCTGGTCTTAGTGCTAGCCAACAGAACTTGGTGGACAATCATTCGATTGCCAAGCGTCAGGCCCAAATCAATTCCCAATATGACAATTTGTTGACCTTGGCCCGTGAACGTCAAAATAAATTGAACGAAACCGTTAAGGCTTATGTGTTGGTACGTGAAGCCGCCGATTTGGCCAACTGGATTAAGGACAAGGAAAACCATGCCCAAATTGCTGATGTTGTTGGTGAAGACTTGGAAGAAGTCGAGGTATTGCAAAAGAAATTCGACGACTTCAATGATGATTTGAAGGCCAATGAGGTGCGTTTGGCCAACATGAATGAGATTGCCATTCAATTGACTTCCTTGGGTCAGACCGAAGCTGCCATGAAGATTCAAACTCAAATGCAAGATTTGAATGAGAAATGGAACAACTTACAAGCATTGACTGCCGAAAAGGCCAGCCAATTGGGCTCGGCCCATGAGGTGCAACGTTTCCATCGTGATATCGATGAGACCAAGGATTGGATTGCCGAAAAGGAAAATGCCCTTAACAACGATGATTTGGGCAAAGATTTGCGTAGCGTTCAAACTCTGCAACGTAAACACGAAGGTGTTGAACGTGACCTGGCTGCTTTGCGTGACAAGATACGCCAGTTGGATGAGACAGCCAATCGTTTGATGCAATCCCATCCCGATACTGCTGAACAAACCTATGCCAAACAGAAGGAAATCAATGAGATGTGGGATCAAATTATTACCAAGGCAACGGCTCGTAAAGAGAAACTATTGGATTCTTATGATTTGCAACGTTTCCTTAGTGATTATCGTGATCTCTTGGCCTGGATTAATTCCATGATGAGTTTGGTGACATCCGATGAATTGGCTAATGATGTGACCGGAGCTGAGGCACTTATTGAAAGACATCAGGTAAGTTGGAGGGAATCATGCTATGCATTTATTTTGTGGCTTATGCTAGTTGTGAAAGGAAATACGAACGTAATTGAAAACAAGAAATACGTTGGGGTTGGTAAATTGTAAAATTGAAACTGTTAGTGAAGAGGGGCCGAACGCTTTAAAATATTCGAATCTACAGTAACTGATATATATTTTTGTTTGTTTGTGGCTTTTTTATATTATCAACGTGGCGGGTAATTGTGATGATGAATGATGATGATTATACCATCATTACGCCATTTCCAATCAATTGTGGAAACTGTTGGATATTGTTGTTGCCTTCGTCGTCATCGTCGTTTGATTTCATTACAACCATTCTACACTTTCAACACAAATCAAATGCAACAACCAACAAAAACCACACCCACCAAACCTGAACCATATTGAACATTTAATTTGTGTGTGTGCGCCATTCATTGACAACAAAACAACAACGTTCAACATTACTATATGTATACAAATGCAAAAAAAAAAAACAATTTCTTCATCATTACTGCATATTTTTATATATTGTGTGGCGTATTGTGTGTGTGGTGTATATGCGTTTTCTTATATCCATCCATCCTAGGCTCATCGTTCCGAAATCGAATACATGTTTGGAAACAGTAGCGCCAAAAGCTTTTTCCATCCAACACCAAACGAAGAGGTAGTTTTTATCTTCCATACATCACATGTGTACATTATTTTGTTCTTTATCGATTTTGTGTTTTCTATTTTGTTTTATTCATTTTGTTGTGTTTCCTTTTATTGGCTTTTAATCCTTCTTTGGGGTTCCTTACTATTTTGTCATACATTTTGTTTTTTCATAAATGTTGTAAATTATTGGCGAGCTAAATTTTGTTTGTGGCTGATGTGCAGCTCCTGTTCTCTCTCTTTCTGGCTAATAACTTATCATTGTGCACACCATTCATGTCATGCCATCCATTGCATAGCCACCATCATTCCACTGTATTCCATATGTGGTAATCTAATGTTAAAGCTCAACGCCATAAATTGTAATATTTTCTGTTATATATATTTTTCTTATCTAATACCTTGCCAACGCAATTTTGAATAGCTCTAGCAAATGGAATTGTCCTGCATCATCATGCCGCCTTTCATACATTATGTGAATCACCTGCCTTGTCATCCATTTGATGTATATATTTCATTGCAAAAATATTTTTTTAATGAAGATCTATTTGAATAAAAAGTATTTTTTGCGACTGATGAACATAAAAAACCGGGTTGGGTTGTATGTGTCCCATAGATGATATTCTTCTTTATTATCTAAAAATTGTCTTAATTAATTTCTGAGGTATTATTTTTAGTAATTAGTGATGGTATTTCCTGATTACTTGACCTTAAAGGAACGACAAATTATTTTCTAGGAGTTTCGTTTTTGGCATAATTACTATGTACAAGGCAGTTCGAAAAATTCTTAGCCTAGCATAAAAAGCGCGTTATACACAGAAAAAAGTTAAATGTTTTGGAAACTTCCATCTCTGTTATGAACAGATGTTAGATTTAGTTTTGATCTGGCAACTTCTTCATACAGAGACAGGTGTTCAAAAAAGACGTATCCGCAATTTTTTACAATGGAAAAAATAGAAATGCGTGCTTCATTGTAAAAAATTGCGGATGCACCTTTTTTGAACATTTGTTTCTATATGAAGGAGTTGCCATATCGAAACAAAATTTAACATTTGCTCATGACAGAGATGGAAGTTTTTGAAACATAACTTTTTTCTGTTTATACCGCGCTTTTTGAGCTAAACTATGAAGTTTCCAAAATGCCCTAGCACACAGTTTGCCGTTGAAATCTGCTACATGAAAACAAACACAATAATGAAGAAACGTGTGTAAGCCTTGCATATAAAAACAAGTTGAAAATATACTCTTCTATTCCGATTTCAAAATTATTCTATACGGGTTGAAAAGTCATCCTTCCAATCTGGGAACTTTCGCTTCAAATGGAATCGCAGAAATTGACGAATAATCGAAAAGAGTTACTGGTCATTTTGTACCAACAAATTAGATTACTGTTTAGACGAATATAAATCTTCAATATAATTCGAAGATATATACCAGAGCAATAATCATTATAATGTCCTGAGAACATCATCTTAAATCTTTGACAAAAAATTGTTGCGACAAAATTTTGTCCTGACCTCTGACAAAATGGATAATCCTTTTCAATCCTATAAATTGAAAAGGAGAGATCTCGCTTGTGAGAAATGTTTCACTTTCACATTCTCGCCATATTTCGAATGAATAGGGAGAAGCAAAAAATGCGAGATATGGATTCGAATTTTCGAAAATGGTGGTTAAAAAAAAGATTCGTGTTGCCATATTTTAATTCAGGTTGTAATACGAGTTGCCCCATTATAATTTAATTTTTGTAATATTTTTCAATATTTTATTTATTAATTTAAAAAAATAATTTTTTATTGTTATTTAAACTTTATAACATTATAAATGAGAAACATCAAGAGTCCGCTGTAAAACTGCTTTGAATTTCAAAGAAAATAAATTAAAGTATGAAAATATGGCAACATACAACGGCATGTGAAACAGCTGTTTATTGTTTTGATGCAATTTGGTGCAACAACTACAAAAGATTACAAATAAAAGAAAAGCCGCATTGAACGATGTCGAAGACACAACCAAGGCACAATAAATAGGTAGTCCATTTATCGCATCTGATGTCTCGATTAGCTGTCAAAGTGCGTAATTTATACTTGTATTCGATATGCAGTGTTGCCAACCATGTGCAATTTTATAAGGAAAATGTTGGAGGCAAAAAAAAAAGGTTTTTGTTTTGATACATCACCTTATTATTGCATCATGGACAGAACGAATAATGAATTAATTAGCAGTTTATTATTTCACAACATAACTGTGAGCCTTTTTATTTAATTTCGATATTTTATTTTCTCAAATTTTTAAAGCGGCCAATTATTTTGTGATATGCTACTCCTCATTTATTAAAAAAAATATTTTTTTAGCTTTATTATTCTTTCATATTTATTTGAGCTTTTCACTGTTAGACGATTCAGGCAAATTTGGCTATGTGGTTTTTCCATAATTTGTCATATTTTTTTCTGGAGAGACTGATCCTCACACAAAATGTCATTATTACGCCTTCAAATTGCATTAAATTCAGCTTATTGCCTTTATACATTCCGTGGCAATATTTGGTTGAGCATGCATCGTTATCAATAGGATTTCAAATGACATTTTATTTGTGGTTTTTCAGATAAAAATATGCATAAAACCATTTATAATATTCAAAATCGTCATAGAATAAATATTGTGGAGATGTAAGAGAACTATAAGACAACTCCTACGCGAAGAGTGAATGAATGAAAAATATGTTTTCTTGTATTGGTTTGTAGCAAGAAACAATGATGCCAGAAATATGCTGATGGCAAGGTTACCCTTACAATAGGTATTTAATCTACAATGATACTCAGCCTATTAGCCATAAGACCGCCTGTGCCTTCACTTGGAGATTCAAAGGATTACACTATATTTTCCCAATAATTTTTAGTAAAATACTGAAAAGAAGAGATCAATTATCATTCTCTCATTTGTATTAAAAATCTCACAATATCAATAGTAATTTGTATTGCAGTCGTATCGAAGAAACATACACATTTATATTAAAATTCAAATAATAAAATGAAATCCGAAGCCTGCCCATATCTGTATTTCACCTTCATGCATCACACACATATCCATTGTAAAATCCCCTTTTTTTGTATAAGAATTCAGAATTTGTACACCCCTTTGATACATCAATCATCATAGCAAGCAATGAAAATAATAACCAATCAATAGCATTCATCACATATTTGTATACACCACAGATTCATTCATCCATCCAAGCATACACATGTCAATAGTTTCCTTCATCCATCACTTGTGTCGATATAACAACATTGTTGCTACGCTGCAAAGAAAAAAAGCAAAAAATAAAAAAATGGGAATCCTCATTCTGTGTGTAATTAATTAATAAGCAACAAAAGGATACTAAAACAAATGTGGTGTCAAATATATATGTTGTTGTTGATTTTATATACATAAATAACCAAAGATCTTTATAAATATATTTATACTTGTTGTTGTGTTATCTAACCATGGGATATAACCTAAAAATTGGTTTTAAATCACTTCCATCATTATTCATTTTGTTTTATTTTCCCACCCTTGCACACCTACACGACCTATTTTAGGAACATCGTACCGAAATTGATGCCAGAGCTGGTACATTTGCTGCCTTCGAACAATTCGGCAATGAGCTGTTGCAAGCCAATCATTATGCCTCTCCTGAAATCAAAGAGAAAATCGAAGATTTGGCCAAGACTCGCGAAGAATTGGAAAAAGCCTGGACCGAACGTCGTTTGCAATTGGAACAAAACCTCGATTTGCAGCTGTACATGCGTGACTGTGAATTGGCTGAGGCCTGGATGTCGGCCCGCGAAGCCTTCCTTAATGCCGATGATGTTGACGATAGAGGCGATAATGTTGAGGCTTTGATCAAGAAACATGAAGATTTCGATAAGGCCATTAATGGTCATGAGGAGAAGATTGCTGCCCTACAAGTCTTGGCCGACACCTTGATCAATCAAAATCACTATGCCTCGGATCTAATTGACGATAAGCGTAAGCAAGTTTTGGAACGCTGGCGCCACTTGAAGGATGGTCTCATTACCAAACGTTCTCGTTTGGGTGACGAACAGACGTTGCAACAATTCTCTCGTGATGCTGATGAAATTGAAAACTGGATTGCCGAGAAATTGCAATTGGCCACCGAGGAAAGCTACAAGGACCCAGCCAACATCCAATCTAAACACCAAAAACATCAAGCCTTCGAAGCTGAATTGGCCGCCAATGCTGATCGTATCCAAAGCGTTTTGGCCATGGGTGAGAATTTGATCGACAAGAAACAATGCTCAGGCTCTGAGGATGCTGTCCAAAAGAGACTTACCCAAATTGCTGACCAATGGGAATACTTGACCCACAAGACCACTGAGAAATCGTTGAAACTGAAAGAGGCCAACAAGCAACGTACCTACATTGCTGCCGTTAAGGATTTGGACTTCTGGTTGGGCGAAGTTGAGTCGTTGTTGACCACTGAAGATGCTGGCAAGGATTTGGCTTCGGTACAAAACCTAATGAAGAAACACCAATTGGTTGAAGCCGATATTGTGGCCCATGAAGATCGCATCAAGGACATGAACAAACAAGCCGATTCCTTGGTTGAAAGTGGCCAATTCGACAGTGCCGGTATCCAGGAGAAACGTCAAAGCATCAATGAACGTTATGAGCGCATTTGCAACTTGGCTGCCCATCGCCAGGCCAGACTTAACGAGGCCTTGACTTTGCATCAATTCTTCCGAGATATTGCCGATGAAGAGAGTTGGATCAAGGAAAAGAAGTTGTTGGTTGGCTCAGACGATTATGGCCGCGACTTGACCGGTGTTCAGAACTTGAAGAAGAAACACAAGCGTCTTGAGGCTGAATTGGCTTCTCATGAACCAGCCATACAAGCTGTCCAAGAGGCTGGTGAGAAATTGATGGATGTTTCCAATTTGGGTGTACCCGAAATTGAACAACGTCTTAAGGCTCTCAATCAAGCTTGGGCTGAATTGAAGAACTTGGCTGCCACACGTGGTCAAAAGTTAGATGAATCCTTGACCTATCAACAATTCTTGGCTCAGGTTGAAGAAGAAGAAGCCTGGATTACCGAGAAACAACAATTGTTGTCCGTTGACGATTATGGTGATTCCATGGCCGCCGTACAGGGTCTCTTGAAGAAACATGATGCTTTCGAAACTGATTTTGCTGCCCACAAGGATCGTTGTGCCTTGATCTGTGAACAGGGCAATGATTTGGTGGAAGCCAAGAATCATCATGGCGATTCCATTAGCCAACGTTGCCAGCAATTGCGTAACAAATTGGACAATTTGAATGCTTTGGCTGCCCGTCGCAAGGGTTCGTTGTTGGACAATTCGGCCTACTTGCAGTTCATGTGGAAGGCTGATGTTGTTGAGTCATGGATTGCCGATAAGGAGAACTATGTTCGTTCCGATGAATATGGACGTGATCTATCGACTGTGCAAACTTTGTTAACCAAACAGGAGACATTTGATGCTGGTGAGTTATTTTTAAAATCAATAGCAAACCATTTGGAGCTAATTTTAAATTGGTATTCGTTTCTTTGCAGGTCTTAACGCTTTCGAACAAGAGGGCATCCATAACATCACCGCCTTGAAGGATCAACTTATCAATGCCAATCATGCCCAATCCCCAGCCATTTTGAAACGTCACGAAGATGTCATTTCACGCTGGCAGAAATTACGTGACGCTTCAGAGACCCGTAAGCAACGCCTCTTGGCCATGCAGGAGCAATTCCGTCAAATCGAAGAACTCTACTTGACATTCGCCAAGAAGGCCTCGGCCTTTAATTCTTGGTTCGAAAATGCCGAAGAAGATCTCACCGATCCTGTTCGTTGCAATTCGATCGAAGAAATTCGCGCTCTACGCGATGCCCATGCCCAATTCCAGGCATCACTATCATCAGCCGAGGCTGATTTTAAGGCCCTGGCAGCTCTTGACCAAAAGATTAAGAGCTTCAATGTTGGACCCAACCCCTACACATGGTTCACCATGGAAGCTCTTGAGGAGACCTGGCGTAATTTGCAAAAGATCATAGAGGAACGAGATGGCGAATTGGCCAAGGAGGCCAAACGTCAGGAAGAAAATGATAAATTGCGTAAAGAATTTGCTAAACATGCCAATCTATTCCATCAGTGGCTAACCGAGACTAGGTAAGTTGACGTTTTTCTTTTTTTCTAATGGCAGATGAGCAAGGAAAAGAAAACAAAGTACTGGAACGTTGTGGCACCCACACTGAACACACACACACTTAATTCTCAGTATTTGAAAAATGCACCCGAACACTGTTTTTCATTTTATTTTTTTTGGTTATACATTTTATTCTAGGTATTATATGCTGGGTTATAATGGTCAAGGGTAATCATCAACTTGTTTTCTTCTTCATAAAAACATTAGTGTTCTATTCTTATTTGGAAATTCTTACTAATGTTTTATTTTAAAGTCTGTTGTCTTTCAAAAAACGTCAAAATATTCTCAATGTCTGTTGTTTTTTAACATTTTCAAACCGAAAAGAAACTACTTTGTACAAATTCAAAGCTATACAAATGCTATTAACAAACTCGCAAAGAAATTCCAATGGACTTTTAAGCTATCTATGTGGACTTTGTTCTACATTAAAAAGACATAATTGAATTGCCTCGCAGATTTGTTCCTAACAACAGCAGCAAAAGAGCGTGTACATAAATACAATGGTTACTAGATTTGTACATACATAAATGTTTTTATATTTATATTATAGACCGAACAAATTATATATTTATATATACATATTTAACCAGCTGTTTAAGCAAAGCTTTATTTTAATCATTTATATGTTGCATGTTCTGTTTTATAGTGACTTTAAATTTACCTGTAATATTTAATTTAGAGACTGGAATATTTTTTAGAGTTTAGAGGATGTTAAAGATATAGAGGGAAATTATACGGATTTTATACCAAAAACTCAATTGCACATTCACATTTTAGGTGTTTATTTAACGTTTGAATCTAAAAGTTTAAAATATAAATTTCAATTATAATAATTAACAATTAATAATCAATTTCAATTTATTTATTTTTCATGAATGGGAACCTAGCCACAAGGCCATGATCGGTTCCAAAAACCACTATACATCTACATCTAAATCAGTTTTATATTGATTATGATGAATGAAATTTTCAATTGTTTATTATTTATAAAATGTTGAATTTTTAGATAATGAACCTCGTATTGTGTTTTATTTATTTATTTTTTTGGTTTTTAGATTCTAATTATTTTAATAGAAAATGCAACAAATATATTTATATATTTGACTGTTTTAACCTCAATTATTTCTAATATACAATAATAAGAAATTTGAGGTTAGGTTAATCAAAGTTAAATTATGTTTAGTTTTATAGTGTTTAGGCTCTCTTATTTTATGTGTATTACAATATAAAACTATTTGCCATGGACCCTACGATAAATAGTCTTTATTGTAGAAATGTATGAACGAAATCATAAACACATATAGTTTTTAGGTTATGTCACATTACCATTACTTTCAATTTAGTTGAAAATATCGTCTATTTCCATTTTGAATAACCTTTCGTGCAAATAAATTTAAGGTTATGCTGTTTACAGAAATCATGAATTAGTGGTTTTTATATATAAATAAATGTTGACCCATTGTTTATAAATACTTTAGCGATAGGAATTATAAATATACAATATACCTAACATATAAAAACGCCAGCCTTTATATAACCTTTGCCAGAAAGAAATAAAACTATTAACCAAAGCACAAACCAAATACACTGACCCCCGTTTTTTAACCCCCACTACAAATACACCCCTCACAATTTATACTAATATAAACAATTTGATTTTTTTCTCCCTCTTCTCAAACACAGAACATCGATGATGGAAGGTTCCGGTTCTTTGGAACAACAACTGGAAGCACTTCGCGTCAAAGCCACAGAAGTACGTGCCCGTCGTGTTGATCTAAAGAAAATCGAAGAACTTGGCGCCCTACTCGAAGAACATTTGATTTTGGATAATCGTTATACGGAACATTCGACAGTCGGCTTGGCCCAACAATGGGATCAATTGGATCAGCTATCGATGAGAATGCAACACAATTTGGAGCAACAAATACAGGCACGCAATCATTCGGGTGTATCGGAAGATTCGCTCAAGGAATTCTCCATGATGTTCAAACATTTCGACAAGGATAAGAGCGGCAAACTCAATCAACAAGAATTCAAATCCTGCTTACGTGCTCTCGGCTATGATCTGCCCATGGTTGAGGAGGGACAACCCGATCCCGAATTTGAGGCCATTCTCGATATTGTTGATCCCAACCGCGATGGCTATGTTTCGCTGCAGGAATACATTGCATTTATGATTTCCAAGGAAACCGAAAATGTACAATCCTACGAAGAAATTGAAAATGCTTTCCGCGCCATTACTGCCTCCGATCGTCCCTATGTTACCAAGGAAGAATTATATTGCGTAAGTACAAACACAAACTACGACAAAACCATATTTTTAATTGTATTTTTTGTTTCTTTTGTTTTACAGAATCTTACCAAGGACATGGCGGACTATTGTGTGCAACGAATGAAGCCTTATATCGAACCCCGCTCTGGACAACCCATCAAAGATGCTTTAGACTATGTCGAGTTCACACGAACTCTTTTCCAAAATTAAATTTGCTTTTATATATTTTTTCTATATACAATTTAATATTATAATTTCACTTACAACAACAAAAACCCCAAACAAAAAATCAATATAAGAAAAATATATATGGCTTATATATAATTTATGCTCTTACAAAAAAACCAGCACCATTTTATTTATTGTAACAACCAATCAACACAGGCATCAAAATATTATCAAACACTTATGCTATTGGAATGTCAAGCAATGCATTCAATTCCGGGGAAACTCATATCTCAACCAGTGTTCGCAAAAAAACGGTACACTATCGTAGTGTACCGTACCAGGAACACAAACACTAAAAAAATTTTAGCGTTTGTGTTCCGGTACACAAACATTAAAAAATATTTTAGTGTTACTGTTCCGGAGCACAACGAAATTCGTAGTGTACCGCTGTCGGAACACTAAAAATCGTAGTGTACCGCGGTCGGAGCACTAAAAATCGTAGTGTACCGCGGTCGGAACACTAAAAAATCGTAGCGTACCGCGGTCGGAACACTAAAAATCGTAGTGTTCCACTGGCCGGAACACTAAAAATCGTAGTGTTCCATTTGGCGGAACACTAAAAATCGTAGTGTTCCACTTGACGGAATACTTAAAATCGTAGTGTTCCATTTGTCGGAACACAAAAAGATGTATTTGTTATATTTTATTTTTTATGAATACAATTTATATTTTTATTGTTTTCCAATAGATTTAATAAATATAAAACTTTTTAAATTTTTTATATATTTTATTAAAAATTAGTAATAATAAATATTTTATAACTAAAAAAGGTCGTCTAGTGAAAATTCAATCAGATGCCAACTCGCAACTGAAAATTCCATAATCGATTGTGCTGATCGGAAAAATGTATTGCATAAGACTACCTGTACAAAAATCATAAAAAGGAAGAATATTCCAATAATGGATATGTATATGAAATTCGTTGTTGATATGGTACCTGTGTGTGGTTTTGTAATATTTATCCCAAAATCATAAAAATATGTTTTCCATATCCGCGTAATGTGTACACTTCTTTTAATGAATAAACAGGTAATTATTATGTTGATTGTGTGACAATCACCAAATTTTGAATATTTTTGCTAAAATTTCCTAAAAGTATGAATCATAGATGGATGCAGGTATAATTGTTTTAAGAAATAATGTTTTCGTACTAACATCTTACAAGGAGATCTCCCAATATTATGGGAAAAATCATGTTCGTTGTGTAAATCAATGAACATTTTATCCAAAGCTGAATAATTTTGTCACAAAAACTGGCCAAAATACCTATTTCTGATGGACATTTTCACTTTTGTAATAGCAAATAAAGTTATATTTAGTTTTATTTTTTATTATTTTATCTCATTTCACCTACAAAAAAAAACAGACGTGTATGGTACACTACCAGTACAGTTCAAGTAAGTGGAACGCTACGATTTTTATTGTTCCGACCAGTGGAACACTAAGATTTTTAGTGTTCCGACCAGTGGAACACAATGATTTTTAATGTACCGCAGTCGGTACACTACGAATTTTTAGTGTACCACTGCCGGTACACTACGATTTTTAGTGTACCGCTGTCGGTACACTACGATTTTTTAGTGTACCGCAGCAGGTACGCTAAGATTTTCGTTGTGCTCCGGAACAGTAACGCTAAAAATATTTTTAGTGTTTGTGTACCGGTACAGTACGTTATTTTAGTGTACCTATCCACCTTGGTACGGTACAGAACACTAAGGAACGGTACCATAATGTTTATTTTCGAACGCTGATCTCAACTATATCATTTTTGTCTCTCTCTCTCTTATATATCTATGAAATGTCTATTCAATGTCTTTCATATTAAAACTGATCGCATGCATAATCTTCCACATATATAAGCAACTTATAACCGCTATCAATGCAATTATTTATTATATTTAACTACAGCATTCAAAAATTTGCCTAGAAATATAAAAAAGTAACAACTACTTTGACAATATGTCTTTATAAAGGATATATGTGTTATTGATTTCCAATAAATGCGAAAAACTATTCCAATTCAAATGCATGGCTTTTTAATCTACTGATCATTAATAGATGCTACGCCAATATCTTTTTTTAATCTACATTACTGGGCAATATAGTTAGACAATACTAGAAACCTATAGTAACATTTGAAGATATAATTTGGAGGTTCATTGGAAGCCTGGGAAATAGTTATGTATGGGTCAGGGCACTGGAATTAAATTGAAATGATTTAGAAGACCTAGACATAAATTTCCTACTCATAACTCCGGTTAACCTTCTACATGAGGAGACGATTCGATTTCGTCAGCATATCAATATTTTTTTTCGTTGCAGTAACCACCTGCTTGTGTGCTCCAGAGAGAATCATTCTAACCATTACTTGGTGTATATAACTCTATATTTACATACGATCAGTAATCGCCACATTAAATATTATGATTCCCGTTCTATTCATATCGCAAAATTACAAACAAAGATCGATGCCCATACCTATGTTTTGATTTCCAGCAAGGTACCAATGGTATCAAATTTTGTACCACTTAGTAATTTTTCGAAGACTTATAATAAGAGTTTCTTACCTCAATCCTAAGAAGAAAAAGTGATTATCACACCTATTTACAATTAAATTGTATTTTGTAAGTGGTACTAAATTTCGTATTTTGAAAGTTTTCGTCAGATTTTCGTATTGACGTATCTTGCAGCACTCACAAAAAAGTTTTCAATATGGGTCCATAATTTGACATAAAATGGCATATACAGTGAGTGTAATAAGTATTTTGCCTCAATAAAAATTTTACAAAATTCTAATATATAGGCTTAAAGCCAGCATACTAAAGATGTAAAATGAATTATGTATGATGGGATATGTTTGTGGACATATTTAGATCTTATTTCTGCAAGAATCACTGCGAAAGACCTATTGGTCTCGAAGATATCGGCAAAAATCTATACCAACCCAAAAATGATTATCACAAAAAAGTATTTTGCTTTTTATTATCATTTTTGAAAAAATCATTGTATAATACACGCTTTGTCTTTTTTTATAGTTACCATTGCGGGTAACCACATACTAAAAGCGATTAGGCGACGATTCCAATAAACCACGGCATTTTTTCGCGAATATTTTCTCACATTTACGTTCAATACATTCTCCAGCATTTTTTCATTTAATATATGGTAATTTCTCGTCCTAATCTCAAAATGAGAGTATTAGATATGGTCGTCGCGGCTTCAAAACATCCCAAATAACTTTAGAATAATAAAAAGGAGGTTTTGCAAAATATATCGCGAGGACAGGACCCTAAAAACTATTAAAACCAAAATCCGACAAACAAATTATTTAAAAAAAAATATCGCGAAACCCCATTTTTCTGACTTTGTAAACTTTATGGTTCATTAATATTGATCTACGAACCAATATATGCGATGAAAATAGCAATAAGGTGGTCAGATTCAAAGAAATGAACAGTTCTAAAACAACAGAAACTACAAGCATTACATGAAGTTGGGAGAAAACATCATTCTTCGTCAAATAGTATTGCGTTTTAGAAAACTGTGGTAGCTGGTGACGAATACGCAGTCAATATTTTACATCCGTTTAACACCATCAGTTGCGAATAAAATGCATCAGTGAATAAACTGGTCGATCTATTTATTTTCGAAATTTGCTGTATTTCTATTGTCACAAAACCGTTCATATCTTAGAATCTGACCTTTTTATTGCTATTTTCATCGCATATACTGGTTCCAAGATCAATATTAATGGACCATAAAGTTTTCAAAGTCTGAAAAATGGGATTTCGCGATATTTTTTTTAATAATTTGTTTGTCGGATTTTGGTTTTAATAGTTTTTAGGGCCCTGTCCTCGCGATATATTTTGCAAAACCTCTTTTTTATTATTCTAAAGTTATTTGGGATGTTTTGAAGCCGCGACGACCATATCTAATACTCTCATTTTGAGATTAGGACGAGAAATTACCATATATTAAACGAAAAATTGCTAGAGAATGTATTGAACGTAAATTATGAGAAAATATTCGCGAAAAAATGCCGTGGTTTATTGGAATCGTCGCCTAATCGTTTTTAGTATGTGGTTACCCGCAATGGTAACTATAAAAAGACAATGCTTGTGATATATAATGATTTTTTCAAAAATGATAATAAAAAGCAAAATACTTTTTTGTGATAATCATTTTTGGGATGGTATAGATTTTGGCCGATATCTTCGAGACCAATAGGTCTTTCGCAGTGATTCTTGCAGAAATAAGATCTAAATATGTCTACAAATATATCCTATCATACATAATTCATTTTGCATCTTTAGTATGATGGCTTTAGGCGTATATATTAGAAATTTTTCAAATTTGTATTGAGGCAAAATACTTATTACACTCACTTTCTACCGGGTTAACCTAATTTATAAGGATTTATTTGACATATATGCAATGAAATTGACAATTTAAATTAACTGGGTAAACGAAATGTAATGTAAACGTACTATAACCCGCTCATTTTAAGTATTTTTGTCCTAGATACATTTTCTTTTTTATCTAGCTACATGTGGTCATTTCGACATCTGTTTTTGACATACTCCCAGTATTATAAAGCTCCCGGCCTATTTGAAATATGGGTCGTTTATTTTGAAAGTGGCTGAAGTTCATTATTTCTAACATTGGGATATTTAAAGGGTTGTGTTTCATTTGTTTCTAAAATATTATTAAATAGTATAAATTTTGTTTGTTTGAGAGCTTAAACATGAAAAGCCAAGATTTTTTATCAGAGACTAAAATCGACTTAAACCACTTTCACTCGCATTTTAAATGTTCTATCAGCATTTAATTGTATTTCGTTTTTTTTTTCAAAGATATGAATCCGCCTGGTAAAAGTGTAATAAAATTTATACAAACTTGGCCCCTAAACGTTTCTTCTAAATTAAAATCATTTTTATTTAATTGTAGTTATTTTCTCAAAAATATCCACACGTACTTAAAATCCCCACGAATCTGGCAACCCTCTCAATGACAATGTCATGTATTATGCCATATGATTACCAAACACACGGTAACGGGTAATCATTTAACAATTGATGACGTTAAACGTCAAATGCTTGTTCTTCGTTGTACAATCGTCAATAGTAGGGAAGGTGGAATGCGTCTTTAATATTTTTTAGTTTATTTTTGCTAAGAATTCGGGTTTGAAATAAATTTGCTGAAACAAATTAACACGCCATGGAGAAGACACAGAGGGCCACACATCGGGGAGAGCCCATTAAATTGACAGAAGTAAATATGACACCTATTTTGGTGGCATTAATTGTGGGCTTTATTGCCGTGGGTAAGTCATAAAAGTGATGTTTAACAAAAAAATGTTTATAAATAAACCGCTCCAATTATATCTTCGCAGCATTGTTCGTCATTTTCCGCAAGAAAACCTCAGCCAGACGTGATATCCTGTTGAGCGGCATCAGTGAGGCTGGTAAAAGTGCATTATTTATGCAAGTTCTATATAATCAATTCCCCGAGACTTTCACCTCGATGTCGGAAAATGTGGGCACCTACAAAAAGGGCAACTTAAGCAGTAGAATAATTGATATTCCTGGTCATTATAGAGTACGTGATAAATCGTTTGAAAAGTACAAGCGTACAGCTAAAGGTATTGCCTTTGTTGTGGATTCAGTGACAGTACAAAAAGAAATACGTGATGTGGCCGAGTAAGTTAAAACAACAACAACAAAAATGATACTATTGAATATTAATGAGTAAATTTATTTCATTCATTTTTTGTTTTAAATCCAACCCTTAGTGCCCTATATTCCATACTTACCGATGCCGCCACAGCGCCATGCAGAATATGTGTATTTTGCAATAAACAAGATTCCACCACAGCAAAGAGTGTAGAAGTTATCAAGACTTCCTTGGAAAAGGAATTGTAAGTTTTAAAACATGAATTTCAAATTCAAATCGTTAATAATACCACTCTTATTTCTTTATTTCAACAGAAATTTAGTACGTGACACACGCAGTCGTAAACTGCAATCCACCTCAGATGATGATGCCAGCAAACCCTTATATTTGGGTAAACCAGGCAAAGAGTTTGAATGGTCCCACCTGCAACAGAACATACAATTCTATGAAGGTTCAGCAAAGGATGGTGAATTCAGTGACTTAAAGGAATGGATTGAAAAGTTGTTGTAATTGGACAACTAGTCGCAGTTAGCATTTCCTTTTTTCTTCCTACTCATTCAATCACTATTAATTCCCCATGCTAAAATGGGGATAGCATTTTTTGTGTGTTTGTTTTTCTACATCATAATTAAGCAAGTAACGATCCCGATTATAGTTTATATTCTTCTTAGGTTTCTAGGCAATAGACATGTGTTAAATAAATTTAGCATGTATTTCGTTTTGTTAAATTATTTCAAAGTTCTTGTAATTATAAAGAAATCACATAAACATACTTTTTTTGTTAAATAAAATTTAAGATTTTTTTGTAAAATAAACAGAATAATTATACTTCAAACAAACATGTTCTTAGGGAACTATAAGTGTGTGCGTGTGTGTGTATGAGAGGTCGCAAAAGCTTGTAATGAATGAAGTCTAGAATCTAGAACCACCATACCATGATGAACTGGCTAGTGAGATGTGGTCGTCCGTCCATCTTCAAATTACAACATTTTACATTAGTGTAGGCATTAGCATGTGGGGATTTAATACACTTTTGCTTTCTTATCATATGTTAAGCTACCTATAGTTATTAAATGAATTCCAAATTAGCAATGGAGGGCAAAATTAAAGAACAGAATTGTTGGAGCCTTAAATATTGTTGTATTTTTGCCCTTTAAAATCCTCGCAAATTTCCCAATAATTTGTACAACATTCAGTAGCATACCAGTTGAATTTAATCGGTTATTTACACGAACAAATGTTCAAATTCTTTGTAATTTAAATTGGAGCCTCTATAATTTATTTATTATCTAGAAAAAGGATTTCCAATAGAAATAAATATGAATTGAAAAGTTTTCACCGTCATTTTTAATAATATCACCGCAATAGAAAATATCCTCATTATTAATGCATGTGGCAACTTCTTTCTATTGCTCTTTGAGAAATGTCAGTTGAGAAATTCCTTTTTACCGGCGAAAGACGTGGAAATGTTCGATCGTGTTTTTAATCGATTTTTCCGTCATTAAACTGTATTTTTTGATAGAAAGTTTATATAACAAAATTATGTGTCCTACCAAATAAAAGAAATGATTACAAAATTGTGTAAAACATCAGAAAAACGTTTATTTAAGAAAAATGCAATAGAGCGTCAAAAAAGAAATGAATAAGCCGAAGAAATGTGCTATCATCATATGATAACTGTCAAAGTTCTCTTGGTTGGCAAAACGTATTCCACCGTAATAATGCAAGACAATTAATAGTGTTAATTAATCTATGAAGGATATCCAATAAGAAATCATACATATTAATATTGCGTGGTTTCTAATTTGTGTTTCTTCGTTTAATGTAAATAATATCACCCACAATAGTAATTACCCTCATTACTCCCTTTACATTTGGCAACTCTTTGCTCTCTCACAAAAAGTCAGTTGTCAAACTCCTTTCACCGAAAAAAGTCAAAGATTTTTCAATCGTGTTTCCAACCAGAATTATGTGCAAACAAATATGTTTTCCAATAAGAAAAGTGAAAAAAATTTGTAATTTTGTGTCCAAAGAACAAAATAACATCGAAGAAATATAAGATAAATAATTATAACATAAGAAAACAATGATTGAATATTGTGAATGAAATTGTGAAATGGTGCCAAAGTAAATGTTCTCTCTTCTAACGACAACTCTCAAAGCTCTCTTTATAAATGTCAGTTTACAATCAATTAAAGCGGGAAGAACATGTAAATATTACCGATCGTGTATGCTACCATATTCTAGCGAAATAAAAATAAATATCAACGAAAAAAGTTAATAAAAGTGTAATATATTGGTATAAGAACAAAAATATTTTAAAAAGTAAATGGCATTGAAATTCATTAATCAAATTGTGCTTAGGAAATCTCATAGTGTTGTGCTGTTTGTTTGTAGGTGTTGACGCAAACTGTCGTGTTGTGAGCTTCAAATGGCAATATGGGGGAGCCGGCTCTCCCACAGTCAAATCAAAAGAAAAATTTAAATATAATATTTAATGTATAAAAATCCAACGGAAATAAATGAATATATAAGAAAATGGCTTAAGTCTAGTTTAGGGGCTCCACCCGGATCGCTTTGAAATTTTTACCGTAAGTAGTCCTCGTTGTGCTGATTACAGTGATATATATTTTATGTGGGGGAAATGCATACTTCCCGAGGTATGGGCCTTGAAAGTTTGGAATATACCTTGGTTAAAACGGCCGTTTTACTAATGCCACCAAAGCAATATGGGTATCATTTTAAAGGGTTTGAATAGTGCTTTAAAAATAAATATAGTATATCATTGTAAATTATATAATATTAACTAAAATTGAAAGAAAAAACATTTGGATTGCGTAGCCATGTATGCGCCTGTCCATAGGTGAAAGTCTTAAGCCCCGGCCGAAGGCCGGCTACTTAAAAAACCTTGAATTTGATTTGAAAATTGCTCTTAAAAAAGGCTTTGGATTGCGTAGCCATGTATGCGTCTGTCCATAGGTGAAAGTCTTAAGCCCCGGCCGAAGGCCGGCTACTTAAAAAACCTTGAATTTGATTTGAAAATTGCTCTTAAAAAAGGATTTGGATTGCGTAGTCATGTATGCGCCTGTCCATAGGTGAAAGTCTTAAGCCCCGGCCGAAGGCCGGCTACATAAAAAACCTTAAATTTGATTTGAAAATTGCTCTTAAAAAAGGATTTTGATTGCGTAGCCATGTATGCGCCTGTCCATAGGTGAAAGTCTTAAGACCCGGCCGAAGGCCGGCTACGTAAAAAAAACCTAAATTTGATTTGGAAATTGCTCTTAAAAAAGGATTTGGATTGCGTAGCCATGTATGCGTCTGCCCATAGGTGAAAGTCTTAAGCCCCGGCCGAAGGCCGGCTACTTAAAAAACCTTGAATTTGATTTGAAAATTGCTCTTAAAAAAGGATTTGGATTGCGTAGCCATGAGTGCGCCTGTCCATAGGTGAAAGTTTTAAGCCCCGGCCGAAGGCCGGCTACTTAAAAAAAACCTAAATTTGATTTGGAAATTGCTCTTAAAAAAGAATTTGGATTGCGTAGCCATGTATGCGTCTGTCCATAGGTGAAAGTCTTAAGACCCGGCCAAAGGCAGGCTACTTAAAAAACCTTGAATTTGATTTGAAAATTGCTCTTAAAAAAGGATTTGGATTGCGTAGCCATGTATGCGTCTGTCCATAGGTGAAAGTCTTAAGGCCCGGCCGAAGGCCTGCTACTTAAAAAACCTTGAATTTGATTTGAAAATTGCTCTTAAAAAAGGATTTGGATTGCGTAGTCATGTATGCGCCTGTCCATAGGTGAAAGTCTTAAGCCCCGGCCGAAGGCCGGCTACATAAAAAACCTTAAATTTGATTTGAAAATTGCTCTTAAAAAAATTATTTTGATTGCGTAGCCATGTATGCGCCTGTCCATAGGTGAAAGTCTTAAGCCCCGGCCGAAGGCCGGCTACGTAAAAAAAACCTAAATTTGATTTGGAAATTGCTCTTAAAAAAGGATTTGGATTGCGTAGCCATCTATGCGTCTGTCCATAGGTGAAAGTCTTAAGCCCCGGCCGAAGGCCGGCTACTTAAAAAACCTTGAATTTGATTTGAAAATTGCTCTTAAAAAAGGATTTGGATTGCGTAGCCATGAGTGCGCCTGTCCATAGGTGAAAGTTTTAAGCCCCGGCCGAAGGCCGGCTACTTAAAAAAAACCTAAATTTGATTTGGAAATTGCTCTTAAAAAAGAATTTGGATTGCGTAGCGTAGTGATAGTCTTAAGCCCCGGCCGAAGGCCGGCTTCTTAAAAAACCTTAAATTTTGATTTGTATGCGCATTCGTTGTAAGCTTTAAAATGATACCCATATTGCCTTTGTGGCATTACTAAAACGGCCGTTTTAATCAAGATATGCTCCGAAATTTCAAGGCCCATATCTCGGGAAGTATGCATTTCCCCCACATAAAATATATATCACTGTAATCAGCTCAACGAGGACTACTTACGGTAAAAATTTCAAAGCGATCCGAGTGGAGCCCCTAAACTAGACTTGTTCCTAAGAAAATATACTACACTGCCATTTTCCTGACAAAAATCATCACAAAAAAATTAATAAACGACAGAATATACATACATAGGGTATTTCATTAATTTATTAGATATACAAAGGATTTACAAGTTTAGTTGTTTAAGTGGCTTTAATACGTGCTTCATGTTTCAAATAATATTACCTGCAATAGTAAATACCCTCGTTACTCCTTTTATATTACTATACTTGGCAACCCCTTTCTAAGGCTCTCTGTCAAAAAGTCAGTTGTCAAATTCATTTCACCGGAAAAAGGCATAAAGATCTTTAGACGTGTTTAAAAACTAAATTATTTGCAAATGATAACGACTTTCCAATATGAAATGTGAATAAAATTGAAAATTTGTGTCCAATGAACAAAATAATATCAAAGAAAGTAAATAAAAACATAAGAAAACGCAGTGTGAATATTGTGGATGAAACAGTGCGCCAAAAAATGAAGATGATATCAAAATAAATGTTCTCTCTTCTAACGACAACTGGCAAAGCCGTCTAGAAAAAAGTTTGTTGACAACCTATTTAAGCGGAAAGAAGATGTAAATATTCACTATTGTGTTTGCAACCGAAAGAAAAAAGTGAATGAAATTGTAATATATTGGCATGACATAAAAAATGTATAAATGATGTAAAAAACACACGAATTAAATTGTGCTTGAGACATCTCATTGTTGTGGGTGCATGCTGTGTTCTGAACTTCAAATAACAATATGGGGGAACCGGCTCTCCATTGTTCTTTGTGTTGTGTACGTGCATGCTGTTATTGCAGTTAGGTTGTGAGAAATGACAATAAGGGATCTCTACTACTGTTGTGGAGCAAGGCGAAAACAGTGTTAGCCTCTCAAATACTCTTTCATATTTGTTGTGCGGTGTACTGTTAATGATCTCTCTCACACACTATCTCTGCCGTTAATGGATATCATGTTCTTGTAAACGTAAAATTTTACGTTGTTCTTTAATCATTGGAAAAAAATCCAAATGCCATTAAACAGTCAAGGAAAAATGCAAAGTTTGTGTAAAAAATAACATAATAAATTGTTACAGCAATAATATGTAAAACACATAGAAATATGAATAAATTTTAGACGAATATAAAAATTACTACTGAAATTAAAATAAAGAGATTACCATATACAAATAATTATTAAAAATTAACTAAAAATAAAAAAAATGTGAATAAAATCAAGTGACCACAAACCAAAAGCTTTTTTTAAAGGAGCAAGAAAAAAATATTCGCGATACAATATAAACGTCTAAAAAATATCGAAATGCAAAATTTTATGGAACACTTAGAGTGATAAATAAAATACAAAATTGTGAACAATTATATATAAAGTGCGTTATATGGTAGAGATCTTCTAAAAATAACAAGTGCAAATGCAGTTCCTGGTTTGCTGGACATAAAACTAACGGCTGCGACTTTTATTTGTCGGTGAGTACATTTTTTAAAATTTATGACTACAAACATATATTTTTTAGATTTTTGTTCAAATAATGCCTACTACAAAAGTAATATAATACACAAATTAAAGTTTTAAAAATAATTTATTTTTCTTGGTATTTAATTTTATATTCAAATAAAATAAATTAATAACTTTTTATATGGTTGGCAATATGATCCACTTTGATAGTTGGCAATATGTAAATGTAACAGCTTAGCAAAGACATACACCAATCGCAATAGTGTGTTCCCAATTTAATAGAAAACACATTTAGTTAATTTTAGTACTTATAGGGGGAGCTATTGTAATATTGCCAAAACCAAAAAGCAATTCAATAATGTTAGACTTGAAAGGAATCATGGGAATCATTGGGAACGAAAACACTCCACCATGCGCCTAGGACCACCAAATCCTATTAAAGAGGTTGAAACCCTATACTGAAATTTTTGGTAGGAAGATTTGAGAATTCCGAATATATTATATATATTATATGGGAGTCAAATCGTCACATTTTCACTATCAAGGGTATTATGTACAAAATTTCAAAACTCTATCATCAATATTGTAATATCTATCGAGAATTTTATTTTTTAAGAATACACATAATTTATGGAGTCTGCTGAATAGTTCATGGTTTTTATTATACCCTTCACCACACTGTGGTACAGGGTATTATGTCTTTGTACATATGTTTGTAACATGCAAAAGGAAATGAGATAGACACATGGTTCCATTTGAGAATATGCCTAGAATCACTTTCTGAGTCGATTTATGCATGTCCGTCCGTCTATTGGTGATAAATTGTTAACAAAGTACAGGTCGCATTTATAATTCGATTTGGATGAAATTTGGTACAGCTCATTTGTTTGCCCCAAGGACGAACCCAATTAAAATTGGTGCAAATCGGTTCAGATTTAGATATAGCTCCCATATATATATTCGTCCGATTTTAGGTAAATGGTGCACCAATGTCCCTATATATCATTTGATTTGCATAAAATTTGGCACATCATACGGAATTAAGTCTAGAGTGATGTTTGCTAAGTTTCGAGAAAATCGGTTAAGATTTAGATATAGCTCCCATATATAGTTTCGTCCGATTTTAAGTAAATAGTGCCCCAAAGACCCTATATATCTTTCGATCTCCACAAAATTTGGCATAGGGTACTGAACTGAGTGTAAAATGATGTGAGTTAAGTTTCGTCAAAATTGGTTCAGATTTAAATATAGCTCCCATTTATATTTCCTTCGATTTAATGCAAATTGTGCACTAAAGACTCAATGTTTGTACGATTGACACACAATTTTGTTGAAATCGGTTGAGATTTATATATATTTTCGTTGGATTTTAGGTAAATGTTGCTCCGGTTGATACGAAACGTATTAAATTGAGATGCAGATGTAGGGACAGCTTCCATATATATTGCCAACGGGTATCTAATTTGGATTAAATTTTTGTAAATTAAATTGATTTACATAAATTTGTCCCATTGTACGCATACAACTCTAAACTTTCCGGAATGAAATGAAATTTAGCATAGGTTCCAGAAAGATCACATATTCAAGTTTGTTCAATTTCATGTCAATGTTCTTTCGAAAAGTTGGAGCCTGTTAGGAGACATATGTAGAATATACCCAAGGAGGTGAAGGGTATCATATAGTCAGTCCAGTCCGACTTTACTACTTTCCTTACTGGTTTTTATTATATACAAATTGTCTAGTCCACCTGGCCATTTTTTCTGAAAAAAACTGCTTAATCCCTTAGTAGGTTGTATATTTTTGTATAGAAGAAATGTTTATAGAATAAAATGGCATTGGGACTACTTTTCATTATTCAATAGATCTTCTGATTTTCAGCTGTAATTGGGCACAACATTTGAAGATCATATGGTCTTTTGATGATCATATGCGCACATTTGAATTAAATGTATCATTTATGTGCAAAATTTCATATTTTAATATAGACTCCAAATTAAGGCTCAGATCGATTTTATGAATATTGAATGACTAATTTTGTTTTTTTTAATGAACAAATATCCTGATTTTTTAATCTACCCTACAAACCAAATTCATAAAACTCTCCCCACTTAGTGGTGTAGGTCATAACTGCCACAAATAACGGTAAATTTGTATGCGAATTAGTAATTGCAAATATGTTACGCCCTAAATGAACACAATAAAACAACAATTATTCTACATCATTCTCACTTATTCTCATTTTCCAATATTGAAATTATATCCTTCAAGTGACCTCGTTTTTCGATTTTACTGAATGAATGCATCATTATCAATTATATTGTTAACAACCATAATATTGAGGGGAATATCCCAGACATAAGATCCAAACTCAATTGAATTTGAAGTTCTGAAATTACGCACACACACGCATACCTTTTAAATTCGAATGCATTGAAAATACTCTGAAATGAAAATACTCTGAAATGCGAATAAATTGAAAATGATTACTTACAACACAATTTTCAATTTTTATAAAATTAATAAAGTTCCTTTGGGTAGCGGAACTAATGAAGAGACCAAAAGCAACATGTTTAATTGTTTGTGAATATTTTGATCCTTCGATTTATTTTTCAATAACATAGTTGTCTGCTAAAAGGAGATGTTTGTTCAAATAAAAATCTGAAAACTGGAATCAATCCTCTCGAAATGTTGGTCCTTCGAATAGATTTTTAGTAAATGGAAATCCAATGGAGTCTAGAACTTTCAATAGGTGTGGTCTGTTATCAGTGAAGTGATTTTTGTTTTCACTAAACCCTTTTTTATTGCATTGATTTTTCCTTTATTATTTTAATAAACATACCAATCGAAGGACCAATTCGAGTACAATGCAGAACCATTCAAGTTCAACGATGCAACTACAACAGTACATGCATTTCTAAAACATATTCAAATACATAAATATAGTTTACATTTAATTTTTGGACGAAGGACCAATATCTATATGTCCATATTCATCGAAGGACCAAAATACCAACAATGCTCAATAACGAATTGAACATAGCAATGCAAGTACCAACACTCTTAATGTACCTTTATTAAATACATAATCAATTATCCTTTGTGTACAATTGAATTTTGTCATATTTTCTATAGCAATCGAAGGACTAATTCGAATAAAATTCTAAACCACCAAAAAATTTTTTCATTTTCATCTCGACTTTTTAACATTATTAGTAACACGTTCGCAATTGTCATTTACGACGACACCACCATCAAGGATGCTCTATATACACATTTTTCTTGAAAAAGGGAAATTCGCATTACACACTTCATACATTTTAATGGTGTACATTAAGTGATACTGAAGCCACTACTTCGGCTTGCACTGACACTTCATAATAATAGTTCTCCTTAATATTGGGCCGTTCACACAACAAGTGGGCTTTTTAACACTTCTTTTTTATGGTGCAAACTTCATTGGCATTGTCTGTCTGTCAGGCCACAAACAAAAAAGGGAGGGCTGTACCACTTGCCACCACAACTGATGATGGACTAAGTGGCGAAAGCGCCGACACAAAGCAAAAAAATGGCCAAACAAAAGTGATTTCATCAATGGCACAGACACACAGTTTGGCGGCTCAATTTCAATGACTTGGTTGGACCTAAGAGAGTATTGTGTTCATGCCTTCATTCCCATGGTGGTGATTGCAATTCTAGTGAAGCTCATCATCATCGTGAGGATGTTTTTTATTTTTGCTTTGCAAGGCTATTATGTTTATGATGATTACGATGGTGATGGTCCAAGGTGCCACAGCGACAAGGTGCTAAATGACGGCCAATTACATATACACCAGCCTAGGGGTATTTTGAAAATACTTTCGTCGCCTCGTTCGTGACGTGATAATTACGGTGTAACCGCGTCAAGATTTATATGCCATTCGGCCTGGCTCAGACACTTAACCATAACGATGTGTTGAAATGAATTTTAATTTATTTTTTCTTCGGGACAGCATCCTTGTTTGTTGTTTGCACTCTGCTCAGGTATTTGTAAAAATCCACAAAACTTAAAATATCACCTTGTGAGGACCTACTATGTAGGTGCCCCATTCCATTCCGTATGAAGGAATTGGGGCTACTAATAATTGTGATTATAGGTCTTGTGTTTGCGAGAAAAATTAACTGCGAAATGAAAGGCCTCACTTATACATCCATCAAATCTAGGACGAACAAGAAGTGCTCATACTTGCCCATAAGCTTGTTTGTTCAAGTTTTGTGGGTTTTCGAAATGACAATCATTTGTCAAAAAGTAAACAAAGTGAAGCTTTAAAAAAATGACAAAAGATAGTATACACCATTGACAGAGATGGGAAATTGAGATGAGCATGGAGAACTTCAAGGCTGAGAGATCTTTCAAAATCCTAATTATCAATCGAAGAAATAATGTCTGAAAAATTGTACATCTATTTATCCAGCCAATAATAAGCACGATTATAAAATATGCAGACATAGGAAATTGAAATATATATATTCAATAAAGTTTTTTTTTGGAAATTGAAAGGCTAAGAATAGTTTAATTGATATGATTTCAATATGATTGATTTGGGTCGAAGGACCAAAAAATTTCTATATCCATCGAAAGACCAAAATGCCATCAAAAATGCCGGAGGACCTTCCAACTCAATGTGTCTTATCTATTTACTTCACTGAATATACAGTGAGTACAATTTCCTTTTAATTTTGTTACAAAATGTGTAAATCGAAGGACCAAAAATTTTAATTGCTGTATAGATTTTTTCTAGAAGTTAGGGCACAATTGAATTTGTAACATATATATTAGTCCATATCAATCGAAGAACAAATAATTTATATAGTATTTAATATGCTTAAAATTCGTTTCTGATTGCGACAATGACTACATTGTAAATATCGAAGGACCTACATGTCTCCACTGTCTAATGAAATTCGAATGTTTCATCAATTATAATGCAGAAAACATATCAACCGAAGGACCAACTAAGGGAGTATTGGACTTTCAATGAATTCCCTGAACTCACGATTCCGCCATTCTAGTCAAGTTTAGTGATCATTAGGTCAAGAGAGAAGAAACGGATTGTATTATCTTCAGTAATGTAATATCACTTTTTGTCTCTTGTGAACTCTTGGATGTAGGACTATCAACTTCGTGGGCTTCAAGACTTCTCTGAGACGAATGAACAGAAATTCGTCTTAGAGAAGATAAGTAGAATATAACTAGTGTGTCTTCGAATGAATTTAATGCTAATATCGTGATTTTTATGAGAACACCACAACGTCAAGCAACACATGCCAACCGAAGGACCAAAGAAGTAGGAATAGCCACGTCGTTTGGTGTCTATAATATTTAGAAAATGAAGCAACACATATCAATCGAAGGACCAAAGAAGTAGGAATAGCCACGTCGTTTGGTGTCTATAATATTTAGAAAATGAAGCAACACATGTCAATCGAAGGACCAAAGAAGTAGGAATAGCCACGTCGTTTGGTGTCTATAATATTCAGAAAGTTCAATTTCGTTGCTTATAAATTGAACCTTTTTTTCAAACCAATCGAAGGACCAAAAAATACAATTGATAACTATCGTACATAGGAAATCCCAAAGGAAGGAAAAAACATCAATCAGGTTCAGGGAAGGAAAATACAAATATTCGTAAATCCAGGAAATATTCAAATTTGTGACAAACACCAATCGAAGGACCAAAAATCCTTTATTGTTCAAGGTTGAAAAATACAATAATAACTGTTGCATGTTCCAGAGAATACATGCAGTGAAGAGAAAATAAGATATTTGTACGAAGGTGAATTATTTCGTATCTTTTTTAACATACATAAAAAAGATTTGTACCAATCGAAGGACCAAATGTAAAATTTAGAAATTACTACAAAACTTAGTGAAAATCTGCCAGCAAATTATTCGATAACATTTAAGCAACAGAGGATTCTACACATAATTAAAATCCAAGCTGCGGATGTTTTATCATATGCTCGTTTCACACGTCCATTTTCAGCATACCTTGTAAATTATTACAGTGCAGTCTCCCATCTCTGCTATGTTATAATTTGTTATATAATAATCACTCTCTTTTTTTGGGCAGCTGTATGCAGGGAGATGAATGACTTAATGGGGTTTAATTGTTTTAGGCCATTATTTGTGTTTACATATCTTCCACTAAAATTCCCATTAAATATGAAAGTGTCTGCAATTTTATAATTAAGACAATGGCTTTCATTTTATCTCAAATTTGCTTCAAACAACTCAGACCAAATATGCAAGGAAAATCAATGCAGTTATATTTAATTAAAGGCAGGTATCTTTAATTGTTTAGGTACTGTACCTTAAAAATAGTTTCAGACTGTGAACAAAAATTCAATAGAAGTTGTTCCTCACAACAACAATTTCATAGATAATTCTATACCGGAACTGTTATGTGGTTAGTTAGATGATATTCAGCTTAATTGAAGTTTCAATAAAATATTCTGAAATTAACGGTAAATCAACACTTTAAACGTTTTCCGACTAAATGTTCGTTCGTCCGTTCGCAACAGTTTTGTGACCTTTTGTGTCTTGTTTCAAGATAATTTGATACTTTCCATTTCAGTCGTTGTGAGATGTCTGCCTCCTCCCAGTATGGGTTTGTGTGCGTTTGCCTCCTGGCAAAAAAAAAATCCAACTGTTATTTTTTCGTTACGGTTTTCTTGTCGTCGTGTGTTTTTTTTTTCTTTTGCTGGCTTGGTTCAGCCTTATGTCTCAGAAAAAGCCAATGCCTTTGTTCAATCCTTTGATTGTGTGCCCTACAAATGGCAGTAGGGACATGGTATAAATTACTTTGAGCGCCATTATATATTTCGTGACAAGAATTATTATGTGAAATATTTAAATATATTTATCAAATACGTAGGGTTGCCATAGTAAAGCAATTAGTGTGTCAGACTAGACCCCATAGGTCTCGGTTTCGATTCTCCGCAAAGAAGGAAATTTGTTTTTGAAAGCGATTATTTGCGAATATTTGTATAAAGGGTTTTACATTGCCTCCAGATGAAATGATTCCGGAGCCCCCTGACAACACAAAATATGCATGCCAGAACAGCGCCAACTAGAGGAAAATGAAAACATTTTAAAAGCAAGGACCCCAACCACTGCAAACATACCAGGAGACGTTGTTTCTAGACAAGGATAGATGACAGCACATCAGGACTGAGGTTTTTAAATAAACATTACGGACCTACATTTTTATAACGTTTTTTAAAGATCCTTACAGATCTTACAATATTCGTACAAGAAACATTACAGACAGAGTTTAAAAATATACTTTTAATGACCAGTACTGGCGTAGATCTTTATAAAAATTGTTTTTCAAGGACCCTCACAGACCCAGATTGAATTCTAATAATTAATATAGATATTAATATTAACACATGGGAATAACACAAAATAGGACAACGCCACCCAGAGGAAAATTACGACACTAAATAAGCAAGGAGCTCCAGATGAAATGCATCCAGAGCCCGCTGACAACACAAAATATTCATGCCAGAACAGCGCCAACTAGAGGCAAATGAAAACATTAAATAAGTAAGGACCCCAATCACTGCAAACATACCAGGGGGCGTTGTTTCTAGACAAGGATAGATGGCAGCACATCAGGTCTGGATTTTTTAAATAAACATTACAGACCTACACTTTTATATAATTTTAAAGATGATTACAGATCTAGTTTTTTCTTACAATATTCGTAAAAAGAACATTATAGACAGAGTTTTATAAAAATATATTTTTTAATGACAAATACTGGCGTATATTTATATAAAAAATATTTTTTCAAGGACCCTCACAGACCCAGATTAAATTCTAATAGCCAATATCGACATTAACATTAACTCATGGGGATAACGCCACACAGAGGAAAATGACAACACTAAATAAGCAAGGACTACAACCACTGCAGAAAATCAAAGCAACTGCTTTTCTAGGCAAAGATAGATGGCGGCACAGCACCTAGGACAAGCAGTAGCAGACCAAACATCTAATTAGCTGGAATAGAAGATGATTTTAAAAAATATAACAGGGACTAATCGCACTATTTTTTTAAAGACCTTTTTTATATTTAAATATTTGTATAAAAATATTTTTCAAGGACCCGAAGAGTCGTGGATTTTCATAAAAATATTTTTCAAGGACCCTAAGAGACGTAGATTTTTAAAAATATTTTTTATTATATTATTTTTTAATTTTATTTCAGAAGCTTTTAATGCGTCAAAACGATTTAACGATAGGGTACCCATAATATTCCCTTAATGATCCCCTTTTAATTCCCAAATTGTTCACCTTTGATTTAATTTCAATGAAGTAGAACATCGCCGTTTTTTTTTGTTCTCCTCCTTCATCGTTTTACCGAAATTCGATACAGCTTCACAATGTGTGTTCTCCTTATAATTAAGAGTTTTTTTTTTTGGTCTGTACATACTTCCTTGCAGTTTGACCTCATATGCCACAGAGTGTGCGTCCAAGAAAAAAAACGTTTCGTTTTTTTTGGAGATTGTCGAGTATTTTATGTCTGAAATTAATCGTAGCGAAAAGAAAATCATTCAGCCGTATTACAATTAAAACTGCTACTGTCTTGAATTCTGATCTCAAAAAAAAAAAAAAAAAAACATTTTATAGACGGGCGCTTCCAAAACTATTAAATTTGGACGGTTGTCATGCTCCAGACGAACGCACACAATAAATTCCGCCTGCCTCCGTTATGACAATGGCCAAACCAAAAAAAAAAAAATAGTTTCAAAAACATATGGCCCTAACATATGATATGCAATGCCAGCAACAACAAACAGCAAAAACTCAAGAAACAAATATGACACTTTTTGTCAACGTTGTCTCAAGCACAGCACGTGCTGTTGCAATCTGAGCTAGAGGATGAGGACATTGTCTTGGATTTTTTTATAAAAAAATATATCGTATGTGATGGTTGTTAAGAAAATAGTTTTCAAAAAATTCAAGCCTGTAAAAGTTATTCTTAAAAAGTCGACTTTAATTTGTTATATACGTGAAAAGTGGTCCTTGGAAAAAATTGTCACACTTTCACTGTTAAAGCTAAATAGGCGAGCATTAATGTTTCAGTATCGGGGGTTTTTCCTTTAATATATAAAAAAATAACAAAATATTTTGATTTTTATACAAAATAGATTTTTTACGATTCGCATAAATTTTCTCAACACCTATTAACATTTTTACGATGCCAAGAATGAATAACATCTTCGTTTTACGATACATGCTTGGCCAGTCGTGTGAAGCGCAGGCTGCGACCGGCCGCGGAACAATGCATTAAGCAATCGAATGCAACGAACCGGCGAACATACGAGCGAGTGAGTCAAATTTAGTCAAGCATAACAAAACATTTAGACGTGTGGCTAAATAATTTTTGTTTCAAATATGTATGTAGGTCTATTTCAGTGAGCTATAAAATTCAGCAAATAAAAAAGTATATTTTTTTAAGCCGTGGATTTTTTAAAGAATATTTTTCAAGACGTGGATTTTTTAAAGAATATTTTTTTCAAGCCGTGGATTTTATAAAGAATATTTCTTCAAGCCCTAACCAAGGCGTGGATATTTTAAAGAATATTTTTTCAAGCCCTAACCATGGCGTGGATTTTATAAAGAACATTTTTTCAAGCTGTGGATTTTTTAAAGAAAACTTTTTTCAAGCCGTGGATTTTATAAAGAATATTTTTTCAAGCCCTAACCAAGGCGTGGATTTTATAAAGAATATTTTTTCAAGCCCTAACCAAGGCGTGGATTTTTTAAAGAATATTTTTTCAAGCCCTAACCAAGGCGTGGATTTTTTAAAGAATATTTTTTCAAGCCCTAACCAAGGCGTGGATTTTTTAAAGAATATTTTTTCAAGCCCTAACCAAGGCGTGGATTTTTTAAAGAATATTTTTTCAAGCCCTAACCAAGGCGTGGATTTTTTAAAGAATATTTTTTCAAGCCCTAACCAAGGCGTGGATTTTTTAAAGAATATTTTTTCAAGCCCTAACCAAGGCGAGGATTTTTTAAAGAATATTTTTTCAAGCCCTAACCAAGGCGTGGATTTTTTAAAGAATATTTTTTCAAGCCCTAACCAAGGCGTGGATTTTTTAAAGAATATTTTTTCAAGCCCTAACCAAGGCGTGGATTTTTTAAAGAATATTTTTTTCTAGCCTTAACCAAGGCGTGGATTTTTTAAAGAATATTTTTTTCTAGCCTTAACCAAGGCGTGGATTTTTTAAAGAATATCTTTTTCTAGCCTTAACCAAGGCGTGGATTTTTTAAAGAATATTTTTTTCTAGCCTTAACCAAGGCGTGGATTTTTTAAAGAATATCTTTTTCTAGCCTTAACCAAGGCGTGGATTTTTTAAAGAATATTTTTTTCTAGCCTTAACCAAGGCGTGGATTTTTAAAGGCCTTAACCAAGGCGTGGATTTTTAAAGGCCTTAACCAAGGCGTGGATTTTTAAAGGCCTTAACCAAGGCGTGGATTTTTAAAAGAATATTTTTCAAGCCTTAACCGAGGCGTGGATTTTTTAAAGAATATTTTTTCAAGCCTTAACCGAGGCGTGGATTTTTTAAAGAATATTTTTTCAAGCCTTAACCGAGGCGTGGATTTTTTAAAGAATATTTTTTCAAGCCTTAACCGAGGCGTGGATTTTTTAAAGAATATTTTTTCAAGCCTTAACCGAGGCGTGGATTTTTTAAAGAATATTTTTTCAAGCCTTAACCGAAGCGTGGATTTTTTAAAGAATATTTTTTCAAGCCTTAACCGAAGCGTGGATTTTTTAAAGAATATTTTTTCAAGCCTTAACCGAGGCGTGGATTTTTTAAAGAATATTTTTTCAAGCCTTAACCGAGGCGTGGATTTTTTAAAGAATATTTTTTAAGACAGAACAGATCTAAAAGTGTGGTTGTTTCTGTATCGATATTCTCTCCACGTCATCAAATGGTAATTTACCCTTCTTGCTGTACATCATACGTTCCGAAACCCCAAATTAGTCACCCAGTGACTAATTTATTTCCACTTCATCTTCAATTCTTAAGTCATATTACGAACAACAAAAACTATTAAATGTTTTCCGGACCACAAATGATCCACACGCCTCATTGCTCTGCTCTCAAACTCAACTAACGTTTTTGTGACTGATGCCCGCCAATGATTGATAACTTGCGGTGTGTCAACGTGTGAGGTACTTCAACAACAACAACAATAACAAAAACATGCTAACATTCCACGGATGTGATGCTGGCTTCCACAGCCAATCTTCATCACCATCGCATTGTCAATGCGTCTGCGTGTTTATTGACTTGTCAGAACACTTTAATTTATCCACACCGAAACGGAGGGGGCTTTAATCTTTTCTTCTCTAAACCAAAATGTCCAATTTATTGTTAGTCACATGTACTGGGTAAGCGGAATCTGTGCGATCGACCGTCCGAATGCCTTTGTGCGCCAGCCAAGATAATCGAAGTTAGGCTGGGGAACGTGCGGCAGCAAAAACAAGAAATAAAATCAACGACCACCCAAGTTTTGGGATTGCTTTGGATGGATGACCAAATACCTTGGCTGGAGATTATCTTCATTTCTTTGATGAATGTCAGCGAAATGGATGGATGGTTGGTTGGTTATTTGGGATGACTAAGTGTTGATTTTCATCACATATGTGTTGAAGTTTTTTTTCTTTGCGGGACATGTCAAAATCTTTTAGAGTCATCAGCGACACAAGCGTGGATTTTTAAAAAGTTTTCAAAAATATTTGTATGGATCAAAAGGACCTTCTCAGGCGTGGATTTTACAAAAAATTCTTCAAGGACTTTTTCAGGGGTGATTTTTGTTTGAAGGCGGATTAAATAATCTGTATCTCAAGATTTTCATAATATGCGGCATCGATTGTATTTTTATGTTATTGTTGTTGTTCGTTTTCTTCACACTTGACAGATAATTTCGCAACTAAACACTGATGATGCCTACGAAATCCAAAATGAGTGGCGGCATTTGCCGCTTAAACCCAAACACTATTGAATGCTGAAAACGGTTGGTGTTATTGCACTCACTGTCGATCTGAGGCAATGTTCGGCGTCGGTGGCGGCAAGTATGCATCATCGTCGCTATGAAAAGTCGTTGGACCTTAATTCCTTTCGGTATGGTCATTTGAATACTCGCAAGCGTAACCGTGTGTGTGTGTTGGGCAACAACCGGCCAACTTCTATTGGCATTATGAAAGCGTGCCAAACCCTGGTGGCTGGGGGGATGCAGTGAGGAGGCTGCAGGAGGGTGGTGGTATAACTATGGGGAGCATGTTATTAGGCGCTGTTACGCCGCTATGCTAAATGAATTTAATAAAACGTCTATGGTAACTACACCATCGACACCATTGCATCGCAAGTGTAATAGTTTTTGAGTTTTGGCGGCAGGGTGTTTGAATGGATGGATGGATGGACGGACGGTTAGTAGAATGAATGAAGATATGAATGAATGGAAGCTTTGCATGCATCATTCATCCATTACATTCGTTGTATTTGCTGTTGGGGTTTTGTTTTGCCACGCTGCGCAACAGAAATTAGAGCTTGGCTTAATTTTTAGTTACCATGGCAAAAATGGGGGAATACAAAACACGTGATTGTTGAGAGAGCAGGGGCGTAGGTTTTAATATATTTTTTATCCACACAAATCCACACCTACCATAGACCTTAACGGTAAGAAGGTATATAAAATCTTTGACTACCTGGAAACTGTAGTTCTCAAGTACCACAGTTGGTCCATGTCTACTGGACGTCTTGCGCGTTGATACCAACAGCTTGGTATTCTCACCATTTACTGCTAGACCCACTTTGGCAGACTCCTTCCGAATTTGTTTAAAGGTGGCGGTTACAGCTCTCAGTGTTCGACCCATTATGTCGATGTCATCGGCGTAGGCGAGTAACATGTGTTCTTTGGTGTACAGAGTGCCATTTCTGTTCACTTTTGTCTCTCGTATGACCTTTTCAAGCATGATGTTAAAAAGGTCACACGACAAACTGTCACCTTGTGTGAATCCTCGTTCGGTATTAAAGGGCTCCGAGAGGTCCGTTCCGACTTTAACTGCTGATCTTGTTCAGTTAAAGTTATCCTGCATTGCCGTATTAATTTTGCAGGAATGCCGAACATGGCTTTAAACACCTCTGAACGGATAAGTCTGTTGAATGCCGCTTTATAGTCGACGAAAGGTGGTATGTGTCGATGTGTTTTTCGTGGTTCTTTTCCAGGATTTGGCGCAGAATGAAAATATGGTTAATGGTGGACTTGCCAGGTCTGAAGCCATATTGGTATGGACCAATAATGTCATTGACCATTGGCTTCAGTCGTTCACACAGCATGCTGGATAGCACTTTATATGCGATGGGAAGGAGACTTATTCCTCTATAGTTGGCACATATCGTCTTGTCTCCTTTTTTGTGCACGGGACACAGGATGCTGAGGTTCCAATCATTGGGCATGCATTCTTCTAGCCAAATTGTAATAATCAGCTGGTGCATGCTCCTTACCAGCATCTGATCACCAGTCTTCAATAGTTCGACTTGTAACCCATCGGCACCTGCTGCTGTATTATTCTTCAGCCGATTGATTGCTATTCTGACTTCATCTTGGCTAGGTGGTATACACTCTATACCGTCATGTATTATTGGTTCTGAGGTATCCTCTTCACCAGGATGCGCAAAAATTCGGTCGCGAATGATTCAAAATACAGTATTTTCGTTTTATGCTCATTTTAAGATTGAATTTATGGCTATAAATTCTTTACCAAACGAGCATTCGCCAAAGAATGTTCGCACACACATAACAAACGAGTGAGAGCACACAACAACGATCGTTCGTTTCGTTTGGTGGTTGAAATTCCTTCTGACATTCTCTCACGAATGAAAACAAACATTCCCGAATTCTCGCAAATGCTCAAAACGGCAACGGTGAAGAGTCTTCACCGCTACTATTTGATACCAGAAGTTTTTCAAAATGCTCCTTCCAGATCCTCAACACGCTGTCTGTATCTGTCACCATGTTTTCTTCTTCATCTATACAGGAGTATGTGCCTGCACCAAAGCCTTCGGTTTGGTGCTTTACCCGTTGGTAGAATTTTCGGACTTCATTCTGACTCCCGTACATCTTGATGAGAGTGAGTTCACGTTTTTCTTGTTCTTTCTTCTTTTTTCTGAAAATAAGTTTCTCCTCTCTCCTTTTCTCCCGATAGTTCTCCATCGATTTAAGTGGTGCTACTGTTGGAAGGGTTACCCTATACGCTGCGTTTTTCATATCAGTAGCATTACGACACTCCTGATCGTACCACGGGTTTCTTGATGGTGGTCTTTGGTACCCAAGTGTTGCTTTTGCTGCAGTTTGTAGGGAGTGGGCAATTCTCTGTCACTGTGCTTCTATATTATTATCGGGACAAGGGGTGCTTTCGTCAAGAAGTTGAGTAAGTTGAGCGGAGTAGGCTTCTGCTATCTGTTGTGTTTGCAGTTTGCCCCACACTTCCCCTTTTATCGCCCAGAGTTAAAAACTAGTTGAAGCGTTCGGCCAGACTTACTATTTAGTTACAAGCGGTTGAGAAAAACGAAACGAAAAACACGCGCGTGTCTATTCAGCCAAGCGTGAAGGACGTTTTATTTCGCGGCCGGCATGTGGCAAATTATAACATAAGCAAGCTGGAAAAAAAGCGAGCAAAAGCCAAGCAAGGCAAGCAATGATAAATTATACAACACCCCGATCAAATGACAAAACTTTCATTTGCATTTGGATTGAAGAATAACTTCAAAATGACAGTCAGGCCGATCGACCACCGAAGGAAGGTCGGGAGGAAGGCCTGTGAAGGCGCCATAAATCTGATTGCCTTGGCGGCAATATGCCAAACACCATGCGACCTACACGACGGACTAGCACAAAGTGGCGGGTGCACGCCAAAGGATGGCATTTAACATTTATCTTGTGTTGTTGTTTTTGTTGCTGATGCTGCTTCTCTGAGTGTGTCTCTCTGTGTGTGTGGTTGAATGCCGATTGGCATTTCATTTTTTTTTTGGCAACAAATTTTTGGTTATGTTCGGCGCGTCTTAATTACTCAACCACAGCCATCCATCCATCCATCCATCCAGCATCGATCCATTTGGGAGCCATGATTTCTCCCAAAAAGTTCAAATCGTGATTGGTGGTCTTTTTTGGAAATAAAATGCCACCCGAAGCGAAATACGAACATAAGGATGGGGTTTGCTCAACAGCAGAAGGATGTTTTGAGTTAAATTATGGTGCGTGCGTGTGTGTGTCCATTGTCGTGTTCATTATCAGTTGAATATCGGCAAGATATTCTCTAAGTGATTCATACTCCTCATGGTCATATATTGTGTACACCTTTGGCGGGTTGGCTGGCTATCTAGCTGGACTGGATGAATATTTTAAGGAGGTCGATAGGGAGGGAGGACACGGGGAGAGGAGTTCTCCTGGTGGAGCCTAAGACATTTTTTATGCGTGCCTGCGTCTGTTTGTTTTTTGGGGCTAAAATTGAGCAATTTGAAATTCAATCAGTAGCCCTGACGGAATCAAGCAAATTATAGTAATTGAGTGTGTTCGCTGGCTGCGTTTTGGTTTGGTGGTCTTAAGGAAGCGATGCGTTGTTGTTGGTTTTTTCTTTTCTGTGGCGCTGATTGGACTTTGCCGACTGTTTTTCTTATTTATGCTCAGGCGCATTTAGTTTTCATTATGAGTTCGCGTTTTTTTGGTTTTGTTTTGGGTTGGGTTGTGACCTAGAGATCACAGGCTGTTGGCGGTCCATACTAACACATAGCGCCAGATTACGGCCCAGAATCTGGTGGACGTTCAGTTATTTGTTTTTCTCACAACCAAAAAAAAAGCGAAGAAAAACCACACACGAATTACCTTGGAACAGGGTTTTTAGGACATAAAATCGATGTTTTTTTAAATATATTTAAGGTACACGATAGGCTTGACTTAAAAAAATTATGTCTATAATATAATAGTTTTTCAAGGTGTATGATAGGCTTGGATTTTTTAAATATTTTTTAAGGGCCTAGGATAGGCTTGGATTTTTTAAACAATATTTTCAAGGGCCAATGATAGGCGTGGATTTTTTAAACAATATTTTCAAGGGCCAATGATAGGCGAGGATTAAAAAAAAAATTAACGGCCTAGGATAGACGTGGATTTTTTAAGCAATATTTCTAAGGGCCTAGGATAGGCGTGGATTTTTTAAACCCTATTTTTAAGGTCCTATGTTAGGCGTGGATTTTTTAAACCCTATTTTTAAGGTCCTATGTTAGGCGTGAATTTTTTTAACCCTATTTTTAAGGTCCTATGTTAGGCGTGAATTTTTTTAACCCTATTTTTAAGGTCCTATGTTAGGCGTGAATTTTTAAACAGTATTTTTAAGGGCCTATGTCAGGAGTGATTTTTTTAAAAAATATTTTTAAAGGCCTATATTAGGCGTGAATTTTTATACCATACACTACTATGTTGTCAGGGTATTATAGCTTTGTGCAGCCCCAAAAGTTTGTAACGCCGCGAAATATTGGTCCTAGACCCGCCTTTAAGTATACCGATCGTCATATCTCGACTAGCTGAGTTGATCTAGACATGTGTGTCCGTCCTTCCGTCTGTCCATTATAATTTGTAAACACGATACAGGCCAGAGTTATGGACCAATCTTCACGAAATTTTGCATGTAGGATGGGTTCTGGCCAATGAAGACCCCTATTGTTTTTGGAAAAGATCGGTTAATATTTAGGGGAATGGACCAACAACTTTATTTTTGTCGGTTTTTCTTTTCGCTCCAGAGGCCGCAATTATGGCCCGAACATCGTGAAATTTTACATGGAGAAGGGGATCGGGCCAAAGAATAAACATGCCTGTTTGGATAAAGATCGGTCAATATGGACCCTGACTTTTGTGTGAAAAATTACAAAATTTGGATACCCGAGAAGATGATAGTATATTCAAGAGGAGTGGTTGACCTTTAAATTGATACCAATTATATTATCGTATGTTTTCGGATTTACAGATGCTTTCGTATTCAGATATTATATAGTAACCCTTTCCACACTAGAGGGCGGAAATATAACGCTGATCGATTTGAAATGTTCCATGGGGTTTTAATTATGGTCAAGGACAGCGCTTGTAATTTTCGGTGATGATCAGATAATAATTTTGGGATGAAGTGGACCGAGAACTTAATTTTTTGAAATTTTTCGTATCGATATATAGGTCACAGTTATTAGCCGATCATCACCATACAACCCACGCTGAAGTCAATCTGGACAAGTAATAAGAAGGGCTGTACAGAATATTCGTAATATTCGGAAATATGTCAGTGTATGGAAGATTTGCTGTTGAACTCTAATCGGGCAAGAGGGTGCAAAAGTCACGAAATAAACTTCTTTAGAAAGGTAGAACTCCGTCGTAGTTGTGTAGAGTATCGTATGGTCGGCCCGTCCGACTATACTGCTCCGCTCACTGGTTTTTTAATAGTTTTTTAAGGTGTATGATAGGCGTGGATTTTTTAAACAATATTTTTAAGGCCAATGATAGGCGTAGATTTTTTAAACAATATTTTCAAGGAACAATGATAGGCGAGGATTTAAAAAAAATTAACTGCCTAGGATAGTCGTGGATTTTTAAACAATATTTTTAAGGGCCTAGGATAGGCGTGGATGTTTTAAACAATATGTTGAAGGGCCTATGTCAGGCGGGAATTTTTTAAATAATATTTTTAAGGGCCTATGTAAGGCGTGAATTTTTTAAAAAATATTTTTAAGTATCTGATTTTATTTAAATAATATAAAAACGTAGGTCCCTCAAAAATATTTGTAACCACTGTCGTCAAATCGGCGACCACACATAGCGAAATAAAGTTGGCAACAACTAATTTCCTTTGATTGACTTTGGCGGCGTACGCATTTGTCGACCACCACGTCTCCAACAGAAGCCAGCCACAGGTCTCAGCTGGAGATCATTTACCATCATCGCCACCATTACGGACAATGTTAAGAACAATCAAATGTGAAGACAAGTAGTGTAACAGGAAAATGCAACCAATCGACCGATCAGACAGCCAAGGTGGAAGGGCTGTCCGAAGTTTCAGAATGTTAAATACCAGTGATTAAGTCATAATCATAAGTTGCAACAATAAAAAGGGACTTACAACAATAAAATAACATCATCAACAACAACAACATTAGGATAAATTATCACAATTATGAGAAATTAGTAAAGATTTTTACGATATGACATGGTGTGGCATCTGCTTGGCTAAATGCTTCGGATTTTTTTCTGGGCGGATTAATTGTTTTCCGGTATTTTAAATGGAGGATTTACAGGGAATTATGGTAAATATTTTTGCAGATTAATGGGTGATAGAAATTATATTTTTATACGAGTAAAAATATATGTTGCCGACCAATGCTTCGAAGTGAAACAAATATAGTTTTCTCGATGTATGGGTACCTTCCCAATCCGGATGGGCGAACTTTGTTTCAAATCAATTGTCATAATTAAAAAAATGTCCCATTCTATCGTGTAGAGCCTACAAAACGATCTAAGATACTGTTAATTGAAAGGGGGATTTACATCCGTCCGAATATGGAAGTTACTGCTGATGTTTTTGTTTATTTGTTACACGAGCGTCACGAAGTACTCGTGCCATCTAATCGTCAAACTATCTGTGGAAATTTTCCTATTTTCCCCCCGAGTAGTTGAGAAAATATTGCCTATCTCACGGCTAGACACACAAATTAACGAAATTGTTTGGAAATGTTTGCGGTTGATCGTGGTAGTGGCGGTGTAAATGTGTGAAACATGATTTTATTTGTTTTGTCAAACACACACGCGTCTAAAAAGTGTCTAGTCATCTTTTAACTGGACCATTTAATACTATTACTATGTTAATGAAGGGTTAAACATTTTTTGTTGGTGGTAATGTTGGAGAAATTAGCGGAGATATAAGCGTGGGATTTTGATGCCTTAGCAGAAGCGTGGATTTTTTAAAGAATAATTTTTTCAAGCCTTAACCAAGGCGTGGAATTTTTAAAGAAGACCTTAATCAAGGCGTGGATTTTTTTAACCAAGGCGTGGGGGTGGCGTTAACCAAGGCGTGGATTTTAGATACCAAGCAACGACTCTGATTGGCTTTAGCATGGCGAAGTCCAGACTTATCTTGGTCCCTCTTTCATCTCAATTGTAGACACTGACCTCCCCGTGGTTCCACCTTTGGTAGCTATTTTCATCATCCGATGAAATAGTGAGCTAATATGTGCCGCGAGTTCACCATAAGAACTATAAAAAAAATGGGTTGAGGCGCCGGGTTAGTTGCCCACACTCGGAAAACCGAACCTACTATGAAAAAGCAAAGAAAAAGAAAACCAAACCCACCTAATGTTGACGACCTTCGCAAACGTATAAAGGACCACGATCTGCGAATCTGCACTTGGCATGTGCGCACGTTGTGTAGAACAGACGTAGTGTTCGCTTTGGCGGATGTACTCAAGAAGTACAAAGCCGATATTATTGCCTTACAGGAAATGCGATGGAAAGGGACTGGCTTAAGTAAATCAGATGATTACACCCTGTATTATAACTGCAATGACACGAGACGAGAATTTGGCTGCGAATTTATGGTTAGCAAGAGAATAAAATACCTCATCTCCAGATTCACTCCAGTAGATGAGCGAATTGCTATAATCCGTATAAAAGTGAAGTTCTTCTACAACAGTCTTATTTGAGACCAAGCTCCGACCGAAGATAAAGATGAACAGACCAACAGAAATGACACTCTTTACACCAAACAACACATCTTACTCACCTACGCCGATGACATCGATATAATGGGTCGAACACTGAGAGCGGTAACAGCCATCTTTGAACAAATTGAGATGGAGCCTGCCAAAGTGGGTCTGGCAGTAAACGGCGAGAAGACCAAGCTGATGGTATCAACGTCCAGTAGACTCGGACCAACTGTGGAACTTGAGAACTACAGCTTCGAGGTAGTCAGAGATTTTATATACCTTGGTACCGCCATAAACAAAACGAATGCCATCAGTTTTGAAATTCGGAGAAGGATAGTGATGGCCAACAGATGCTATTATGGTCTGGCAAACAACTCAAAAGCAAGACCATCTCCTGCCTGACCAAACTCACACTCTACAAGACGCTGGTACTACCCGTACTGTTATATGGATCTGAAGCATGGGTACTTGCGCAATCAGATGAGGCAGCTGTTGGAGTGTTTGAGAAAAAAATTTCCCCAAAAGATTTATGGGCCGATCTGCGTTGACGGTAAATATCGTCGTCCAATGAACCATGAGTTGTACCAGCTATTCTCGGACATCGACATTGTTAGACGCATTGAGCTGCAGCGACTACGTGGGCTAGGTCATGTTGTGAGAATGGATGAATATGCCCCAGCCCAGAAGGCGAGCTGATGTTTCACGCAGAAGGGGAAGGCCACGAATAAGATGGAAAGACCAAGTGGAAGACAACATTGCCGAATATGGTCTTTCAAATTGGAAAAATTGCGCAAAAGACCAATGCGCCTGGAAATCTTTTTTAAGCTTGGCTTATGGAACGAAAGTTCTGTTACAAGTCAGCTACGTAAGTAACCAAGGCGTTGATTTTGTAAAGACTATTTTTATAAGCCTTAATTTTTTAACGAATATTTTTTCAAAGTCTTCATAAGACGTAGATTTTTTAAAGAATATTTTTTTTCAAGCCTTAACAAAGCGTGGATTTCTTAATGAATTTTTTTTAGCCTTCACAGGGCATGGATTTCTTAAGTAAAAAATGTTTAAGCCTTCACAGGACGTGGATTTTTTTATGGAAAAATTGTTTAAGCCTTAACAAGGCGTGGATTTCTTAAGGAAAAACATTTGCAAAGTCTAAAGATAGCCTACATTTCCCCGGAAATATTTTCGTGTACACGAGCACACGATCTCTATGCTTTTGCTGTTGCTGTGGTTGTTTTTATTTATGTTTTTTTATGTTGGAAAAGCTCGTGTTCGATATCAATTATCAAAAAAAAATGGCGAGTCATGTTCTCGAAGATGTCACATTTGATGAACGTGTCGACGTGAAGGCGTGAATCACGTCAAATTGTTTGTTCAAACAAGCCAACAGACAATGGACGATGGGCTGATGATGTTAGGTGTGAAGAAATTACCGCTTCAAGCTCCAAATACGATTTTGTCAAATAGCGGCGGCCAGCAATTGTTATTGTCTGGCAAAAAAGCAATGACAACAATTCGAAAAAAAATAATACCGCAAAAAACAATTCCATGGAACTAGAAGTCGGCTGTGGTGATCATGGGTTGATCTCATGTTACCCCATATTGCTGACGCACTCAGCTGAAAACAACGGGAGGGTAGGGACAACAGCAGCCAGACATAGTGAGAGAGACAAACAGTTACGAAGTCGAACGACGACTGTGGTAAACGTGAGGCGCAAAGTCTTTGCGGCATTTAAAGCGTTTGCTTCTTTTTTTGCTTAGTAACTGTGAGGTATACCATTTCACCTCCCATCTTCTTTTCTACCCTCCCGCCCTGCTCTTCCCATAGAAATTCCATAGTTTTGCCCGTTATCACCTAGATTTAACAAAACAACTGCCCTTTTCTCCCGCCAGTCATTAACCCCCACCGCTGCAATGACTAGAACAACTAATCGCCGGTCCATAAAAAATAAATTTTATTTTTAACAAAACACAATTATGGACTGTTTTACGACGACACCGACGTCGGAGACGTCGACGACGCGATAATAGCTTATCGCTGCCACATGAGTGTCGCGTTTGTTTCACGTGAACGTAAACACAGCGAATTTGCCTCCCATCTGAAGGTCGCGTGCTATGCTTGTTTGTTTGTCTGGCCCCGCAGCCGTTAGTTCGACTCTTCTCCATTATGTGGAACAACAAGTCTATCTAATCATGTGTTGTTTGTTCTATTAACTTGGGTGGGTTAGTGTGTGAGTAAGTCTCTCCCCCAAAAAAGAGGTTATTTTGTTTTTGGGGTATGGTTGTGTTTGCATTGCGGCCCGAACTTCGCCCCAACCTCGCCCCGTTTAGATGAATACAAATAATAATAATAATTGAATTTATGGAAACCTACCGGCATTTTTGAGTGCTGGAAACAGATAAAGGGTTTTGAAATATGTTCATATCATTTTCGTAACTAAATTGCTGTAGGGGAAAGGGGAAGAGGGCAGATGGTACGCAAATATGTGAAGGTTTGCTAATAGGTCATTGAGGAGATTATGAAAAAGGTTTTCCAGTCCACGTTTCTGCCAAGGCTTTAAAAAAAATATTCTTCAAAAAATCCAAGCCTTGGTTAAGGCTTGAAAAAATATTCTTCAAAAAATCCACGCCTTGGTTAAGGCTTGAAAAAATATTCTTCAAACAATCCACGCCTTGGTTAAGGCTTGAAAAAATATTTATCAAAAAATCCACGCCTTGGTTAAGGCTTGAAAAAATATTCTTCAAAAAATCCACGCCTTGGTTAAGGCTTGAAAAAATATTCTTCAACAAATCCACGCCTTGGTTAAGGCTTGAAAAAATATTCTTCAAAAAATCCACGCCTTGGTTAAGGCTTGAAAAAATATTCGTCAAAAAATCCACGCCTTGGTTAAGGCTTGAAAAAATATTCTTCAAAAAATCCACGCCTTGGTTAAGGCTTGAAAAAATATTCGTCAAAAAATCCACGCCTTGGTTAAGGCTTGAAAAAATATTCTGTAAAAGTATCCACGCCTTGTTTAAGGCTTGAAAAAATATTCATTAAAAAATCCACGACTTGCCATGGTTTGAAAAAATGTTTTCTTTTTAAATCCACGCCTTGCCATGGTTTGAAAAAATGTTTTTTAAAAAATCCTCACCTTTGTTAAGTATTGAAAAAATATTCTTCAAAAAATCCACGCCTTGGTTAAGGCTTGAAAAAATATTCTTCAAAAAATCCACGCCTTGGTTAAGGCTTGAAAAAATATTCTTCAAAAAATCCACGCCTTGGTTAAGGCTTGAAAAAATATTCTTCAAAAAATCCACGCCTTGGTTAAGGCTTGAAAAAATATTCGTCAAAAAATCCACGCCTTGGTTAAGGCTTGAAAAAATATTCTTCAAAAAATCCACGCCTTGGTTAAGGCTTGAAAAAATATTCTTCAAAAAATCCACGCCTTGGTTAAGGCTTGAAAAAATATTCTTCCAAAAACCCACGCCTTTGTTAAGGCTTGAAAAAATATTCTTCCAAAAACCCACGCCTTTGTTAAGGCTTGAAAAAATATTCTTCCAAAAATCCACGCCTTGGTTAAGGCTTGAAAAAATATTCTTCAACAAATCCACGCCTTGGTTAAGGCTTGAAAAAATATTCTTCAAAAAATCCACGCCTTGGGTCAGGCTTGAAAAAATATTCTTCAAAATATCAACGACTTCAAAAAAAATATTCTTCAAAACATCCACGCCTTGGTAACGCCAAGAAAAAAATTCTTCAAAATATCAACGCCTTCAAAAAAAGATATTCTTCAAGAAATCCACGCCTTGGTTAAGGCTTGAAAAAATATTATTCAAAATATCTACGCCTTGGTTAAGGCTTGAAAAAATATTCTGTAAAAGTATCAATGTCTTGTTTAAGGCTTCAAAAAGTATTCATTAAAAAATCCATGCCATGGTTTGAAAAAATATTCATTAAAAAATCCACGCCTTGCCATGGTTTGAAAAAATGTTTTTTAAAAAATCCACGCCTTGCCATGGTTTGAAAAAATGTTTTTTAAAAAATCCACGCCTTGCCATGGTTTGAAAAATGTATTTTTAAAAAATCCATGCCTTGCCATGGTTTGAAAAAAATGTTTTTTAAAAAATCCATGCCTTGCCATGGTTTGAAAAAATGTTTTTTTAAAATCCACGCCTTGCCATGGTTTGAAAAAATATTTTTTTTAAATCCTCGCCTTTGTTAAGGATTGAAAAAATATTCTTTGAAAAATCCACGTCTTCAAAAAAATATTCTTTGAAAAATCCACGCCTTCAAAAAAATATTCTTTAAAAAATCCACGCCTTAAAAAAATATTCTTTAAAAATCCTTTCCTTGGTTAAGGCTTGAAAAAATATTATTTAAAAAATCAAGGCCTTGGTTAAGGCTCGAAAAAAGATTCCTTAAAAAATCCCCGCCTTGCCAAGTGCTGAAAACAAATTGTTCTATTCTTTTTAAACCCCAATAAAAGTAAAATGGCTCACAACTCTTCGTCCCCCTAGATATTAAATTCGTCTATTTTATATATATATATATATATATATATATTTTTTTCATATTTGTTCATATTAATTTATAAATTAAACAGGGATGGTGTTATTGATACAAATACCGAATTTTGTTTTTATTTGTTGATGGTGTTTGTGTTTGTCTGTATTTTTGTTGTCCCGCTCCCTCGGATCTGATAAGAGAAGTTGACTTGGTTCTTGACAAACATGGGGAATGGAAAATAACCAACGTTGTGTGTTGTTTTTCATTTCTGTGTTGACGTACTTCTTCCATGGCAAACATAGTACGTACATATGTAGTACGTCCGTACGTATCGTTGTATTTGTGTTTGTACTTTTTTTTTCAAATAATGCTACTCTGAAATCTTTATTTGAGGTGGTTATATATTTTTTAAATTTTTTTTCAAAATTCAAAGAAATTTGGTTTATGATGTTCGGTTGTTGTTACGGTCGTTGGTATTGAGTTACGTCAATATGTGTGTGTATATGTGTATGTATGAAGGAAAACTTTGAGTTTGTGTGTATTTTAGCTAATGAGGGGTGTGACAGGTGAGTGAGTGTGCGTAATTTGAAATTATGGTAAATATAACACAGAGATAGGGAGACGACGTCGACAAAAACAAATATTTCCGAAACAACAAAGGATTAAAATGTTGTTGAGGGGGACTACTTTCTTTTGTTAAAAAACAACAACAGCAAAAAAGATGGATAGATTTGAATTTGTTGATGATGATGATGGAATACTAGTTTGCCTTTGGACTCATCGTTATGATAGCGTTTCTTATGTTCTCGATAAACTTCTCATTGGCTGTTTCTAGAAACTGCCTACACAAGTGGGTGTAGGTGTGTAGCCTGGCCAAGGTGATAATAGTGGAGGCAAATAATAATCTCTTGTTTTTGTGTTCGCCAAATAATTTTCACACGTGATTTGCGAGTGAGTGATAAATGTCCCATTAAGTTTTTTGGCCTATTGATAGCTTATCGGAAACTTTTTGCACATGTTTGCATTTATAATAGACCAGCAAACGGCAAGAGTGTCCCACAAAAAAAATTGTGTACGTGACTTTTCAAAAATAATTTCGAATTGATGATGTTGTTTACTTATAGCTTCCAGATCACATAAAATTGTTTTTTTTCATTCTAGGATTGTTGTTATTGCTTCCTATTAATTTCTTCTGTAGAATTCTAAAATTGTACTTTTATTTTCAAAAAATCGCTAAGTTATATTTGTTCCGATTATGACCGTTATTTGTTCCGATTATGACCGATTGCATCATATAATCATAACTGTTATTCTGAATGAGTTTTAGATGTAAAATCACATGAGATTTGAAAATTTGCCCGATTCAAAATAACATTGACATAAAAAAATTTACAAGCCTTAAAAAAATATTTTTTCAATTTTTAAGTGATTATTTATAGAATATTTTTTCAAGCCTTAACCAAGCTTGATTTCTAAGAATTTTTTTCAATTAAAAGGAAAAGCCTTAGCTAAGGCGTGGATTTCTTAAAGAATATTTTTTCAAGCCTTAGCTAAGGCGTGGATTTCTTAAAGAATATTTTTTCAAGCCTTAGCCAAGGCGTGGATTTCTTAAAGAATATTTTTTCAAGCCTTAGCCAAGGCGTGGATTTCTTAAAGAATATTTTTTCAAGCCTTAGCCAAGGCGTGGATTTCTTAAAGAATATTTTTTCTAGCCTTAGCCAAGGCGTTTATTTTTAAAGAATATTTTTTCAAGCCTTAGCCAAGGCGTGGATTTCTATTAATAAAGTTTGCTAATGAGGAGCTGCAACGATTGTTCTATCTCCATTTACTAATCTTAATTTTTTATGGGCCTAACACAATCTGCGACACATTAATACATGTCAATTAAGCACTTTATTAATCCACTAATAAATAAATAAAAATTATGATGAAAGAGAGGTGTAGAATGAGGAGATTAGTACAAAAGCTTGAAATTTGCGTTGTTCGAACAAATAAGGCTGCGATTCATCATTCGAGTCGCTCCAACGAACGACCTGACGCCATTCTTATCAGATGTATGGATTGCCAAGGCCCCCTTTTTGTTACTAAAAATGTGATGATTTCAATCAAAACGTTTACCCTTTAATTCCACAAACACACACACAGCCATCCATCCATCAATAATGCGACAAGAACGAAAACAAGTGGGCACAGCCAAGGCTTATCAGCAATTGGGTTGTGGTGGTGGGGGTATCGCTGGTTATTTGCCAGCACATTATGGCTGGTGGCTTCACGCTTATATCTCGTGTTGTTTATGATCCTAACGAAAACATAATATAATTCCTAATATGTACATTCAACCAGCTAGCCGTACATCGTTAAGCGTTTCGGAATTAATGCACACGCTTAATACTAGAACTTCGTGCCTACAAGCGTGCCAACAGCAACAACATCGACGACGGTAGCAGTAGCAACATACACATGTCCATTGTAGGAGGCTATTTGATGGGGCTGCGTTCCAGCGATAATGCTATCAGACGCAACGGCGATTTTTTCTATGGAATTGTTTTTCATTTAGCCATGCGACTTAATTCTTATCGCCACGACAATTTTGTTGTTGTTGGGAATTAAAGAAAAAAAAAAAATAAAGCACAACAACAAATGCATATTGATAGGCCTCGCGGTAATGTAATTGCATTTCGAAAAGAGGGTCAATTGTGATAATTAAAAGAAATTGTATATTTTAATATAAATGATTAAATAAAATATCATCAGCGGACCCTAAATCCATGGAAATATGCAGGTGTGCCTTAGGAAACCACGAACAATTACCTTTTTGAAAAATATTTTCCGAGGCCTGAAATAGGCATGGATATACATTTTGGAGAAATCACATTGAAAATCCATTGAATTCACACAATGCAACATGGCTCCCGGGAATAATCACTGTGGTATAAAATGTAACCCGCATAATGAAGATACACAACCTCCTAAAAAAACCTGTCATAAAATCATACCCTTCCAACCGTTGGCGAAAACAACTCAATTTCAAAATGGCCGTCTCTCGTAACGCATGCATCAATAAACAAACAAATAATTTGTCCATCTTCGGAATAAAAAAAATATCACCTGCTTCCAAGCAAGCAATTACATCTTCATGCAGAGGAAGAAATCAAAAGAAGGCGTTGCAAAGTTTCGAAATCATCGTATGCGTACCAAACCATTGATTACCATATTGCCAGTCATGTCGGGACATTAAGTGATAGCCATCACAACAATTCCATGGCAGCATCATCGCATATCAAAAGCTGAAAATTTGCATATTTTTGGTTTTCAACTTAATTTATGTTTCGAATACATCATGGAAGGAAGGAGAGAATGCCGATACCGAACAACCAATCACAAATTGTAAAAAAACATGATTCTGCATGCGGGTACTGCTTCCAGTGGTAAAGGGTTACTCCCATGAACATGGAAACAAGTCGAAAAAAATCTGCCACAAAAATATTTTAACAAAAATCTACACCTCTAATAAATAAAGTTTGAAAAATATTTCAATAGTTTTTAAAATCTCAACTAATTAAGGCATTGGATTTTTTTTTTAAATTCAAAACTACTTCGGGAATAGGAAAATATTTTTTTTTTTAAATTCCCATCCACTTCGGGACTGAAAATTTTTGTTTTTAAAAATTGTTACCCATTTCAGGACTGGTCTCCTTCAGGCCTTAGAAAATGTTTTGTTAAAAAAAATCTAATCCTACTTCAGGCCTGGGAAATATTTATTAAACTAGTATATGCCCGCAACTTCCCTAGCGAATGTGGGAAATATTTAAACATGTATTAACATAGTTTTTCACAGAAAACTGCATATGTCAGAACAAAACAAACCACAGATTAATTTCGAACATAAATTAAATTTAAATACCATTTCGTACCATGATTTCATGATTCGAGCTCTAAAGTTTCACCCAAATCCAATTTTTTTCAAATTTAATTCCATTTATAACACATTATTTCCATAAATACCCTCCTCAACCATCAAACAAAATTTCAGCATACCCCGATCCTACACCCCCACAATGATGATTCCAAATTCAAATTTCAGGATTCCAACTCTATTGGTTCAACCACAATTTTAATTGTAAATCCAAGTTTCAGGATTCCAAATCTATCGGTACACCAAACATTTCCAATTAAACCAAATTTAGTACACAGTAGTACGAATTTCCAAAACCTCCTTCTTAACCCAAACCTACACTCCGACAGTTATCCTAAATTTAAGATTCAGGATTCCAACTCTATCGGCACACTCACACTTCAAAACTTCCTGCATACCCCAATCCTACACCCCACAGTCATCCTAAATTCAAGTTTCAGGATTACAACTTTCTCGGTTGACCCACAATTCAAATTGTACATAATTTAGTACACAGTGGTATGAATTTCCAAAACTTCCTAATTAACCCAAACCAACACCCCACAGTGATCCTAAATTCAAGTTTCAGGATTCTAACTCTATCGGTTCACCTACAATTTAAATTGTACCAAAGTTAGTACACAGTAGTACAAAATTCAAAAACTTCCGAATTAACCCAAACCAATTCCAATTCTATCCAATTATATCGGTACACCCACAATACCAAATTTAGTACACAGTAGTACGAATTTCAAAAAACTTCCAAATTAACCCAAACCAATACCCCACAGTGATGCAAAATCCAAATTTCAGGATTCCAACTCAAATTCAAGTTTCAGGATTCCAACTCTATCGGTTCACCTACAATTTAAATTGTACCAATGTTAGTACACAGTAGTACAAAATTCAAAAACTTCCGAATTAACCCAAACCAATTCCAATTCTATCGGTACACCCACAATTCAAATTGTACCAAATTTAGTACACAGTAGTACGAATTTCAAAAACTTCCAAATTAACACAAACCAACACCCCACAGTGATCCAAAATCCAAATTTCAGGATTCCAACTCAATCGGTTCACCCACAATTCAAATTGTACCAAAATTTAGTACACATTAGTACAAATTTCTAAAACTTCCCACATATCTCAATCTTACACCTTCTAGCACTATTGGTTCACCTAAAATTGAAATTGTACCAAATTTAGTACCCATAGATATAATGGTTTAAACAGAGTCCTGACAGTGATCCTGACTCAAATTTAGTACCCATAGATATAATGGTTTAAACAGAGTCCATACAGTGATCCTGACTCCAAATTTCCTTGTTCACCCAAATCCAAATTGTACCAATTATAGTATGATTTAGTACTTTTCGTACACATAAGTAAAAAATTTCCAAAACTACGTTTATTTCCCAATCCTACACTCCGACGGTAATTTTTTATTTCAATTTCCACGATTCCAGCTCGATTTGTATCTCCAAATTAAATTTGTACCAAATATAGTACCATATAGTACCTTTCGTACACAAAACCATATCCTTTCGCATTCAAAACCGTCTCCTTTAATGGACTTCTCTCAACCTTAATTCACAGTCCAAATTTCAATTTCAGTTTTTAGCGCTATCCGTTCACATGTTACAGAATTGAACCAAATTTAGTACATTTTCGTACTTTTCGGATAGTTATAGTTCGAATTTCCCTTTGCTACATCTATCATACACTCCATCAACGACCACCCAACCAAATTTCAGACTTCTAGCTCCACCGGTTCGCCAAATACAAATGGTATCACATTTAGTACTTTTCTTACCATTCTAGAACGAATTTCCAAAAACCCAGCCTTATCTGTCATATTTGGACCAAGAGTGACCCACAAAATTTCAAAATTTCACACAAAATTTCAATATTCTAGCTTCAGCCGTTTCGTCTGGGCGTTGATGAATCGTTAATCAGTCAGTCAGTCAACCACATTACTCTTTTATTAGTATAGATAAGTCGAACCTAGTCCAAGCCTTTGGATTTTTTTTCAAAAATTCTCATCTACTTCAGGCCTCAGAAAATATTTTCTTTAAAATATTTTGTAATTCCCCCTTTTTCTTAATATTTAAAAATGTTTTTTTTTTAATATTCGATGGTCCTTCGAAAAAAACATTTGTTTTCCAATTAAGCAATTCTAAATATAAAATAAAAATCTAATATTACATTGCGATGACCTTAATTTTTTCATGATAAGTTCCTAAAAGTGTTACTGTCACATAATATAAAACAGAAATCCATCACAGTGCCCAATTTTCATTAATTTCAAAAAAAAAAAAAAAAATCATCTTATCGCTTGAAAAACAAAAAAAAAAAACGCTGATGACTAGCCAACTGACTAATGATGACATATAATTTGTTTAAGATTACTTTGGAAAAATTTCCTAAAAAAATGGTGTGACTCAAACGGGGCCAAGCCAGTAGAATTACCCAATATTCTAAACAACAACAGCAACCGCTAAACAACAACATCACTTATAACTACCATGGTTGTTGTAATGACACGTGCCGCAGTAATAGAACTGAAGCAGCCAACCAGCCCATCGACGACCCTCACACCCAACTAGCCAGCCAATGGAAGATTTTGTAAATTACAAATTCTTTCTTTATCAAATGTGAACAACAACAACAAAAACACAAACTACCTTCAACAATAACAAAAAATTGTTTTTGCATTTTAGTTTTTTCTTCAGTTTCTTCTAAATTTGTGAAATTTCACAATGAAGGCACTAAATGAAATAATTACAGTGCAAATATAGAAAGAATTTCGGTGGAAAAAATTCCAAAAAAAAAAAATGAAAATAATTCAAAACAGACAACAACATTGCCTTGTAGATAACATTTCCAGCAGAGGAGAAAGAAAGAGGGTGGGTGGTTGGTTGGTGGGCTTTGAGGGAGTTGATAGGATGATGGTAGTTCAGCACGTAGTCCCCTCCACACTCATTAATCACGTAGTCGTCGTCGTTCGTTATTATCACGACTGCATGCGGGACTGTCGTCAACAAAGTAACGTGACAACATTATTACATATTTACATACAAATCGAATGAGCAGTCCGACAACAACAACAAATATTCCAATCAAATTTGTTTGTGTTATTTTCAATTTTGTTTTTTGTTTTTTTTTTTTTCTGAACATTGAATTTAATTTTCATAATTTAATTAATTATGAGCTGGTATGGGATTAGTGAATGGCCAAGCTGCACAACAATAACAAGTTGTCGGACCAAAAATTACTTTAAAAAAATATAGATTTTCAAGGTCTGCAGTAAGTTGTAGTAAGGATTTCTTAAAAAATATTTTTAAAGAATTTTTTTTAAAGTCCTAATGTAGTGGTGAAAAATTTTTAATAACTTTTCAGTATGGGTTTTTAAAAACAATTATTTTTCAAAAATTATTTTAAACTTGGATTTTTATACCCTTCGCCACACTCTGGTACAGGGTATTATGTCTTTGTGCATATGTTTGTAACAGGCAAAAGAAAACGAGATAGACATAGGGTTCCTTTTGAGAATATGCATAGAATTACTTTCTGAATCGATTTACGCATGTCCGTCCGTCCGTCCATGTATTTTTGTGAACAAAGTACAGGTCGGATTTATGATCCGATTTGGATGAAATTTGGCATAGGTCACTTATTTGGCCCAAAGGCAAACCCTATTGAAATAGGGAAAACCCGTTCAGATTTAGATATAGTTCCCATATAGCACCAAAGTCCTTATATATCTTTCGATTTGTACGAAATTTGGCACAGCGTACTGAATTAAGTGCAGAATGATGTGTGCTAAGTTTCCTGAAAATCGGTTCAGATTTAGCTATAGCTCATATATATATTTTCGTCCGATTTAATGTAAATGGTGCACAAAAGTGCCTATATATCTTTCGATTTGCACAAAATTTGGCACAGCGTAATGAATTAGATCTAGAATGATGTATGTGAAGTTTCCTGAAAATCGGTTCAGATTTAGATATAGCTCCCATATATATTTTCGTCCGATTTAATGTAAACGGTCCACCAAAGTCCCTTTATATGTTTCGATTAGCAAGAAATTTGGCACATCATAATGAATAAGGCCTAGAATGATGTGTATGTGTGCTAAGTGCAGAATGTGTGCTAAGTTTCCTGAAAATCGGTTCAGATTTAGATATAGCTCCCATATATATTTTCGTCCGATTTAATGTAAATGGTGCACCAAAGTCCCTATATATCTTCCGATTTGCACGAAATTTGGCACAGCGTAATGAATAAGGCCTAGAATTATGTGTGTTATGTTTCCTGAACATCGGTTCAGATTTAGATATAACTTCCATATATAGTATCGTCCGATTTAAGGTAAATGGTGCACCAAAGTCTCTATATATCTACCGATTTGCACGAAATTTGGCACAGCGTAATGAATAAGGCATAGAATTATGTGTGCTATGTTTCCTGAACATCGGTTCAGATTTAGATATATATATATATATATATATATGTTCGTCCGATTTAAGGTAAATGGTGCACCAAAGCTCCTTAATATATTTCCAATTTGCACGAAATTTGGCACAGCGTAATGAATAAGGCCTATAATGATGTGTGTTAATTTTCTTGAACATCGGTTCAGATTTATATATAGCTCCCATATATAGTATCGTCCGATTTTATGTAAATGGTGCACCAATGTCCCTATATATCTTTCCAAGAAATTTGGCAAAATGAATTAGTCTAGAATGATGTCTGTTAGCAGAAAATCGGCATGTTTATATAGCTCCCATATATATTTTAGTGGCCCTTTAAAAATGGTGCACCAAAGTCCCTATATATCTTCCGATTTGCACGAAATTTGGCACAGCGTAATGAATAAAGCCTAGAATTATGTGTGTTATGTTTCCTGAACATCGGTTCATATTTAGATATAGCTCCCATATATATTTTCGTCCGATTTAAGGTAAATGGTGCACCAAAGCTCCTTAATATATTTCGATTTGCACGAAATTTGGCACAGCGTAATGAATTAAGTCTAGAATGATTTGTGTTAAGTTTCCTGAACATCGGTTCAGATTTAGATATAGCTTCCATATATAGTATCGTCCGATTTAAGGTAAATGGTGCACCAAAGTCTCTATATATCTACCGATTTGCACGAAATTTGGCACAGCGTAATGAGAAAGGCATAGAATGTGTGTTATAATTTTCTTGAACATCGGTTCAGCTTTAGATATAGCTCCCATATATAGTATCGTCCGATTTTATGTAAATGGTGCACCAATGTCCCTATATATCACCAAATGAAAAATTTACTATAGTTTGTAGAATGACATGTTTATGGATCCAATTTAATTTTACTGGCCGTTTAAAAATGAGACGTATGTTAGGATTCATCTGTTGAATATACCCCAAGTGGTGAAGGGTATCATATAGTCGGCCCCGTCCGACTTTACTACTTCCCCACTGGTTTCAAAATATGTTTTTATGTTCCAAAACAATATTCTCCACTCGATAAGCCTAAAAACACTTTTAATAATTTCTTTGTTTTCCTCCATTAATTTGACAAATTGTAACAAAATCAGGTGATTTTGTTATTTCTGATTTCTACCGTCTGTCTAACGGTTAACACAGATTTGGAATAAATTTCGAAACGCACAGGCCGTACGTAGAAATTGCAATTTCATATATTGCAATTCCATTTGCATTACAAATCGACCATTCACCAATGTGACCATCGAAATTAATTCCGCTAAAGGCTTGTGCAATTGGGTTTACGGGTCGGTCATTAACCGGGACTGGGTGTTTAGATATGCAATTAGTTGGACAAGTGTTTTGTATGGAAAGAGAATATTTAATGGAACTTCATGCAAAAATTAGTTGGCACTTTATAAATGCTGCACTACGAACACATTCTAAAAAAAAACACTTGTGATTTTTGTTGCTGTTATAAAAAATTTTTTTCGGTTTTTTTTTGCCTAGTAAAAATAACTTTAATGTTTTAAATGCGGACATTTTAATAAATTGCAATTTGTTTAATAATTAATCAAAGTTGTGATTTGTCGATAACGCAAATCGATATTGGCATTTGCCATTAGCGCCAGTTGTCCATGTATAATTTGTTCTTGACTTAAATAACGTATTCGAATTTGTAATGAGCCAGCAGGTCTTTAAGGGGACTTCGTATATACGATACCCTACACAACTACCACATAACTTAATCTTTCTGCGGATTTTTATTCTGAGCCTGGGTAATATTTCGTGATAGTTCCACCCTCTTGCCGGAGGTCAACAGCATTTCTTCCTTACACTGACATTTTTTCCGAATATTGCCTTCTAACTACTGTCCATATTTCCTTCACCGTGGGTTGTGTTGTGATGTTCGGCTTATAATTATATAACTGAATCGAAAAAAAAAACAAAAAATACTTTTCGGTCCACTTTATCCCAAAATTATTATCTGATCATCACCGAAAATTACAGGCGGTGTCCTTGACCATAACGGGAACCTCATGAAAAATTCCAAAGCGATCAGCGCTGTATTTCCGCCCTCTAGTGTGGTAATGTTTTTTTAATAATATCTGAATAAGTAAGCACCTGTAAATATTTACGTGTAACTCCCACGTCCCACTAAAGTATAATTGGTATGAATTTAAAGGCCAACCACTAATCTTGGATATACTATCAAATTCTCGGCACTATGTCCCTTAGGAGTAAATATATTCGCTTTAGAATACAAATTTTGTAATTTTCACACAAAAGTCAGAGTCCATTTGACCTGCTAAATATTGACCGATTTATCAAAATAGGCATGCTTATTCTTTTGCCCAATCCCCTTCTCCATGTAAAAATTCTAGATGTTTGGTCCATAACTGCGGCATTTGGAGCGACCAGAAAAACCGACAAAAATTAAGTATTTGGTCCATTTTATCCCCTAAACAATAGGGGTCTTTATTGGGCCGAACCCAACCTACATGAATTTCGTGAAGATTGGTCCATAACTGTTGCATGTATCGTGTTTACAAATTATAATGGACGGATGGCCTTCGATTTTTAAAAAAGGTATAGATTTAAAAAAATCAAGTGAAGTTTTTTTAAATTGTAAAGAAACGTAGATTTAAAAAAGTCGAGCGTAGATCTTAAAAAATCAGGGAGTAGATCTTTTAAAATAATTTGGGCGTTGATTTTTTAAAAAATATAAAATTTTCAAGGCGTAGATTTTTTAATTTATGGTTAACAGGAGAATAAAAGACCTCGTCTCCAGATTCACCCCAGTAGATGAGCGAATTGCTATAATCCGTATAAAAGCGAAATTCTTCTACATCAGTCTTATTTGCGCCCATGCTCCGACCGAAGATAAAGATGAACAGACCAAAGACATATTTTATGAGCTCCTAGAAACAGCATATGACTTTTGCCCTGGCCATGACATTAAAATTCTGCTAGGAGATTTTAATGCAAAAAGTGAAAATATCTTTGGCACCACCGTCGCAAAATTCAGCCTCCATTAAGAAACATCATACAACGACATGAGGTTGATTGAATTCGCGGCAGCAAAAAACATGGCAGTTAGCGACACCAGATTCAAGCATCTCGATATACACAAGGCCACTTGGATTTCTACCGATCGAACAACGAGAAATCAAATCTATCATGTTGTGTTAGACGGAAGGCATTCATCCAGTGTATAAGACGTTCGATCGATACGTGAAGCGAATATCCATTTGGACCACTACGTTGTAGCAGCCAAGGTTCGCACTCGGCTTAATGTTGCAGCAAAGGTGCGATCTAATCTAGCACGGAAACTCGACGTCGAAAAGCTGCAAACACAACAGATAGCAGAAGTCTAATCCGCTCATCTTAACCAACTGCTTGACGAAAGCACCCCTCGCCCCGATAATAATATAGAAGCACAATGGCAGAAAATTGCTCACTCCCTAAAAACTGCAGCAAAAGCAACACTTGGGTACCAAAGACCACCATCAAGAAAACCGTGGTACGATCAGGAGTGTCGTAATTCTACTGATATGAAAAACGCAGCGTATAGGGCAACGCTGCGGACAGTAGTAACACGTAATGCGATGGAGAACTATCGGGAGAAAAGGAGAGAGGAGAAACGTATTTTGAGAAAAAAGAAGAAAGTGCAAGAAAAACGTGAGCGTGAGCAAATCGAGATGTACAGGAGTCAGAATAAAGTTCGAAAATTCTAACAACGGGTAAAACACCAAACCGAAGGCTTTGGTGCAGTCACATCATCCTGTAGAGATAAAGGAAACCTGGTGACAGATACAGACAGTGTGTTGAGGATCTGGAAGGAGCATTTTGAAAAGCTTCTGGTATCAAATAGTGGCGGTGAATAACCAACGGCTCAGAACCAATAAGAGATGGTGGCATAGAGTGTATACCACCTAGCCAAGATGAAGTCAGAATAGCAATCAATCGGCTCAAGACTGGTGATCAGATGCTGGTAAGGAGCATGCACCAGCTGATTGGTACAATTTTGTTAGATGAATGCATGCATCCACACAACACAGAGTCCTGTGTCCCGTGCACAAGATACGCGCACGGAGACAAGACGATATGTGCCAACTATAGAGGAATTAGCCTTCTTCCCATCGCATATAAAGTGATATCCAGTGTGCTGTGTGAACGACTGAAGCCACTGAGCGACTGAATGACATTATTGGACCATACCAATGCGGCTTCAGATCTGGCAAATCCACCATTGATCAGATTTTCACTCTGCGCCAAATCCTGGAAAAACCCCACGAAAAACACATCGACACATTCGACGAATATAAAGCCGCATTCGACAGTCCTATCCGTTCAGAGGTGTTTAAAACCACGTCTACTTTCGGCATTCCTGCAAAATTAATACGGCTATGCAGGATAACTTTAAGTGGCACAAGGTCAGCAGTTAAAGTCGGAAAGGACTATCGGAGCCCTTTAATACCGAACGAGGATTCAGATAAGGTGATCGTTTGTGGTGTGATTTTTTTAACATCTTGCTGGAAAAGGTCATACGAGACGCAAAGGTGAACAGAAATGACAATCTATACGCGGACTTCGACATAGTCAGTCGTATTGAGCTGCAGCGACTACGATGGCTAGGCCATGTTGTGCATGTGAATGAAAATGCCCCAGCTCAAAAGGCATATAAAAGCGAGCCAACTGATGGTTCCCGTAGAAGGGGAAGGCCACGAATCAGATGGAAAGACCAAGTAGAAAACAACATTTTATATATATTTTTTTCAAGGCGTAGAGTTTTTGAAGAAAACTATTTTTTAAAGGAAAAGTTTAGATTTTTTAATGAATGTCAGTTTTCAAGGCGTTGATATGGACCCTGTATGGAAGTTCTTAACAGGGAGAACTTTCTCTGAAGTGAATTCCCCATATCATGCATACCACACTCGATCGCATTTATTTTTTATTCAATTGCAAAGTATTTTTTTATTCGTGTGGTTATCATTGGTCATTCAGTGAGAGCGCATACTATTTTTATTGAGGGGTTGCGGATCACCGCACATGACTGTTCACATGGGAACTGATAATTATCTCGTGCGTCAGCAGACGGAGTCATCTGTAAATGTTTGCGGTCCATCAACAATGATCTATTCTGGTGTACATATATATTTTCTTTTTTTTTTGCTTTATTAAGGCTGTGGTGTTGGGATTGCTGATTGAATCCATTGATGACATTTCGCATGAATTAATGGCGTTAACTTAAATATAAATTGGGGATTTTGGAAAGACCCAGCCTAAAGAGTGATTCACAAATGTAATTGTTAATCTAGAATGTAATTTAGATTTTATTAATTTAACTTTGTGTAACCCTTGTATGCAATGCGGGATCCATGGTGGTCCTTTGTATAGGAATTCGCGTGTCATTCCTACCTCCAGTGTGTATCCAAAAACAAACAACAATGACATTTGTTGTTGTTTTTATTTTTTTTTTCTCTTTATTGTTTAATGTATGTCTGCCTGCTAATTTAAACATGCAGTCTAGCTGACTGACTGCTGGCGGCCTGCCATGCATGCCGCTGGGAGTCACCTCATTTTCAACTATTTTATCGCGGTTTGTACTGTTTCCATTGTTTGTTTGTTTTTTTTGTATTTTTTATTTGTTACTTACTTATGACTTTTCTCAAGTTGACGCTTTTTTCTTTCACTTTTTTTGTTGAAATATTATAAATCTTACTTTTTGTTTTTGTGTAAATGTGCCAAAGGCACGTGCCGATAAATATGCACGTACGCCGATGTGACAAAACGGAGTGTTGAAGTATTTTTTTTTGTGTTTTCAACACTTAAAATATCGCAGTAATAATTATGACCATATTTCGAATGTGCATGCATGAGAATGTGGGAATATTAGAATGGGTCGTTGCAAAAAAAGATTTAAAACCAGTCGATTTAAAAACCAGTAAAGAAAGTAGTAAAGTCGAATGGGGCCGACTATATGATTCACTTCACCATTTTGGGTATATCTAACATATGAATTCTAACAGACGTCGAATTTTTGAAGGAACAAGAACAAAATTATATAAATCAATGTATATATATGTATATAATATATAAGCTATATGGAAATCTAAACTGATTTCAACTAAACTTGCCACATTTCATCTTATAGTAACTTCAGTACGTAGTACAAAATTTAGTGCCGATTGTACCCACCTTGGTCAAGCGTTTATATCCAACTTCTATGTTATACTAACTCCAGAAAGTGGCGGAAAATTTGTGTCAATTTTGTGTAAAATCGGACGAAAATATATATGTAGAAGCTATCTATATCAAAATCTGAACCGATTTAAATGAAACTTGCCAGAAATTAACTTATATTAACTACAGTTCATTGTACAAAGTTGTGTGGCAATCGGAAAAACGTTGGGTCTTTAGTCCACAATTAAAATAAGAGCTATATCTAAATCTGAACCGATTTTCACGAAACTTAACACACATCATTTACGCAGTGCCAAATTTCGTGCAAATCGAAATATATATAGGGACTTTGGTACATCATTTACATTAAATCGGAGCTATATCTAAATCTGGACCGATTTTCAGGAAACTTAACACATATCATTCAAGATCTAATTCAGTACGCTGTGCCAAATTTCGTGCAAATCGAATGATATAAAGGGACTATGGTGGACCGTTTACATTAAATCGGACGAAAATATATATGGGATCTATATCTAAATCTGAACCGATTTTTCCCAATAGGGTTCGTCCTTGGCCCAAATAAGTGACCTATGCCAAATTTCATCCAATTCTGATCATAAATCCGACATGCATAAATCGACTTAAAAAATGATTCTATGCATATTCTCAAAAGGAACCATGTGTCTATCTCGTTTGCTTTTGCCCTGTACCACAGTGTGGTGAAGGGTATAATGATTAAAAAATCCACGATTTGATCACAATTTGAACAAAAAGCTTTAAAAAGTCCACGCCTGTTGGAGTCCCTAAACAAAAAGCTTTAAAAAATCCACGCCTGTTGGAGTCCCTAAACAAAAAGCTTTAAAAAATCCACGCCTGTTGGAGTCCCTAAACAAAAAGCTTTAAAAAATCCACGCCTGTTGGAGTCCCTAAACAAAAAGCTTTAAAAAATCCACGCCTGTTGGAGTCCCTAAACAAAAAGCTTTAAAAAATCCACGCCTGTTGGAGTCCCTAAACAAAAAGCTTTAAAAAATCCACGCCTGTTGGAGTCCCTAAACAAAAAGCTTTAAAAAATCCACGCCTGTTGGAGTCCCTAAACAAAAAGCTTTAAAAAATCCACGCCTGTTGCAATCCCTAAATAAAAAGCTTTAAAAAATCCACGCCTGTTGGAGTCCCTAAACAAAAAGCTTTAAAAAATCCACGCCTGTTGGAGTCCCTAAACAAAAAGCTTTAAAAAATCCACGCCTGTTGCAATCCCTAAATAAAAAGCTTTAAAAAATCCACGCCTGTTGGAGTCCCTAAACAAAAAGCTTTAAAAAATCCACGCCTGTTGGAGTCCCTAAACAAAAAGCTTTAAAAAATCCACGCCTGTTGCAATCCCTAAATAAAAAGCTTTAAAAAATCCACGCCTGTTGGAGTCCCTAAACAAAAAGCTTTAAAAAATCCACGCCTGTTGGAGTCCCTAAACAAAAAGCTTTAAAAAATCCACGCCTGTTGGAGTCCCTAAACAAAAAGCTTTAAAAATCCACGCCTGTTGGAGTCCTTTATCAAAAAGCTTTAAAAATCCACGCCTGTTGTAATCCCTAAACAAAAAGCTTTAAAAAATCCACGCCTGTTGCAATCCCTAAACAAAAAGCTTTAAAAAATCCACGCCTGTTGCAATCCCTAAACAAAAAGCTTTAAAAAAATCCACGGCTGTTGCAATCCCTAAACAAAAAGCTTTAAAAAATCCACGCCTGTTGCAATCCCTAAACAAAAAGCTTTAAAAAATCCACGCCTGTTGCAATCCCTAAACAAAAAGCTTTAAAAAATCCACGCCTGTTGCAATCCCTAAACAAAAAGCTTTAAAAAATCCACGCCTGTTGCAATCCCTAAACAAAAAGCTTTAAAAAATCCACGCCTGTTGCAATCCCTAAACAAAAAGCTTTAAAAAGTCCACGCCTATTGCAATCCGTAAATAAAAAGCTTTAAAAATCCATGCCTGTTGGAGTCCCTAAACAAAAAGCTTTAAAAAATCCACGCCTGTTGCAATCCCTAAATAAAAAGCTTTAAAAATCCACGCCTGTTGCAATCCCTAAATAAAAAGCTTTAAAAAATCCACGCCTGTTGAGAGTCCCTTAACAAAAATCTTTAAAAAAATCCACGCCTGTTGCAATCCCTAAACAAAAAGCTTTAAAAAATCCACGCCTGTTGGAGTCCCTAAACAAAAAGCTTTAAAAATCCACGCCTGTTGGAGTCCCTAAACAAAAAGCTTTAAAAAATCCACGCCTATTGGGAATACCTCAAAAATATTATTTAAAAAATCCAAATAAAGAAACCCAAATATCGGAATCAAAAATATAAAAAGTTTAAAGTTCAAAAATCTCCCAAACAATAGCCGGCGATATAATCCGCAACCAAAGCCCGCAAAAACAGCCAAATCAAAGAATGAAGTGTGCCTGGTTGGCGTCTTCATTAAAAAATTTGACAAAGTATTAGTTTTATGATTTTCAAAATATGTCAATTTTAATTTTGGAATAAACAACAAATTCGTTTGTTTATCTATCGAATAGACAATGAAATACCTTTCGTTGTTTTAGCCACCAGTCATTAGCTTTTCGGTGTTTTGGTTGTTGTTTTTGCGCATTGGAATGAATGGCGGCAATCGCAGCAGCAGCATCAACCGACATACTGCTGACGTACTTTTGGGGAATTCCGAAAAAATCATTTAAATAATGATTAGTGCTAAATATGTAGATGGAGGAGATAGAGATAGATGTGGATGGGTTGAATATATTGAGAAAATGCAAATACAAACTACTTTCGAAAGCGGAATGATTAGGGATTGCTGCGGCAGCAGTGAGGGAATGCGATGCGATTCATAACAGATGACAGCCAATTTCGGTGACAGTAAAATATTGTCTTAATAATGATTATCTGATTATGTGTCTGTGTGCATGAGTGTGTGTGTGTGAGTCTGACGCCACAATAAAGATTCTATGGCTGGATGGTTTTGCTGTTAAATGTTTTACCACAAATTATCTTCAACATCTGGGTTATATATATTTTTTTTGCTTTTACCGTAAGGTTAAATATTCGTAATCATCTGTCATTGGAGCAAGTTTGAGTTTAAAAATAAATTGAATATTTTCAATATAGATAATTGTTATATCTATTTTCATACAAATCGAAAATAAACTTTAACCTCAGGAAGTTTTTTAATTGACTAATACTTCAATACACTAGTCAACAGATCAACACAATATTTGTAACCGAAACCCTCGCAATTTTTATTCAGAAATATGAACAGGGTACTATAATTTTATAGCCCTTGTATGAGTCCTATTAATTCACTTTTGTACACCAGTGTTATTTACATAAACATTTAATTGCTATTTTTATTATTATTTTTTTTTAAATTTGTTATTAGCACATTGACGTCAGTGCATTTTTTTTTGTTTTTGTAATTTTACATCGCGGAAAGTGCATTGTTTTTTATGACAAATATAATTTTCAAATAATTTTTTTAATTATAGTTATTTATCAGTTAATTGGTGGGTAATTAAATGATTTCCATGACTAAAAATGTGATAGGATAGGTGTTACTTTGTTGCTGGTCTTGTTAAAATCTTCATTAGAATGCAATATCTTCTATAGGGAGGGGGCTTGCATTTCATACAGAGATCAGAAAAAAAATTTCAAGCCTCAGGTTAAAAAACTTTCAGGCTTAGCAGAATTTTTTTAAAACAGTTTTTAAGCGCTTGAATGTTTTAAAATAATATATTTTTTTTTATTAATATATGATATTACTTTTTATATTATAACTAATATTATTTAAATGTATATTAAATTATTATTAATTTTCCTATATATCTATGCGTAGGGGATGATTGATACCAAGGGGTCTGATTGGCTTTAACATGACAAAATCCAGCCTTATCTTTGTCCTTCTATCATCTCATCTCAACGCGGTGTCACCTGGGGTAGCTATTTTCATCATCACTATAAAAAATGCGTTGAAGTGTCAGGTTAATTGCCCACACTCGGAAACTCCCTCTTCCTATGAAAAAGCAATGAAAAAGAGAACGGAAGACAAAGATGAACAAACCAATGATATATTTTACGAGCGCATAGAAGCAGCATATGTGCGCGGCCTTAAATTCTGCTAGGAGATTTTAATTCAAAAATCGGAAGGGAAAATATTTTTGACCCCATCATCGGAAAATTCAGCCTCCATGAAGAAACATCAGACAAGGGCATAAGGTTGATTGACTTCTCCCGATCATATAACGAGAAATCAAATTGATCATGTTGTGATAGGCGGAAGGCATTCCTCCGGTGATTTAGACGTTCGATCGACCCGTGAAACAAATATCGATACGAACCACTAACTTGTAGCAACCAAGTTTCGCACTAGTCTTAAAGTAGCAGCAAAGGTGCGATCTAACACAACACGGAAACTCGACATCGAAATGCTGTAAACACAACAGGTAGCAGAAGCCTACTCCGCTCGACTTACCCTCCTGCTTGACGAAAGCACTCTTTGTCCGATAATAATATAGAAGCACAGTGGCAAAAATTTGCCCACTCCCTACATACTGCAACAAAAGCAACCCTTGGGTACCGACCCAGTCCAGAAATTTTACCATCATCCTGTAGAGATAAAGAAAGAAACCTGGTGACAGATACCGACAGCGTATCCCCGAAACAAATAAGAGATGACCGTATAGAGCAATGATGGGCAAAATTTCTCTTAAAAAACGTTTAAGGGAAAATAAAAACATGAATTATTCTTCGGAATTTATTAAATTTAATATTTTTAAAGCATAAATAATATCCAAGGAAGTTCAAAAAATAAATTCATTAAAAAATTTTTGGAAAAAATTTCATTAATGTTTATTTTTGTTTTAACATCAAAAAATGTAACCATCAACGATGGTGTGCAAGTCTGCCCAATTATGGTATAGAGTGTATACCATCTAGACAAGATGAGATCAGAATAACAATCAATCGGCTGAAGAACAATAAAGCAGCAGGAGCCGATGGGTTACCAGTCGAGCTGTTCAAGACTGGTGGTCACATGCTGGCCAGGAGCATGCACCAGCTGATTAGTACAATTTGGCTAGAGGAATGCATGCCCAATGATTGGAACCTCAGCGTTCTGTGTCCCGTTCACAAAAAAGAAGGCAAGACGATATGTGCCAACTATAGAGGAATAAGTCTCCTTCCCATCGCATATAAAGTGCTATCCAGCGAACTGTGTGAACGACTGAAGCCAATGGTCAATGACATTATTGGACCATACCAATGCGGCTTCAGATTTTCACTCTGCGCCAAATCCTGGAAAAGACCCACAAAAGTCCCACAAAAAACCCACATCGACACATTCCACCTATTCGTCGACTATAAAGATGCATTCGATAGCCCTATCCGTTCAGAGGTGTTTAAAACCATGTCTGCGTTCGGGATTCCTGCAAAATTAATACAGATACAAAATGAAAAAATTCGCTGTTGGAAACTAAAATTTACTGTGAAAAAATTCATTTCGGTGAGGGGCCCGGGGGGCCGCCCCCCTGCTTACTTCCCTGCACTCAGTACACCAAGGAACAATGGGTCGAACATTGCGAGCAGTACCAGCCAGCAGTACCAGTACCAGTGTCTGGCAGTAAACAGTGAGAAGACGAAGCTGATGGTATCAACGCACAAGACGTCCAGTAGACTCGTAATATGGATCTGAAGCAGATGAGGCTCTTGCGGTGTTTGAGAGAAAAATTCTCCGATCTGCGTCGACGGTTAATATCGGCGTCGAAAGAACCATGTGTTATACCACCTATTCTCGAACATAGACATACTCAGTCGTATTGAGCTGCAGCATGTTGTGGGAATGAATGAGAATGCCCCAGCTCAAATTGCAGGAGATGTGCACAAGACCGACCCGCTTGGAAATCTTTTTTAAGCTCGGCTTGTGGAACAACCGTTTTGTAACAAGCCAGCTAAGTAAGTAAGTGTATATAACATGGTATTTTAGGTTCTTATTGTGACGTACATCAAGACCACTTTTTAGTATCGTGGTGCCATCCAAATGGTCGGGTAAGCTTTTTTTTATCGAATTAGCGTTTAGTTTATATTTAAGATTCTCAAGGAGTAGAAAATTTTTCTACGAAAAATAATCAATATTGGCCTAAGTTTCCGGGTAGCACCCTTACGATGGCACCCCCATTATTCAGGCATTGTGGTAATGGTTTTCAACCGAATTGGCTCTAATTTTTACCAAAATTGTCAATATCGGTATTTTGAAAGCTTTGGCTTTATTTTGCATTTTGTGGCTATTATTTGCTATATCGGATTCTTGATGAATAAAAAACGTCTAACCAGAAATTCTTAAATATAGGTTAACATTTTAAAATAGCTCCATACAAATGTCGTCATGTTTATGTTCCTACCCAAGTTTTCCAACCTTAGTGACTATAATTTGGAACAATACTATTCCAGAGTATGAACAACCCACTACCACATAAAGCAAGTACATTTTTCCCACATAAAGGTTCCGAGCGATTTAAGAAATGTATCTTTTGAACATTCAATATCTAAGCCCAATCTTTGGTATTTCTTTTACTCCTGGTAACAATGTCTACCTATGGTGATGGGTATAAAAAATTCGACCCGCCGAACTTAATAACGTTTTACATGTTTACACCTCACTTTTCCAGGTCTGCTCAAGTTTATTTTTAAAGCGTGAATTTTTTTCCTTTTTTGTACTTGAGCGTCGATTTGTTTAAGAATAGTTTTTAAGCCTTAGCAATGGTCCTTCGAGCAGCTACATTTTAAAGTACTCTTACATAAAATGTTCATTTAATTTTGTTCGCCTCTCTCAGTCCATCGTGATTCATTTCAATTCGCAGTAATTCATTTGAAATACAAAATTAAACAGCTAACTGCTTGAATTAACTAATTAAATAATCTCAGATTTCAACCATCCGATTTATACAATTTTGATATTTTACACGGAATTCGCGATTTGTCATCGACATTTTCCAGTCATGATGACAGACTGACGGGCTGGATTGATGATGAACACCACACAGCTAAATAACAGCCATTGTTTCATAGGCGATGTTGTTGCTGTTGTTGGTGGTGTTTGTGGGGCTTTGTTGTTTTTAATGAAACATTTGGATTTCAACGGAACCAAGCGGATATAACAATCAAAACTAGACATCGATCGCCAACAACAACAAAAACCACACTTATTAGCGAATAGTTTTCGTTTTAGGTGATAGAGAGAGGGGAGAGGGGGTCTGCTGCTAGAAAAACAAAAACCTGATGGAAGGCACGCGCTTACAGATTTCGCTCGTTGTTGTTGCTGTCGATGGCGGTGGTGGTGTTAGTTGTTATCATCTGACAACATGAAGCGTGTGCGCGCTTTTTTCATTGTTGCTGTGTTGCTGTTGTGCAAAAACATTTGACGAGCCAACTGTGCGAAAATCAGGCAGCTTGGCTGTTTGCTTGGTTACTGGGAAGTAGTGCCTCAGGCAGACCGCGAGCGGCGGCACTACTTTTATTTACAGTCTAGCTTACTTAATGACGTTATAATTTGTGAAATTTTATGACTTGGATAGTTTTTTTTCGTTTTTTTTTTTTGTCTGGAATTTTATTTAAATTTGAATTGTGGGAATTTCTGAAAATTTAAAAGAAAAGAAAGACATAACCACGTGGCTATCGGTCTGGTATTTTAATGGTTTAAATAATTATGTAGCGGATTTAAGCGATTTGAAATTGAGAAAGTATGCAAAAAATACAAGATTTATTTTTTACGAATTAAATTTTTTTTTATTTTTTTTAAATTATAGAAAAAATATTGACATGGTGTTTATGTCACCAAAAGTCAGATGCGAAGTTTTTGCAAACGCAACATTCGTAATGCGTGATAGCAGGCACGTACACAATTCCCGTTCCAAGGGAAATTTTGCGGTTTTAGCAATTACGGCGCGTAAAACTACCACAAGAAATGGAAGATAATCTTGTATTTTTTTCATACATTTACACAATCCAAAACTGTTTTTTTATTAGTTTAAAGTCTGAAATATATGTTTTTAAATCCACTCTTTGCAAAAGCTTGACAAATATCCCTAAAAAATGGAAAAATTGAAGGACGTGAAAAAATATTGTTAGCCTCCAAACTCCAGGCTCAGCTCAAGCAAAAATAAAAAAATATTCAAAACCAACTAATGCTTGAGGATATCTTCGAAGAAATTTGAAAAATTATTTTAATTTCAGAGACTTTATGAATTCCGGTTAATATCACTATTGATGAAATATTGAAAATTTTCTTATTTTTCTTAGCCTATGGTTTGCGGAAGTCTTTGGAATTACAGACAGGTTTTATTATTCGTTTTGAAGAAGGTATAATTTTTATCAAACAGATTTCGGATTTGATGTTCATAAAATCGATTATTCAATTAGTTTCAAATTAAATTTATAAGTTTATAAAATGTTGACCCTTTGTGGGGGATATACCAGAAGGAGTGGACCAATGAGTCTTCGGACTTGATCTAGGCTTGGTAAATACATTAGGTTGTACAAAGTTTGGTTCAAATTCTCGGTGTCAAATTTTTTTTATTTAATTCGAATCTACTCTAATTCTAGAATGTCCCTACAAAGTTTCAAGTGTCAAAAAATCTCAAAAACTCTTGAAGATATAGCCGATTTAATGTGTCAGCATCAAGTGACGGCAAGAGAGATCCTCCAACTTTAAACGCATTTTTCTCGAAGAAGAATGGCGGACACAAGCGGTTCCAAATTTTGACACGTTTCTCTGGGAGTTTATAGCTCTCATATGAACTAGGATAAAGCCAATCGGCTTTATCCTAGAATATCTTTTTTATTTTTAACATAGTTTGTGGTCGAAAATAGGCAATTTTCAAAAAAAAAAAAAAATCTAAGTTCTGCCATTTTGTTAATTGTTATGCGAGGTCAATAATCCTAGAAAGAGCCAGACATGTACTCTTTCTAACACCGTTGGAATTTTGACACGTTTCTATGGGAGTTTATAGCTCTCATATGAACTAGGATAAAGCCAATCGGTGAAGATCTTTTTTATTTTTAACATAGTTTGTGGTCGAAAATAGGCGATTTTCAAAAAAAAAAAAAAAAAAAAAATCAAAGTTCCGCCATTTTGTTAATTGTTATGCGAAGTCAATAATCCTAGAAAGAGCCAGACATGTACTTTTTCTAACACCGTTGGAATTTTCGGATTCCGATGTTCCAGTGAGGAGTTATCATGCCCGCCATGAAAAATAAGGACCTTTCTTTGATCACAAAAAACAACAACAAAACGACAATAACAATTTTTCGTAAATTATTTTTCTTTCTATTTAAATCTTCAAATAAATATGTGCAAAGTTACAAACCTTAACAAGCATTGGTATTCATTTACCAGCCCATTTAAAATCTTAAAAATAAAAATTTAATTTATAGCACAATTTTGAGAATTTTGTGGAGGAGGTGACAGAAAGAGTGGATCTATATTCCCCGTCTTCGAACTTAAACTAAGTTTCGCAAAAATATTACGATGTGCAAAGTTTGGACGAAATAGGTTATTTCCTTCCAGAGTTATCGTGCGCACCAACTGGACAGATGACTGACAGATGGACGGATATGGCTAAATCGATTTCAAATTGTCTGAAACTGGGTTTAAACCAATATTTCGATGAGACACATTTTAGTCGTAACAAATATACCAGTTAGTAGTCAAAAATCCTTTGGTTCTCCCTTTTACCTGTCCATCTGTGACCCACTTTCCAAATTTCAGAATTCCACCTCTATGCGTTTGTACCATATTTATTACTTTTTATACCCAAATGTACGGATCCGTGAAAACTCCTGCACCCCAAAAGTAATATTAATTCCATATTTCAGGATTCAAGCCGCATCCGTTGCCACAAATCCAAATTAAAAATTCCCTCAATTCTAGACTCTGAAAGTAATCTTTATTCCAAATATCGGGATTCCAGGTCTATCCGTTCATACAAATCAAAATTGTATACAATTTAGTACCATATGGTACTTTTCATACCCATAAATAAATACGAATTTAAAAAAAAATAAGATTTAGGATTCAACTTTCATCCGTTCACCCGAATTCAAATTCTACCAAATTTAGTAAAATTTAAAAACTTCAGACTGTACCAAAATTTATAACATTTACATTTATATCTCAATCATATACTCAATAGTAATTTTAATTTAAATTTTAGCTCGATCTAATCTAAATTGTAGCATGTTTAGTACCATTTAGTACACCTTATTACGAATTGTCAACACTTCATTCATGTGTCAATTCTACATTCAAACATTAATTTCAATCCCAAATTTAACCAGTGAGCGAGCAGTATAGTCGGACGGGGCCGACCATATGATACCCTACACAACTTCCACGAATTCACTGCGGCACTACATTCTGAAGTATTGTAATATTTCGCAATATTTGCACCCTCTTGACCAACTAGTGGCCAACCAACAAATATTACTAATATTCAGTAAAGCTCTTCTAACTACTTGTCCGGATTGCCTTCAACGTGGGTTGTGTTGTGATGGTCAGCTTGTGGCCTATAGATCGACTCGAAAAAACACAAAAAAAATTAAGTTGTCTATGTCCTTCAGGAGTAAAAATTTATTATTTGGTCCATTTCATCCCCTGAATATTAACCGATCTTTACCAAAAACAAAATGGGTCTTCATTGGCCAGAACCTATCCTACATGCAAAATTTCGTGAAGATTGTTCCATAACTGTGGCCTGTACACACATGTCTAGATCGACTCAGCTAGTCGAGATATGACGATCGGTATACATAAAGGTGGGTCTAGGACCAATATTTCGCGGCGTTACAAACCCTTGGGGCTGCACAAAGCTAACTACCTCAAACCTGAACTCAAACAGTAATTTTAATTCCAAAAATACAGGATTATACATATATATATATCCCTTCACACAAAATCAAATTGTACCATATTTAGTACACATAAGTAGTATACATCCATTGCACTCCAACAGCAACAATTATTCCAAAATTTAGGTTTCCAGCTCTTTCCGATCACCCAAACCCAAATTGTACCAAATCTAGGGCCACTTAGTACTTTTAGTACACATAAATACGAATTTCGAAAGCTGTTTCTATAACTTATTCCTAGCTCAGTAATATTAATTCCAAATTTCAGTTTTACAGCCCTATCCGTTCACCCAAAATCCAAATTGTACTATATTTAGTACTTTTCGTATTCATAAGTACGAATTTCCTAAACTACCTCAACCCTACACCCCAACCAGTGAGCGGAGCAGTATAGTCGGACGGGGCCGACCATACGATACCCCTCACAACTACCACAGAAGTCTATCTTTCTGTGGATTTTTATTCCGAGTCTGGGTAATATTTCGTAATAGTTGTACCTTCTTGCCGATTAGAGGTCAACAGCACCTCTTCCTAACACTGACATATTTTCGGAATATTACCAATATTCAGTACAGCACTTCTAATTACTTGTCCATATTCCCCTCACGGTGGGTTGTGTTGTGATGTTCGGCTTTCAATTTTGGCCTATAGATCGACTCGAAAAAACACAAAAAATAAGTTTTTGGTACATTTCATCCCAATATTATTATCTGATCATATCCGAAAATTATAGGCGTTGTCCTTGAAAATACCTGGACCCTCATGGAAAATTTCAAAGCGATCTACGTTTTATATTTCCGCCCTCTAGTGGTTTATTACATAATATATGGCTCAGCTAGTCGAGATATGACGATCGGTATACTTAAAGGAGGATCTAGGACCAATATTTTGCGGCGTTACAAAATCTTGGGGTTGCACAAAGGTATATACCCTGACAACGTAGTTGTGTAGGGTATAAAAATGTAAGTCTTGTTAAGTCCTGAAATATATTGCAAAAAACAAGCACGTGATGCTATGATTATGTATATCTATATATAAAAAATCCACCAAAAATATTTGCGGATTATTCTCTCCCTTTTAGAAATTCATGGAAATTTTGTTTATCGACCATGTGCGTATGACTACTGTCAACACGTATACGCACGAATGTCTCATCTCGTGATATAATCATTTTTGTCAACAATTTCCGTATAGAATCTCATGCTTATATCTAGTTTTAAATTTAGGCAAATAGTTTCCGAAAGAAAAAAAAAAAACATTTCTACAAAAATGGAAGATGAAGAAGGGAATGACAATGATATGAGATTCTATGTTTATAAGTCATAGTGTCTCGATTCCTACTAACAACATACTATTTTTGTTTATTAGAAATTATCAAAATTAGCATTTGTTAAACGCCATTTACATTATAACTTTTTATCGGGTTAACCTACATCATGAGGATTTATTTGACATATGTACAATGGAATTGACAATTTAAAACCACTGGGTTAACGAAATCCGGTACAATGTAAACGTACTATTATGAACCGAATTCGAATACCATACAACGTAGTGTTAAGTCCTGAAAGAAATCCTTTAAAAACCACCTGCTGCTACGACATGGACAAATATTCTGATATAAAATTCACCCTGTTCTATTGCATGGATAAAATATTTACAGGTTATTTGTTCCCTTCTAGAAATTCCTGGAAATTTTGTTTATCAACCATGTGCGTATGACTACTGTCAACGCGTATACGCATGAATGTCTCATCTTGTGAGATAATAACAACTTCCGTATAGAATCTCATGTTTGTATCTAGTTTTACAATTAGGCAAATAGCTTCCGGAAGAAAAAAAACATTTCTACAGAAATTCTGACACAGAAAGGGGAAATGAAGGAGGGGAGGAAGACAATAGATTATAAGTTAATATGTTATAGTGTCTGGATTCCGACAAACACAATATTATTTTTGTTTATTAGAAATTATCGAAATTAGCATTTATTATTAACCAGCAACGAAAAGCCTCCCCCTTTAATCGTAAAACATCCAAATCCGGTGTTGGTTTATTTTTTTCTTTGTTTTTGTTTTTTTACGTTAATCACATTGATTGAGTACGGGTTTTGTTCTGAGCTAAGCTGTTTGCATTTTGCGACTTATTCATCAGATACCTGTTCGTATATATGTGTATGTGTGTCACTGTGATTGTTGTGGCTACGTCTCCATCTCCGTCGCATTTGTACTGGTACCATCATCCATCCACTCAGCCAACCAGCAATTCGTCCATCGAGTATATACCCCAAATGGGTCAATGGACTTCAACAATAACTGGCAAAATATCGACCTTGCCAGACCTTGAATTCTCAGTGGAATCGTGTTTCTGCTATTGTCGTTCGTCAGCCGTGCCGTAGCATTTAACAGAAATACAATAATGAAGTAAGCGAAGGCGACAACGACGACGGTGGTGATGATGGTGGCGGCAGGCGTTAATGTTGTTGTTGTTGTTGCCGATTGGCGTGCGGACTTGTTTTTTTTTACGGTGTTAATGGGTAAAATTCATTTCTTTGCAGCTAAATTTTACGACTCTCTTTTTTGTTTTTATTTTAAATGCCGCCAGCATAAAAAACCGAAAAAAACTGGTGACAGTCTCTGTCATTTTTGGAGTTGCTTATTTATTCTAAAAAGAATGGCGTTAACGCTTCTTCTTTTGTTTTCTTCGCTTGTTAATGATCGCTTTGGAATTTGGCAAATTATAGCCTCCAAATCTCTAGCAGCAAAATATGCCGATCACTGAAACAAAAATATTTACACAGGCCAATATTTCAATAGACATGTCAATCTGTTAGTATGTCTGACGATATCTCCGGCTATTTGTGAAGATTTGGTTAGTTGGTGGTGGTAGTGTTGTCTTTGTTGTTGGAAGTCCGTTGCGAAAAGATAATACCCAGCCAGGCTAGAGGTATTTGGAATTAATTAATCACGTTTTTTAGCGACTGCCGCTGCGAAGTTACCTCTACTTATTCCACTGCTAATGAGAGTCGTTGTTGTATTTGTTTATTATATGGTCTGTCATGTCTCGTACCAGTCAGTTAGTCAGTCAGTTGGCCAGCTTAACGGAGCAAATTTAAGCTGCTGACTCAGAGCTTATTTTGATAACATTTAAATGCGCAAATACCGCAGAAATGGCAATGTTTCACGAAATTCAGAAAAAAAAATCTGAAAATAAAATTCTCAAAAATTCTGCAATGAAGACACTTTGGTTTTTTTAGATTTTGGGACCATCTATGGCAGGGATTTTTTTTTAATCTATTTTCAAATTCCATTTAGGGCGTGGATTTTTTTTAAATATACTTTTTCAAAAACCATCCGAGGCGTGGATTTTTTTTAAATATTTTTTTCAAAGACCCTCTAAGGCTTGGATTTTTTTTAATATTATTTCAAAGACCATCTAAGGTTTGGATTGTTTTTAATATTTTTCCGAAGACAATCTAAGGCTTGGAATTTTTTTCAAAGACCAAGTCGTGAATTGTTTAAAGATATATTTTCAAAGACCATCCAAGGCGTGGATTTGTATACCCTACACAACTATGTTGTCAGGGTATTATAGCTTTGTGCAGCCCCAAGAGTTTGCAACGCCGCGAAATATTGGTCTCAGACCCACCTTTAAGTATGCCGATCGTCATATCTCGACTAGCTAAGTCGATATAGACATGTGTGTCCGTCCGTCTGTCCATTATAATTTGTAAATTCGATACAAGCCACTGTTATGGACCACTCTTCACGAAATTTTGCATGTAGGATGGGTTCGGCCCAATGAAGACCCCTAATGGCTTTAGTAAAGATCGGTTAATATTTAGGGGATGAAATGTACCAAATACTTAATTTTTGTCGGTTTTTCTGGTAGCTCCAGAGGCCGCAATTATGGCCCAAACATATCAAACATTTACATGTAGAAGGAAATTGTGCCAGAGAACAAGTATGCCTGTTTTGATGAAGATTGGTCAATATTTAGCGGGTCAAATGGACCCTGACTTTTGTGTGAAAAATGACAAAATTTGTATTCTAAAGCGTATATATTTACTCCTGAGGGACATAGAGCCGAGAAGTTGATAGTAAATCCCGAGGAGTGGTTTACTTTTAAATGAAATCACTTATATTGTCATATGTACTCGGATGTGGGAGTTACACGTAAATACTTACAGGTACTTACGTATTCCGATATTATTTAATAAACCATTGCCACACTAGAAGGCGGAAATATAACGCGGATCACTTTGAAATGTTCCATGTGGTTCCAGGTATGGTCAAGGACAACGCCTATAATTTTCGGTGATGATCAGATAATAATTTTGGGATGAAGTGGGCCGAAAACTTATTTTTTGTGTTTTTTTCGATTCGATCTATAGGCTACAGTTATAAGCCGAACATATCCATACAACCCACAGTAAAGGGAATCGGGACAAGTAATTAGAAGGTATGTACTGAATATTAGTAATATTCGGAAAATATGTCAGTGTAAGCAAGAGGTGGTGTTGACCTCTAATCGGGCAAGAGGTGGAAATATCACGAAATATTGCCCAGGCTCGGAGTAAACATCCCCAGAAAGTTAGAACTCCGTGGTAGTTGTGTATGGTATCGTATGGTCGGCCCGTCCGACTATACTGCTCCGTTCACAGTTTTTTTTTCGATTCGATCTATAGGCTACACTTATAAGCCGAACATCACAACACAACCCATGGTGAATATTGGTAATATTCGGAAATATGTCAGTGTAAAGAAGAGGTTCCGCTGACCTCTAATCGGGCGAAATATTACCCAGGCTCGGAAAGATAGGTTTCTATAATAGTTGTGTAGGGTATTGTATGGTCGGCCGCGTCCGACTTTACTGCTCCCCTCACTGGTTTAAAAATATTTTTTCAAAGAACAAGTCCTAAGATGAGACCCATTGGTCCACTCCTTCTGATACACCAGGCTCATAATCAGGTTCTAATTACTTGAAATAGCTTGGCCATAAATTTCTGTGATTTACATTTCTAGCAAAATTCCAAATCCCCAATAAAAGTATTTTAGAATTAACAGCCACATTGTTTTCGGGTTGGAATCAACAATCCAGGTTTTAATGAGTTTCTCAAGGTCGTTTTTAGATCCCAAAAATTGTATACTCGGTTTGAATCCAGTTTTCCCCGCTCACGATTATGGACTACAGGCAACAATTGCTGAGGCTATAGAAAAAAGTAACAAATTCTAAACTCAATTACACTCAGACACATTTCGACATACATATCTACATATTTAGGTGATAATAAACAAAAAACACCAGATAGCAATGGGTGGTTGTGGTGTTCCCTGGCCATGACCCGTTGTTAAGGTGTCATTTATTGACTGGAATTTTTTTGTCGCTGGGGCTTGTTTATTGTCTGCTGTCTGTTTGCCAGTATTCGCATTGTTTTAAAAACAAAAAACAACAAAAAAAACAAAAAACAATTTTATTGCACTTTAAATTCGTTTGTATTGTGGCGTTTTTTTATTGTTGTTATTTCAATTTGATTGGCGTGTGACGATGACGGCAAGCTAAAATAACAACAACAATGTTAGTGGCAGTCTGTAACTGTTCCAAGTGGTTTTTACCGGCAATATACCTACCTACGTTTTGAGCGGGTGTGGAGGATGCAATCGACAAGTGTCACACACACAAAACATGTTGGAACAGTGAAAATTACCGCAAAGTGATTGAGAATTGCCGCCTAAGCTTGACAGTCATTTGATCTGTTCATCTGTCTGGCAGGCAGGCTGCCTGTCTGTCCATATGTGTTTCGACGTGAAGTCATCACACACCTCCTCACACTACCCGTTAGCATTGAAAGTTTGTTTTCCCTCTGCAGTCAGTCACCACAACACACCGACGCTGGTGACGATGATGACGACGACGACGGATGACAGCTTACTTAGGAGGGTGTTGAACGAGCGACCTCCACACGTCAATACTTATTGCTATGCCAATCAATCGGTCACATCATCTAGTCAAGTGCATCATCACTGAACATTTTTTGGCAATGTTCATTATTTCTTATTCTTATCAATATTTATATTTAAAAAATTCAAGCATATTGATTGTCGTTGCGAAAATATATTAAAAAAGAAATTTAAAAATCCAACCTTATGGATGTCTTTAAAAAAAATTATAAAAATGCAACCTTGTGACGGTCTTTAAAAAAACATTTTTTAGAAAGTACTTGCCTGTAGATTACTTACTTACTTAGCTGGCTTGTGACAGACCTTTCGTTCCATAAGCCGAGCTTAGAAAAGATTTCCAGGCGCGTCGGTCTTTTGCGCAGTTTTTCCAATTTGAAAGACCATTTTCGACAATGTTGTCTTCGACTTGATTTTTCCATCGTATTCTTGGCCTGTCCCTTCGGCGTGAACCATAGGCTGGTTCGCTTTTGTATGCCTTATGGACTGGGGCATCTTCATCCATTCTCACAACATGACCTAACCAACGTAGTCGCTGCAGCTCATTAATACGTCTAACAATGTCGATGTCCGAGAATAGCTGGTACAACTCATGGTTCATTCGACAGCGATATTCACCGTCAACGCAGATCGGTCCATAGATCTTTCGGAGAATTTTTCTCTCAAACACTCCAAAATCTGGCTCATCTGCTTGCGTAAGTACCCATGCTTGAGATTCATATAACAGCACGGGTAGTACAGCGTCTTGTAGAGTGGGAGTTTGGTCTGGCGGGAGGTGGCCTTGCTTTTGAGTTCTTTGCTCAGACCATAGTAGCATCTGTTGGCCATCACAATCCTTCTCCGAATTTCAAAACTGATGTCATTCGTTTTATTTATGGTGGTACCAAGGTATATAACATCGTTAACTACCTCGAAGCTGTAGTTCTCAAGTACTACCGTTGGTCCGAGTCTACTGGACGTCTTGCGCGTTGATACCATCATCTTGGTATTCTCGCCGTTTACTGCCAGACCCACTTTGAGAGACTCCTTCTCAATTTGTTCAAAGGTGGCTGTTACCGCTCTCAATGTTTGACCCATTATATCGATGTCATCGGCGTAGGCGAGTAACATGTGTTGTTTGGTGTACAAAGTGCCATTTCTGTTCACTTTTGCCTCTCGTATGATCTTTTCCAGCAGGATGTTAAAAAGATCACACGACAAACTATCACATTGTCTGAATGCTCATTCGGTATTAAAGAGCTCCGAGAGGTCCTTTCCGACTTTAACTGCTGATCTTGTGCCTGTGAAAGTTATCCTGCATAGCCGAATTAATTTTGCAGGAATGCCAAACGCAGACAAGGCTTTATACATATATAAAGCCGCTGTCGAATGCGGCTTTATAGTCAACGAATAGGTGGAATGTGTCGATGTGTTTTTCGTAGGGTTTTTCCAGGATTTGGCGCAGAGTGAAAATCTGGTCAATGGTGGATTCGCCAAGTCTGAAGCCGCATTGGTATAGTCCAATGATGTCATTGACCATTGGCTTCAGTCGTTCACACAGCACACTAGATAACACTTTGTATGCGATGGGAAGGAGACTTATTCCTCTATAGGTGGCACATATCGTCTTGTTTCCTTTTTTGTGCACGGGACACAGGATGCTGAGGTTCCAATCATCGGGCATGCATTCCTCTAGCCAAATTGTACTAATCAGCTGGTACATGCTCCTGTAACCCATCGGCATCTGCTGCTTTATTATTCTTCAGCCGATAGATTGCGCCCAATCGGCCGTCCGTCCTCTATTATTGGTTCTGGGGTATCCACTTCACTGCTACTATTTGATACCATAACTTTTTCAAAATGCTCCTTCCTGATCCTTAACATGCTGTCTGTATCTGTCACCAGGTTTCCTTCTTCATCTCTACAGGAGGATGTGCCTGCACCAAAGCCTTCGGTTTGGTGTTTTACACGTTGGTAAAATTTCCGGACTTCATTCTGACTCCTGTACATCTCGATTTGCTCACGCTCATGTTTTTCTTGTTCTTTCTTCTTTTTTCTGAAAACACGTTTCTCCTCTCTCCTTTTCTCCCAATAGTTCTCCATCGCATTACGTGTTGCTACTGCCCGCAGGGTTGACCTATACGCTGCGTTTTTCATATCAGTAGCATTACGACACTCCTGATCGTACCATGGGTTTCTTGGTGGTGATTTCTGGTACCCAAGTGTTGCTTTTCCTGCAGTTTGTAGGGAGTGTGCAATTGCCATTGTGTCATTGTGCTTCTATACTATTATCGGGACAAGAGGAGCTTTCTTCAAGCAGGTGGGTAAGTTGAGTAGGCTTCTGCTATGTGTTGTGTTTGCATATTTTCGACGCAAATTTCTGTGTTACATTAGATCGCACCTTTACTGCTATATTAAGACGGGTGCGTACCTTGGCTGCCACAAGGTAATGGTCCGAATCGATATTGGCTCCTCGGATCGATCGGACGTTTAAAACACTGGATGAATTCCTTCCGTCTATCTCAACATGATCGATTTGATATCTCGTTGCTCGATCGGAAGAAATCCAACGGGCCTTGCGTATATCGAGATGCTTGAATCTGGTGCTTCTAACTACCATGTTTTTGCTGCCGCGAAGTCAAGCAACCTCATGCCGTTGTCGGATGTTTCTTCATGAAGGCTGAATTTTCCGACGGTGAGGCCAAAGATATTTTCCCTTCCGATTTTTTGCATTAATATATCCTAGCTGAATTTTAATATCATGGCCAGGGCAACGATCATATGCTGTTTCTAGGCGCCAAAGATATTTTCCCTTCCGATTTTTTGCATTAATATATCCTAGCTGAATTTTAATATCATGGCCAGGGCAACAATCATATGCTGTTTCTAGGCGCGCGTAAAATGTGCCTGTGGTCTGTTCATCTTTATCTTCGGTCGGAGCATGGGCGCAAATGAGACTGATATATACGGATTATAGCAATTCGCTCATCTACAGGAGTGAATCTGGAGACGAGGTCTTTTATTCTCCTGTTAACCATAAATCCGCAGCCAAATTCACGTCTCGTTTCGTGGCAGCTATAATACAGGGCGTAATCTTCTGATTTACTTACGCCAGTACCTTTCCATCGCATTTCCTGTAAGGCAATGATATCGGCTTTGTACTTCTTGAGTACATCCGCCAAGCGAACACTGCGCCTGTGCTGTACAACGTGCGCACATTCCAAGTGCAGATTCGCAGATCGTGGTCCTTTGTACGTTTGCGAAGGTCGTCAACATTAGGGGGGTTTGGTTTGGTTCTTATCAGTTTTTATGTTTAAAAAAATACAAGCCACAATAATTAAAAAATAATTTTAAAAAATGCACGCCTTTGAAAAAATAGCTTTAAAAAATCCAATCCTATGGAGGAAGGTTCTCTTTCAAAAATTGACTATTTGTGCAAGAAAATTTGTTACCCTAATAAGACCCCAAAATACCATATTACAGCCAATTCGGTGGGAAACGTGGCCAAACTCCTCAATATTGCACAATTTAGGAGGGACCTCTACATGAGGCCTACCTTACTAGGGCACCAATGTTGATAAATTTCTGTAGGAAGATTTTGTACCCAATGAATATCCGAAATACTCAAATACGAGTTCTTTTGTGATCTCAAAAGACGGAAATTTAACTTCTCTATTTCAAAAGAATATATTCCCCCATACTTAAATTCAAATTTTATTAAGAAGCAACAAAAAAACAACAACTTTACTGAATCGAGTTTCCTCTGTAAAATTCCATTCTCTAAAAAAAAACTTCGTGACATTGTTGTAATTACATGATGTTTATCTCAAAAAATATATATTTTTGTGAAGTGTGCACATTCCATACATATTCACACTTACATAAAGACATTAAAAATGTGTAGATACGTATAGATATGTATGTATGAATGTTTTATTGTTGTTTTATCGCCAGGTCGTTAAATGGTGATCAGGTGTGGTTGACGATTGTAATAGCGGCTTTGTTTGTTACCTGACGGAGTGACTGACTGACTGACCAGTCACTAAGTCGGATTGTGTTTTTTGATCTTCGGTAACAAATCACTGCATTGACGTTTGACGTCCGATTGTTGTGATCCAAGCGCCGAAGCCGTTAATAGCCACCACCACCGACTAACGACCATCACACAAAGGAAGTTACAGCGATTCTAACGATCACTGCACAGCGATCGATGTAAATCGAAGCGGCATTCAACAATTACAATAAATAATTAATTGTTCATATTTGCATTGAATTTAAATACAAGTAATTATGCTTTAATAGCTACATACATGTTGTTGTTGTTCTTATTACCATATACGGAAAATACATCTGTCTGGGTTTTATTCGATGTACAGGTGGATAGTTATTCATGAGAGAAGTGTATAGATGACCAGTACACCTGTACATTACTTTATATGTGTGATTTTTTATACCCTACACAACTATGTTGTCAGGGTACACCGCGAAATATTGATCCTAGACCCACCTTTATGTATACCGATCGTAATATCTCGACTAGCTGTGTGTTCGTCCGTCCGTCTGTCCATTATAATTTGTAAACACGATACAGTTATGAACTAACATATGAACTAATCATCACAAAATTTTAGGATGGGTTCTGCCCAATGAAGACCCTTATTGTTTTTGGTAAAGATCGGTTAATATTTAAGGGATAATTTTTGTCGTTTTTTTTCTGGTCGCTCCAGAGGCCGCAATTATGGCCCAAACATTGCATGGAGAAGGGGATCGGGCCAAAGAATAAGCATGTTTGTTTCGATAAAGATCGGTCAGTATTTTGCGGGTCAAATGGACCTGACTTTTGGTCCGAGACCCACCTTTACGTATACCGATCGTCATATCTCGACTAGATGAATCGATCTAGACATGTGTGTCCGTCCGTCTGTCCATTAAAATTTGTAAACATGATACAGGCCACAGTTATGGAGCAATCTTCAGGAAATTTTGCATTTAGGATGGGTTCTGGTCAATGACCCCTATTGTTTTTGGTAAAGATCGGTTAATATTTAGGGGATCAAATGGTTTTTCTGGTCGCTCCAGATGCCGGAATTATGGCCCAAACATCGCGAATTTTTGCATGGAAAAGGGGATCGGGCCAAAGAATAAGCATGTCTGTTTCGATAATGATCGGTCAGTATTTTGGGGGCCAAATGGACCTGACTTTTGTGTGAGAAATGACAACATTTGTATTCTATAGCGTATATATTTACTCCTGAAGGGCATAGACCTGAAAAGTTGATAGTATATCCTAGAGGAGTGGTTGATCTTTAAATTGAGTTATAAATAATAAGGTAAATGTGTGGTAAGGTAAATGTCGCTCTTGAAGCAATTATTATATGCAGAACATTGCATATTTTACAAGGTGAAGGGAATGTGACCAAATACTTAGAGCGGCTGTTTAGATGATAATCGCCCAATATTCCGAGGGTCAAATCAGCCAAATCCTAAAGTCGCCAGTTTTTTATTTTATGGCGTAAAAATTCACTTCAAGAAAAAAAAATGGAAAATATGCCAGGGTTAGAAAGTGGAGCTGTTGACCCATAATCGATCAAGACGGTGCAAATATCACGAAATTTTGCCCGGTTTCAGAATTTAGAACCGCAGAAAGTTAGAGTTCCGTGATAGTTGTGTAGGGTATCATATGGTCGGCCCCGTCCGACTATACTGCTCCGCTTACTGGTTTTAATTATTTTTCAAGACTATCACAAGGTAGGATTTTAAACCTCAAGACTTCGATGTTAAAACAATATTTGCACGAACTACCTCGCATGTGGATTTCATATTAATGGAAGTGCTATAATTTACCAACTTTCCAAATAAAACCGCTAACCTTTCCTGAGAACTTCTTCGTTGTTGTTCTAGCATTAAATCTGTCATATAATCTGCACACGAGTGGGTATTAAAGCCGATGACGTTAGTAGCGGCATTTAACACCACAATTTACTGATGACTGGCAGATTAACTGGCTGGCTGACGCACAGGCATCATGCCTGACTTGCCTGGCCGGCCTTCTCGCTCGCTTGCTGTTGTTAAAGTTCTGCTTGCGAACTTCGTAATGACTGGCTCAGACGCTATTTGTTTTGATTGTTTATCCCTTGATAACTACCGGACGGGGTGGACTGCGGCATGTTGTGTGATTGCTGACGCACAACCGATTAAGTGTAATTAGTGCACACGTCCAGTGTCCAGGGCAGATTGTGATCTTTTGCAAAATCCAGCAGAACAAAAACAAAAACACTTTTATATGAGACGACTTTACTAGAATGATTTGGGTTTTGTTTCCTACGGATCGTTGAGCCAGAGATGGGTAGAAGTAATGGGGACAGTGGTCAGAAAAAGGTACTTTTTTGGTGCAAGAAATTATGGAAGCATAAGATTATGTCGGGAAGAATCTCTTAGATGCTATGGATTTAAAACTGACATATTTACAAAAATATTTTTAATCATTCAAATCACTGTGCCATGGAATTGGGTTCGATTTCTTCGATACATTTAACTTTAAAATGGTTTCATTTTCAGTTTTAAAACATTTCGTATTTATTTTCCCTAACTAAGCCAATGATTAGAATTGGAGATTTGCACCTCATTAGTATTTGACTGGCCTGGCTGGGTTTAGGGTGCCTCTGAAGCCTTGAAGAAATCTCAATAACAAATTCCAAAGCATTTGGCTGAGTGTTAATCTTGGCTAGGCGCCAGACACATTTAAAAGGCTGGAGAGCTGAAAAAATGAAACCTGTGGTTTCGAAACCATTTTTTGTCAATGTCATGATTAAATAGATGTGTGCTAATCATCAGCATTCGTCCCTGGTACCTCGTAGCACGTTGATCACTCCAAATGGCAGTCTTAAGTATTTCTGGTGAAATATTTTTGCGCTCTTATTCAGAGAATTCTAGAATGAATTGTCAGATAAGACAACCACAAACCAAAGATAAAATTAAAACATATTTCACAGATGGCGAATAAAAGTTTTTCCCCACGATAGATAACATCGTTGCCTTAGTCATTGATGAGGGCTACTTTAAGGTTTTGTTTAAATATTATTTTTGGGAGAACCAAAAGGCGCGATTTTTTTAAAAAATATATATCGGCTTTGAGTTTCTAAAAACAAAAATATTTTTCCTGTCTAGTCGTGGATTTTTATACCCTACACAACTATGTTGTCAGGGTTTTATAGCAGCCCCAAGTGTTTGTAACGCCGCGAATTATTGGTTCTAGACCCACCTTTAGTATACCGATCGTCATATCTCGACTAGCTGAGTCGATACAGGCCACAGTTATGGACCAATCTTCATGACATTTTGCATGTATGATGGGTTCTACCCAATGAACCCCTTTATTGTTTTCTGAAATTATTGATAAATCTTTAGGTGATGAACTGGGCCAAATGCATAATTTTTGTCGGTTTTTCTGGTCGCTATAGAGGCCGCAATTATGGCCCGAACATCACTAAATTTTACATTTACATGGATCGGACCAAAGAATAAGCATGCTTGTTTTGACCCTGACTATTGTGTCAAAAATTACAAAATGGGTATTCTATGGCGTATATATTTACTCCTGAAGAATATAGACCCGAGAAGTTGGTAGTATATCCAAGAGGATACTCGGATGTGGAAGTTACACATAAATATTTACAGGTGCCTACGTATTCAGATATTATTTAGCAATCCATTACCACACTAGAGGGCTTATAATTGTGGCTTATAGAGCGCTGATTGCTTTGAAGTTTTTCATTAAGTTCCAGTTATGGTCAAGGACAACGCCTATAATTTCGGTGATGATCAGATAAAAATTTTGTGATGATGTGGACCGAAAACTTAATTTGTTGTGGTATTTCGAGTCCATCTATAAGCCACAATTATAAGCCGATCATCACGCAACCCCCGGTGAAGGGAATATGGACAAGTAAATAGAATAGCTGAACTGAATATTAGTAATATTCGAAAAATATTTCAGTGTAAGGAAGAGGTGCTGTTGACCTCTAATCGGGCAAGAGGGTGCAAATATTACGAAATTTTGCTCAGGTCGGCCCCGTCCGACTAAACTGCTCCGCTTACAGGTTTAACAATCATTTTTTGAGTCTACCTTAAGGCGTGGATTTTTTAAAACATATTTTTTGAGTCTACCTTAAGGCGTGGATTTTTTAAAACATTTTTTTATACCCTTCATAGAATAACTTTTTAAGTCGATTTATGCATGTCCGTCCGTCTGTCTGTCCATGTTAAATTGTAAGCAAAGTACAGGTCGCATTTATAATCCGAATTGGATGAAATTTGGCACAGGTTACTTATTCGGCCCAAGGACGAACCCTATTGAAATTGGGAAAAATCGGTTCAGATTTAGATATAGCTTCTATATATTTTTTCAACCGATTTAAGGTAAATGGTGCACCAAAGTCCCTAAATGTCTTTCGATTTGCACGAAATTCGGCACAGCGTACTGAATTGAGCCTAGAATGGTGTGTATTAAGTTTCGTGAAAATCGGTTCAGATTTAGATATAGCTTCCATATATATTTTCTTCTGATTTTAGGTAATTAGTGCACCAAAGCCCCTATATATATCTTTCGATTTGCACTGAATTAAGTCTATATTGATGTGTGTTATGTTTCGTGATAATCGGTTCAGATTTTGATATAGCTCCCATAAATATAAATCCCATAAATCGTCCGATTTGAGGTAAATAGTGCACCAAAGTCCCTATATATCCTTAGATTTGCACGAAATTTGGCACAGCGTACTGAATTGAGTCTAGAATGGTGTGTATTAAGTTTCGTGAAAATTGGTTCAGATTTAGATATAGCTCCCATATATTTTTTCTTCCGATTTTAGGTAAATAGTGCACCAAAGTCCCTATATTATATCTTTCGATTTGCACGAAATTTGTCACAGCGTACTGCATTAAGTCTATGTGTGTTAAGTTTCGTGAAAATCGGTTCAGATTTTGATATCGGTCCCATATATAGTTTCGTCCGATTTTAGGTAAATACTGCACCAAAGTCCCTATATATCTGTCGATTTGCACGAGATTTGGCACAGCGTAATGAAATGGGTCTATAATAATGTGTGTTAAGTTTCCTGAAAATCGGTTCCGATTTAGATATGGCTCCCATATATATTTTCGTCCGATATTATGTAAATGGTGCACCAAAGTCCCCACATATTCTTGGATTTGCACGAAATTTGTCATAGCGTACTGAATTGTGTTTAGAATGTTGTGTGGTAAGTTTAGGATCGGTTCAGATTTCTATGTGGCTCTCACATATTCATACATATTCATCCGATTTTAAATAAATGGAGCTTCAAACACCTAATGTTTGTCCGATTAATACGACATTACGACATAATGAAACAAATTGAGACTTGAATGACGTTATTGCGTTTTTGCAGACGACTCTAAATCTGCCCGAATGAAATTAAGTTTATCATAGGTTGTAGAAAGACATGCGTATGTTCCTTCGAGGGAACATTGACAAGCAAATGTAAGGATACATATGCGCAATATACCCAAAGTGGTAAAGGGTATCATATAGTCGGCCCAGTCCAACTTTACTACATTCCTTACTGGTTTGAGTCTAACATAAGGCGTGGAGTTTTTAAAACATATTTTTTGAGTCTACCTATTTCTCGAAATTACCGCAAGGTTTGGAGCTTTTAAAAATTATTTATCAAGATGGAGGATAACAATTTCTTTTGATCATAGATAACATCGTCTCAGTCAATGGTTAGGTTTAATTTTGAATGCGTTGGAAATTTTTTTTTGTTATTTTGAGTTTTTTTTTTATACCCTCCGCCATAGTATGGAGGGTATATTAATTTTGTCATTCCGTTTGTAACTCATCGAAATATTCATTTCCGATCCCATAAAGTATATATATTCTGGATCAGGGTAGAATTCTAAGACGATCTAGCCATGTCCGTCCGTCTGTTGTAATCACGCTATCTTCTGAAGGAATTGAGATAGGGTGCTGAAATTTTGCATAGGGTTGTCTTTTGTCTGCAGGCAGGTCAAGTTCGAAGATGGAATATATCGGCCCACGTTTTTTCGGATATCCCCTATATAAGGGTACCCCCCCATTTTCGGTATTTTGGGGTTCTTGAGCGCGTTTTTCAACCGAATACGCTGAAATTTAATACAGTGGGTTCTTAATAGGTACCAAATCTCTCCACAACAAATTAAAAATATAGGTCAATTTTTTCACCCATATACGGGTACCCCCCAATTTTCGGTATTTTGGGGTTCTTGAGCGCGTTTTTCAACCGAATACGCTGAAATTTGGTACATTGGGTTTTTAATGGGTTCCAAATCTCCCCACAAAATATTCTGAATATAGGTTCATTTTTTTCGGATAGCCCCCATATAAGGGTTCCCCCAAATTTCGGTATTTTGGGGTTCTTGAGCGCGTTTTTCAACCGAATTTGCTGCAATTTGGTATTTTGTAGTCGTATATGGTAACAAATCTCCCTACCAAAAATTATTAATATTCGCCCCCTTTTTGGGTAGTCTCCATATAACCCCCTTTTTTATATTAAAATAGTTATCTGATATGTTGCGAGTTTGGTTCTAAGACTCTTTTGTAATCATTTCACCTGCGGAGGATAGAGAGATATAAAATTAGAACGTAAGGTTCGATAATGAACTATAGCCGAATTTAGACCTATTCCCTGATTGGATTCCAGAAGGAGTGGACCGATATTCCCCATCTTCGAATTTGAACTAAGCTTGGAAGAAATAATAAGATGGGCAAAGTTCGGATGAAATCTAAATTTTCTGAAACGGATTTGGTCCAAAAAAACATGGGGTCTAGAACCAGTATTTCGATGAGGCACATTTTCACCGTGTAATGTGTATACACCTTCATTACCCATAAGGCTGAGGGTATAATTATCCTTTAAAAATTTCTAAAATTTTTATTATGGTTTACATAATCCGTTTTTAGAAATGTCGGTATAGGTCGACTTTTTGGTATGTTCCCTATATTTTCATTTCTAGTACCTGTAAATATAACTATGGTGGAGGGTATCCAAAGTTCGGCCCGGCCGAACTTACAGCTTTTTCACTTGTTTTATATTTGAATTCAAAAATGTTATATTTCTTTAAATATAATTTAGGAAGATTACAACAAGCCGCGGATTTTTCAAAAAAAAAAAAAAACTACTTTTGTATGGATTTAAAAATTGTACTTCTAGACTACCACAAGGTGGTATTTAAAGCTTGGATATTCAAAAAAAAATTCCAGACTTCAACAAGGCCTAGATATTTTGCAAATTATTTTTCTACCCTATTACAAGGTGTCAATTTCTTTAAAAAATATTTTTCAATTTTCCGCATGGCGTGTAATTTTAAAAATAACAACAACATATATTAAACATTATTTTTATATATTAATATTTGTATATCCACCCCTCATTCCACAAAGTTGTAAATAATCGTCCAATGCCAATTTTCAAATCCCAACCATAATATAGATAATAATAAAAAAAGCCTACACGGCGCCTTTATCAATTAGCATGATTATGCAGACATACGTTCGTACATCTCGACAGCAACAACAACTCGAGAAATTCATTTACATACATTGGTTTTTCGCATTTTCATTTTTCTGTAAAATCACTAACGTGAGATAAATGACGCTTGGTCCATTCACTCGTTCGGAGTGAATGAAAGCAACCACAACGAAGTGTTAATGGGGAAGATCAATATTTTTGTTCCCAGCCAATTCAGTTTGGAGATTTTCTCGACGTGTGAAATGTTAACAAAGCGCAGCAAATCCAAAAAATTTCCACCATTAACAAGATGAGATATTTTTTTTGTTTTTGCTGTGAAAATTGAGAAAAATAAGAAGATGATGAAATCAGATATGAAATAGATGATATAAGCGGGTTTTGAAAACATGGTATTGATTTGTTTCATAATACCCTACAGCTTAGGTAGGCAGGGTATTATGAGGAGATATCGGGGCAGAGGGTGGCGATTATGGCGATTAAAATCTTTTGCATCCTAAGCATTGTAATGGTGTGTTCTTTTCCCGAAAGAAATAAATTGCCATCTTTGATTCTTCCTAAGCTTTCTAATAGTCTTCCCTTCACCCTAATAATAAAATATTTCCCCCTCGTTACCCCATAGTTCTAATATAGTCGTGTTAGTTCTTCTAGGATCTGTCCCGGCCCTTCTGTTACCTGATTACATGCATGCGTAATGGCCCTCGTGAGTCTGTCGCTCGATTGAAAGCAAAAAAAAAAAATCGTCAAGTCACTTCTACAAATATCACCAATCCATTATGAACTTCATTAGAAATGCTAATTACGTTCGGCATTAACTGCTAAATGGTGGTGGGGCATGAGTGTTTGAAATTTTCCGTCTATGTCGTGAGCAGAATAAGCGAGGTGTGTGTGTGTGTGCATCTTCTCTTGCCGAGGAGGACCGTGACAATGATGCAGCACTTTTGTTGTGACTAAATAAAATGGTTTAGTTTTCATCAAAAGGTGGAGAGAGGAGAGGTAATGGGAGTGTCCGGGAACGATGGATAGTCAATTGTCAACAACAATAACACCAACAACAACCGATAAATCTGTTTAAATATGTGAATACGTTCGTTGGTCACACTTTACACATTCTTCTGTGTTGATTTAATTTACTTTCAGTCACCTACTCCCTACCTCCCCGGCTTAGCACACCCTCACTTGACATAATTTGAAAATTTTCCGTAACTTAGCCCATGATCGAGCGATGTTTGTTATTTGCACTAAAAGATAAACGTGATGCTTCATAAATTTTGAAATTTCTTTGGTGTAGGGTGTGCGTGTGCATGTTGCCGTTCGTGTGCGTGCGTGTGTGTGTTTGACGAATGATAACACCAAAAATCAACAACAGTTTTGTATTGTATTTATGTGATTATTAAATTATCACAGCAAATTAACAATCAAATATTTTAACAAGTCAAGTAATGTGGAGGCATGTCTTCCACTCAATTTCGAAGCGGATCGATATTTATGCGGGATGATAATACACCCTACACATGTTCCAGAGACAAGACACATTCAACAAGTGACAAATAATTTAAATAATAGATGCCAGTTACATATGCCCACTTGTGGGGCTTGTAAAATTGCTACACCCTTGTGGAGTCTCTCAAAATTCCAAATTCTAAACCTACTTCAATCTCCTCCCAACAAGTGCTTCGACCTGCTTAACATACCTCCAAACCAAGTCGCCTCTCAAATGTCAATAACTGGTAACACGCGCTCATTCAGCCAATCATCAACGATTCCATTCTCGTGAGCAGCGGTATATCGATCAGAGAATACGCGAGGCGAAAGAGTCGAGTCGCTATTAAATGTACTTGTCAAAATCATCAATGGAAAATTTTACCGCAACAGATAACAATCAGACAATGGCAGATAATGGCCGATGTTAATCAAGTGCTAATAGCAGCAGCTAATCACACGACCGGCATTGAGCAGCAAAAACTTGGAAATTGAAACTCAACTGGAGTGGAAAATAATAAGGCAACAGAATCAAAGGCCTTTGGAATTATTACACAGATATTTAGATATGTTGCTATGCTGGAAATTTCAGTTTGGTTCAAACTCAAAATATAGTCCCCAAAAAATAATTTTTAAAAAAATATAGTAAACCCAAACCAGCAAGGAAAGTAGTAAAGTCGGACTGGGCCGACTATATGATGCCCTTCATCACATTGGGTATATTGTACATAAGTATCCTTACAATTGTATGTCAATGTTCCCTCGAAGGAACATACACATACCTATCTGCAATATATGATAAATTTAATTTCATTCTGTCAGAGTTAGAGTCATCTGAAAACGATTTATAGCAAAATTGGAAAACGATTTATAGCAAAATTGATACACGCTATTCGGCACGCTTTAATTTCAATCAATCCAAAATACATATGGAAGCTATATCTGCATCTGCACCAATTTCAATAAAACCCAATAACGCCATTCAAGTCTCAATTTGATGCTTTGTTCAAAATGCCGTGTTAATCGGACAAACATTAGGAGTTTGGTGCACCATTTATGTAAAATCGGACGAAAATATATATGGGAGGTATATCTAAACCTGAACCGATTTTCACGAAACTAAGCACATATCATTCTAGGCTTATGTCAGTACGCTATGCCAAATTTCGGGCAAATCGAAGAGTATATAGGGTCTTTGGTGCACCATTTACATTAAGTCGGGCGAAAATATATATGGGAGCTATATCTAAATCTGAACCGATTTTCACGAAACAACGTTCTACTCTTAATTCAATACACTGTGCAAAATGTCGTGCAAATCGAAAGATATTTAGGGACTTTGGTGTACCATTTCTATTAAATCGGACGAAAATATGTATATGGGAGCTATATCTAAATCTGAACGGATTTTCAGGAAACTCAACACACATCATTCTAGGCTTAATTCAGTACGCTATGCCAAATTTCGTGCAAATCGAAAGATATTTAGGGACTTTGGAGCACCATTTAGGTTAAATCGGACGGTATATAGGGGAGACTGGGGCACCTTCGGCATCGGGGCACCTTCGGCAATCGCGTTTTCGATATGAAGTTCTCACCGTACATCACTAGTTTCGATACATAGGTATCGAATATCGAAATAAATAACTGACACAAAGTTTGAAATTTCTAGCTAATAAGCTTATTTAGATACATACGTTTTTGTATTTTTATAGATGTTTCTGTAATATTTCAATTCCATTTCGTAAGTATTTCGTGATAAAACTTTTAAAATTTTAAAGAAAATATTTTTAAAAAGTGGTTAACTACGATGTGTATTATTATAAAAATATTTAAAAATATAATCTTTTTACAAATCTGATCGAAAAAAATGAAAAAAACTATAAAAAGTACATTCGGGGTACATTCGGCATTTCAAAGTGGGGCACATTCGGCCATATACAGATTGTGCAATATTATTTCCGTAAAAGGTTTTTGAGTTTGTTTTTAAAACTAATCCTTTAATATGGTTCGAAATTGCATATATAAGATCAAACGTGCTTGTATTGACGAAAATGCGATAGAAAACCCCTATTTCTGATGGTGTGTGCGACCTTGAGATGTAAACGTCCGCCGCTCGAAAAAAAAGCCATATAATTCAAACATTGTGTGGCGTATTAAAACCTAATATAGCCTTTAGAGGATCAGAATTTCAACCAGACTGATAGCGATGACAATTACCCGGCTATGACTATGGTGCCGAATGTGCCCCATCAAATGCCGAAGCTACCCCGGGTTGGGGCACATTCGGCGAATTTGACTTTTTTTTAAAAAACTGTAAAATTTTTTAACTAATACTATTTTTTTTATATCTTTTTGGTACTATTTTTTATAATTAAGTGTCAGAGGACAAAAATCAGCCATAAAGTTGTTATATATGTTGAATAAGTACTGAGATATAGAGCTCTAAAAAAAAAGTGCCGAAGGTGCCCCAGTCTCCCCTACATATTTATATATATGGGAGCAATATCTAAATCTGAACCGATTTTCACGAAACTTAGCACACATCATTCTAGGCTTAATTCAGTACGCTATGCCAAATTTCGTGCAAATCGAAATATATTTAGGGACTTTGGTACTCCATTTACCTTAAATCGGACGAAAATATATATGAGAGCTATATCTAAATCTGACTCGAATTTCACGAAATTTAACACAAATCATTCTAGGCTTCATTCCAAAATGATTATCTGATCATCGCCAAAAATCATAGGCGTTGTCCTTGACCATAATTGGATCCTCATGGAACATTTCAAAGCGATCAGCGCTAGTGTGGTAATGGTTTATTAAATAATATCTGAATACGTAAGCACCTGTAAATATTTACATTTAACTCCCACATCCGAGTACATACGACAATATAACTGGTATCAATTTTAAGGCCAACCACTCCTTTTGGATATACTATCAACTTATCGGCTCTATGTCCTGCAGGAGTAAATATATACGCTACAGAATACAAATTTTGTATATTTTCACACAAAAGTAAGGTTGCATTTGACCCGCTAAATATTGACCGATCTTTATCAAAACAGGCATGCTTATTCCTCTTCTCCATGGAAAAATTCGCGACGTTTTAGGCTTCCATATGTATTTTGAACGAACAGAAAAACCGATAAAAATTAAGTATTTGGTCATTTCATCCCCTAAATATTAACCGATCTTTATCAAAAACAATAGGAGTCTTCATTGGCCAGAACCCATCCTACATGCAAAATTTCGTGAAGATTGGTCCATAACTGTGGCCTCTATCATGTTCACATATTATAATGGACAGACGGACGGACGGACACACATGTGTAGATCGACTCACCTAGTCGAGATATGACGATCGATATACTTAAAGGTGGGTCTCGGACCAAAATTTCGCGGCGTTACAAACTCTTGGGCTGCACAAAGCTATAATATCCTGACAACATAGTTGTGTAGGGTATAAAAATCAACGCCTTGTGATAGTCCCAAAAATTATTTTTTAAAAAATCTAAATTTTGCGCTGTTGCCAAGCATGCACAACCTCATGTTCTGTTGCCAAGCATGCACAACCTCCTCCATAACATTATATTCGTCATAGAAAAATCTCCCCAATTGACTAGACCAGAAAAACCGACAAAAATTAAGTATTTCGTCCATTTCATCCCATAAATATTAACCGATTTTTAACAAAAACAATAGGGGTCTTCATTGACCAGGACCCATCATCCTACATGCAAAATTTCGTGAAGATTGGTCCATAACTGTGGCCTGTATCGTGTTTACAAATTATAATGGACAGACGGACGGACACACATGCTAGATCGACTCAGCTAGTCGAGATATGACGATCGATATACTTAAAGGTGGGTCTCGGGCCAATATTTCGTGGCGGTACTAAATAGTTGTGTAGGGTATAAAAATCAATGCCTTGTGATGGTGCCAAAAATATATATTTTTTAATCTAAATTTTGTTCTGTTGTCAAGCATGCACAACCTCCTCCACAACATTATATTCGTCATCTCCCCAACTGACATATCAAAATCCATTGTGTCATCGACTAAAATCCGCAATAATATATCAACTGATTGAAATTTGAAATCCAGACCTGTATATTTCGTTACTGGAAAATATGTTAGGAAAGGTCGTTCTTGCCGTTGGACATTGGACGGCATTATCTGCGAAAATGCGTATCACAGTGTGTGCTAAAAAAAGAAATCACATGATAAGAGTCTCCGTTGGTAACAATTGCTGCTAACCACTGATTAATTTGCCAAAACACAAAAACCTGGGAAATTTTTAAAAAATAAAATTAGTTATCAAAACGAGAAATAAATTAAAAGAAAAGGTAAAACCCTCATTTCCCCGTTAACCTTCAGTCGTTGAATTCGAAGTGGCAACGCCTATTTTTTTATTTTAATATCAGCAATGTTCTATGATTTATAATAGCGAACTAGGTGTTACTATGCGGTCTGGCTACAAAACAAACATTTGTAAATGGTTATCAATTACCTAGAGTGTTCTGTTTTTCTGTAAAACAAACAAGTACTTGGAAAGTGTGTTGAACACAAAACCTTGAGATAATAAAAATATGTATTTTTAAAGATTTCAAATAATGTTCTAAAAATAGTTTATTTTGTTTGTAACTGCAGAGTATTGTGGGCATTAGAACGATTGGAATTAGGTGATAATAATTTGTAAAGATAATGAGGGCATGGTGGAAACTTTTAGAAGGGCGTGTTTTTCAAACATTCGATTTTGTCATCAACAGAAAAAAACTAGGGTGCAGATTTTTTAAACATTAGTTTTTGAGACTACCACAAGGTGTGGATTTTTTAAAAATTGTTTTTCGAGACTATCACAGGGCGTGGATTTTTTAAAAATTGTTTTTCGAAACTATCACAAGGCGTGGATTTTTTAAAAAATTGTTTTTCGAAACTATCACAAGGCGTGGATTTTTTAAAAATTGTTTTTCGAGACTACCACAAGGCGTGGATTTTTAAAAATTGTTTTTTCGAGAATATCACAAGGCGTGGATTTTTTAAAAATTGTTTTTCGAGACTATCACAGGGCGTGGATTTTTTAAAAATTGTTTTTCGAGACTATCACAAGGCGTGGATTTTTTAAAAATTGTTTTTCGAGACTACCACAAGGCGTGGATTTTTTAAAAATTGTTTATCGAGACTATCACAGGGCGTGGATTTTTTAAAAATTGTTTTTCGAGACTATCACAAGGCGTGGATTTTTTAAAAATTGTTTTTCGAGACTACCACAAGGCGTGGATTTTTTAAAAATTGTTTTTCGAGACTACCACAAGGCGTGGAATTTTTAAAAATTGTTTTACGAGACTATCAAAAGGCGTGGATTTTTTAAAAATTCTTTTTCGAGACTACCACAAGGCTTGATTTTTTTTTTTTAAATTGTTTTTCGAGACTACCACAAAGTTGATTTTTTTTTTAAATTGTTTTTCGAGACTACCACAAAGCTTGATTTTTTTTTTTAATTGTTTTTCGAGACTTCCAACTGATTATCAATTGTTATTTACAATTATGAAATCGATTAACATCATTCCAAGAAAAGTTGAACCAAGTTATCAAAAAATTGAGCTGATTTTATAAAGCCGTCCCCAAATTATGGTAGGTAAAAACTTTTCCATGGGTACATCTGATACTGAAATAGAACTCAATACAAAATTATCTCGGTCTAATTTATTTTCAGTCATACCAACAAAAACGACAAAAGCCATATGATTTATTGCAAGTCATGCTAACACCTAGAGATGTCGTTCTGTCCGATTGTCAAACGTGTAGTTTGTTACATTGTATTACACGGGGGCCAGACAACGAACGCCTGCTAATCAAATAAAATTATGGCGATATTTTCTACCAATAGTAATAATAATAATATTTCGTTATACTTCGTTCCGTAAAAACGTGACTCGTGTTAAACGGGCCATGGTGCGCTGAGGTATTATCATCAATTGTAGCCCTAGTCATCACACACACATCATCATCCGTGATTCCGTATAGATATGACATTGTAAAACAAAAACTGAAGAAAAACAACAGTATTTTAATCAGTTCTTTCTTGAAGGCTAATCAGTGATGTCGTCGAAAATTGCTCGTCTAAATGTCTGGCCTTATCTTCATTACGACTGGAAATTTAGAAGTTTTGTAATTTTTATGATGACTGCGTGTGTAGCGGATGGAAGGGGTGGGATATATATTAGAGGGGGTATAAATTAAGGAACTTGTGAAATATAAACTAGGAAAATATAAAAAATAAGGTCATCGAAAATTATTTTTTTAAAAAATCCACGCCTTGTTAAGGTCTTAAAATTTTTTTCTTAAAATATGCACGCCTTGTTAAGGCCTTCGAAAAATATTTCTTTGTAAAAATCCACGCCTTCGAAAAATATTTCTTTGTAAAAATCCACGCCTTCGAAAAATATTTCTTTAAGGAAATGCACGCCTTGTTAAGACCTTTGAAAAAAATGTCTTTGTAAAAATCCACGCCTTCGAAAAATATTTCTTTAAAAAATCCACGCCTTGTTATGGTCTTTGAAAAACCAGTAAGGAAAGTTCAAAAGTCGGACTGCGCAGACTATATGATACCCTTCACTACTATGGGTACATACAAGAGGCGCTAATATATACAATATCCTGTAGATAGAACAGACAAATCATATTTGGAGTTTCCAAACATAACACACATCATTCAAGACTTAATTCAGCGCGTTTTGGCAATTTTCGTGCCAATCGGAAAATTTATAGGTACACCATATACATAAAATCGGACGCAAATATATTTGCGAGCTATTTTTAAATCTGAACCGATTTTCACGAAACTTAGCACATATCATTTTAAACCAATTCAGTACGCTGTGCCAAATTTCGTGCAAAACGAAAGATATATACGAACTTTGGTGCATCTTACTACTTACTTAGCTGGCTTGTTACAGAACGGTTGTTTCATAAGCCGAGGTTTAAAAAGATTTCCAAGCGAACGTGGTCTTCCACCAATTTGGAAGACCACGTTCCAAGATGTTGTTTTCTACTTGGTCCTTCCATCTAATTCGTGGCCTTCCCCTTCTACGGGAACCATCAGTAGGCTCATTTTTATATGCCTTTTGAGCTGGGACATTTTCATTCATCCGCACAACATGGCCTAGCCACCGTAGTCGCTGCAGCTCAATACGACTGACTCTGTCGGTGTCCGCGTATAAATTGTAAAGCTCGTGGTTCATTCGACGCCGATATTCATCGTCGACGCAGATCGGCCGGTAGATCTTTCGGAGAATTTTTCTCTCAAACACCCCAAGAGCTGCCTCATCTGCTTGCGCAAGTACCCATGCTTCTGATCCATATAATAGCACGGGTAGTATCAGCGTCTTGTAAAGTGTGAGTTTGGTCTGGCGGAAGGTGGCCTTGCTTTTGATTTGTTTGCTCAGACTTCCTTCTCTGAATTTAAAAACTGATGTCATTGGTTGTATTTATGGCGGTACCAAGGTATATACAATTTTTAACTACCTCGAAGCTATAGTTCTCAATTTCAATAGTTGGTCCGAGTCTACTGGACGTCTTGCGCGTTGATACCATCAGCTTGTTCTTCTCGCCGTTTATTGGCAGACCCACTTTGGCAGACTCCTTCTGAATTTGTTCAAAGGTGCCTGTTACCGCTCTCAATGTTCGACCCGTTATGTCGATGTCGTCGGCGTATGCGAGTAACTGGAGTTGTTTGGTGTACAGAGTTGCATTTCTGTTCACTTTTGCCTCTCGTATGACCTTTTCCAGCAAGATGTTAAAAAGGTCACACGATAAACTATCACCTTGTCTGAATCCTCGTTCGGTATTAAAAGGGCTCCGAGGGGTCTTTTCCGACTTTTCATGGATTTGGCGCAGAGTGAAAATCTGGTTAATGGTGGATTTGCCAGGTCTGAAGCCGCATTGGTGTGGTCCAATAATGTCATTGACCATTGGTTTCAGTCGTTCATACAGTACGCTGGATAGCACTATATATGCGATGGGAAGGAGACTTATTTCTCTATAGTTGGCACATATCGTCTTGTCTCCTTTTTTTGTGCACGGGACAAAGGAGCTGAGGTTCTAATCATTGGGCATGCATTCTTCTAGCCAAATTTTACTAATCAGCTGATGCGTGCTCCTTACCAGCATCTGACCCCCAGGCTTGAATAGTTCGACTGGTAAACCAATCGGCTCCTGCTGCTTTATTATTTTTCAGCCGATTTCGGTTTGGTGTTTTACCCGTTGGTAGAATTTTCGGACTTCATTCGGACATAAAAATTCCACGCCTTGTTAAGGCCTTCGAAAAAGATATATTTCTTTTTTTTTTAATCCACACCGTGGTCAGGACATAAGAAAAATATTTTTTAATCTACACCTTAGTTAGTATCCTGGAAAAATATTTTTATAAAATCCACTCCTTTTCTATGGCCTTAGAAATATATTCCATAAAAATCCTTATACGATGTCGGCCGGAGAAACATCCATTGAAAGATCTCCAGTAAACAGTAATAACCGCCTAATGGTCTTCTTTAGCCAGAAGACCTTCCAAAGGTCACATCGGCCACACATTTTATTTGTATTCTGTTTATGTTGGCCGAAACACCTGTCAATAAAATGAAAATGAAAAAAATCAACAACCTTGCTGATCACACAACACGCGACCCATGCTAATGTCGTCGTCCGCCACTAGTCATTCCTCCAGTTGCCTAGAGCGGTTATTGCGGTAGCAAAACGTGCGTGTGTATTCTTATTTTTATATATTTTTGTAACCAAATATATATTTTTAAAAGAATATTTTTTTTCGGTGTCGCTTCGAATGTTTATTTTTGACATTTTGTGGCGGCGGTGGTGGTGGGGTGGTTAAATTACTGGGTCACTAGTTATCACTGGAATATTCCGTAATAATATCAACGTTGTGGTTGTTGTAGTGGAAGAATTTTGTTTTATTTATTTTACGAACAAATATTTTGATGCTGAGCATGTTTGTTTGTTTGTATCAGGTGAGGATAGCAGCCACTACAACACCGTAGTGGTGCTCGTGCCAGTCCAATCCACGTTTGTCTCTTTGATGATTTAATTATTTGCGTTACTCTGCCAGCGCTGATGGTAAAGGAAGAAGAGTCACGGTCGTCCATTCGGTTTGCGTTAGGTGACGTTTACGGTTTATTTGTTAGCTTGTTGTTGGTGTTTGTTGATTTGTAGTAATTTGCATATTTATTATAGCAAATAATAATAATAATTCTCATTAAAATTTTTGGTGTGAATTTCAATTATTTTGGATTTGGATTTTGTTATATTTTTTTATTATTGTTTTATTTGTTTGTTTGTCAGTTGTTTGAAAGCGCAATCAGTCACAGTTAATCATGTGCTCTGGATCTTCACGATTTCTTAGAAACGTTATTTGTTATTGAATTAAACAAATAATCCATCGGAGATGTTTTGAATTTCAATTGAATAGCATTTCTTCCATCGATACTACCGCTAATTTTATTTTTCAATTATGCCAAATAAATAAATCTATCAATCATTTGAGCAAATTTTCGAAATTCGATGTTTATAAACAGGAAAGAGTGGTTCGAAAAATATTTCTTTAAAAAATCCACGCCTTGTTAAGGCCTTCGAAAAATATTTCTTTAAAAAATCCACGCCTTGTTAAGGCCTTCGAAAAATATTTCTTTAAAAAATCCACGCCTTGTTAAGGCCTTCGAAAAATATTTCTTTAAAAAATCCACGCCTTGTTAAGGCCTTCGAAAAATATTTCTTTAAAAATAAGGCCTTCGAAAAATATTTCTTTAAAAAATCCACGCCTTGTTAAGGCCTTCGAAAAATATTTCTTTAAAAAATCCACGCCTTGTTAATGGCCTTCGAAAAATATTTCTTTAAAAAATCCACGCCTTGTTAAGGCCTTCGAAAAATATTTCTTTAAAAAATCCACGCCTTGTTAAGGCCTTCGAAAAATATTTCTTTAAAAAATCCACGCCTTGTTAAGGCCTTCGAAAAATATTTCTTTAAAAAATCCACGCCTTGTTAAGGCCTTCGAAAAATATTTCTTTAAAAAATCCACGCCTTGTTAAGGCCTTCGAAAAATATTTCTTTAAAAAATCCACGCCTTGTTAAGGCCTTCGAAAAATATTTCTTTAAAAAATCCACGCCTTGTTAAGGCCTTCGAAAAATATTTCTTTAAAAAATCCACGCCTTGTTAAGGCCTTCGAAAAATATTTCTTTAAAAAATCCACGCCTTGTTAAGGCCTTCGAAAAATATCGTCCACACCTTAGTAGAAGTATAGATGATTTTGTTTATAATGGTATATAGGAGATCGATATTAATGAACTTTAGAACGTCTTATATAGAAGATTTGTAGAAGAAGTTCTTGATGTCTCTGCCTTATTTGGAGCGTTTGCAGGTTATTTTGACATTCCTATGAAATTAGTCATTATTTCCATCTATGTATTTACCTTCCAGAACTTACCGAACATTTAGGTATTTATTTAAATATTTATGATTCGCGATTAATATGTAGCACCTTCTAGCTGTATGTAACACCTCTACAGCAAATAGCCTTGCTTGATTTGGATTGAAAATAATAAAAATCATTAATTTTTTTTTCTAAACACAACAGCTCATATTGTCTAAATGTGATCTAATGGCATTAAATAATTTATGATGGCCAATGGAATGGTAATAAAATCCCATCTTAAGGTCCGCAACTAATTTACTTTTCGGTTTACTAAGTTCTCAAATATGACACTGGTTTATATTCTAAATATTACAAATTCATTAGGCATACTGACAAGCAAATACGATTAGGGGGTTTCCCAAAAAAACTCACACGAATATTCCGGCTGCCCTCCAAGTGGAACCCTTATAAAAACCGTTTTTTATTTATTATCCAATAAAATCGCATTTAAACTTCGAAATGGAATTCGTGTAAAACATTAAATTCAAATCACCTTGAGTGGCACGTGACCGATCAATATGTTCTTGTAACGTCAGCAACAATAACAACAACGAAGCAGGAGGGAGAACGAATGCAAAATTAAAAACAAAAAACAATTACCAAACATGGATATTATACAAAATACAAAAGCAACAACAATAACCCTAACAAATTCCCTATACAACCAGACGCCGTTGTTGTTGTAAACAATAAAAAAATAATTAAAAAAAAAAAAAACAAAACAAAAATTCATGAACAACAACATCAGCGCCACATGCCAAGGAAATTCCCAGAATTATTGTCTGCTCATTTTGGTTGTTATTTTCAACAAATTAACAAAAAAAAAAAATAAATAAAAAAACATACTCACCGGAATAATACTGGCAATGGGACCTCCGCTACTAACACCACAGTCATTGTCATAGACCACAAGCGTGGCCATCTAAGTTCTAAGGCGGAGTATGGTGTATAGGCACATTTCCCAGGGAGACCACAATGCTAAACCCATTTCACGGTTTTGTGATTTTTTTTCTTGTAATAGTCCCCTTAGTTCCCCCTGGGGAAATCACCTACGCCCCTGTACTTCACAATTTGCTATTAATGGAAATGAACTATTTCCTGTATCGCTTCGTGTAAACACTCCACTCAAGCTAGTTGGGTGGCTAGCTGACTAGTCGGCCAGTCAGCCAGCCAGTTATTCATCCATTCGTTCACACACAAAAACACCCCCCACTTTGTCCGGTTTTTGGCACGTCTAAAAAGTAAAAATTATACAAATATTTACACAAAAAATCGAATTGAAAACTCGTGGAATTCACTTGGAACGTGTTGTGACTTGCTTACCGTCAACTCAATTGGAATGTTGTGGAATGAAGGCAACAACAATAACACAAACTATTTTTATGACAATGAAATGTAATAAAAATTATATTCGGAATGAGGTAAAAATAGGAGATCTTCTACCGATATCATATAGAGATCAGAGACCTTCGATTGGTCTCCGATAAAAATATAAGACATAAAAATTCACACCTTGTTAAGGCCTTAGAAAAACATTGTTTAAAAAATCTAGACCTTGTTTAGACCTGAGTAAAATATTTCTATGAAAAATTTACGCCTTGCTAAGGCCCCAGAAAAGTATTTCTTTAAGAAATCCACGCCTTATTAAGTCCTTTGAAAAAATCCTTAAAAATGTACGCCTTCTTAAGACCTGAGTAATATATTCCTAGAAAAATATTTTAAAAAATCCTTGCCTTATTAGTACTTACTTACTTAGCTGGCTTGTGACATAAGCAGAGCATAAAAAAGATTTCCAGGCGCGTCGGTCTTTTGGCTGGTTTTTCCAATTTGAAAGACCATATTCGGCAATGTTGTCTTCGACTTGATCTTTCCATCTTATTCATGGCCTTCCCCTTCTGCGTGAACTATCAGCTTTTATATGCCTTCTGGGCTGTTGCATCTTCATCCATTCTCACAACATGACCTAGCCAACGTAGTCGCTGCAGCTCAATAATACGTCTAACAATGTCGATGTCTGAATATAGCTGGTACAACTCATGGTTCATTCGACGGCGATATTTACCGTCAACGCAGATCGGCCCATAGATCCTTCTGAGAATTTTTCTCTCAAACACTCCAAGAGCTGCCTCATCTGCTTGCACAAGCACCCATGCTTCAGATCCATATGACAGCATGGGTAGTATCAGCGTCTTGCAGAATGTGAGTTTGGTCTGGCGGCAGGTGGCCTTGCCTTTGAGTTGTTTGCTCAGACCATAGTAGCATCTGTTGGCCATCACTATCCTTTTTCGAATTTCAAAACTGATGTCATTCGTTTTGTTTATGGCGGTACCAAGGTATATAACATCTTTACCTCGAAGATGTAGTTCTCAAGTTCCACAGTTGGTCCGAATCTATTGGACGTCTTGCGCGTTGATATCATCAGATTGGTCTTTCCGCCGTTTACTGCCAGGCCCACTTTGTCAGACTCCATCTCAATTTGTTCAAAGTTGGCTGTTACCGCTCTCAGTGTTCGACTCATTATGTCGATTTCAACGGCGTAGGCGAGTTACATGTGTTGTTTTGCGTACAGAGTGCCATTTCTGTTCACTTTTGTCTCTCGTATGACCTTTTCCAGCAGGATGTTAAAAAGATCACACGACAATCTGTCACCTTGCCCGAATACTCGTTCGGTATTAAAGAGCTCCGAGAGGTCCTTTCCGACTTTAACTTCTGATCTTGTGCCAGTTAAAGTTATCCTGCATAGCCGTATTAATTTTACAGGAATGCCAAATGCATAGATGGCTTTATACACCTCTGAGCGGATAGGGCTGTCGAATGCGGCTTTATAGTCGACGAATAGGTGGAATGTGTCGATGTGTTTTTCGTGGGATTTGGCGCAGAGTGCAAATCTGGTCAATGGTGGATTTGCCAAGTCTGAAACCGCATTGGTAGCCGATTGATTGCCATTGGTTTTAGACACACTGGATATCATCTTGGATAGGTGGTATACGCCCTATACCGTCATCTATTAATGGTTCTGGGGTATCCACTTCACTGCTACTATTTGATACCAGAAAATTTTCAAAATATTTCTTCCATATCTTCAGTACGCTGTCTGTATCTGTCACCAGGTTTCCTTCTTCATATTTACAGGAGGATGTGCCTTCATATTTACAGGAGGATGTGCCTACAGCCTTCGGTTTGGTGTTTTACCCGTTGGTAGAATTTTCGGACTTCATTCTGACTCCTGTACATTTCGATTTGCTCACGCTCACGTTTTTCTTGTTCTTTCTGAAAATACGTTTCTCCTCTCTCCTTTTCTCCCGATAGTTGTCCATCGCATTACGTGTTACTACTGTCCGAAGGATGCCCTATACGCTGCGTTTTTCATATCAGTAGCATTACGACACTCCTGATCGTATCACGGATTTCTTGATGGTGGTCTTTGGTACCCAAGTGTTGCCTTTGCTGCAGTTTGTAGGTTTCTCCTCTCTCTACTTTGCTTCTATATTATTATCGCATTTTCGTGCAGTTGGGTAAGTTGAGCGGAGTAGGTTTCTGCTATCTGTTGTGTTTGCAGATTTTCGACGTCAAATGTCCGTGTTACATTCGATCGCACCTTTACTGCTACATTAAGACGGATGCGTACCTTGGTTGCCACAAGGTAATGGTCCGAATCGATATTCGCTCGGATCGATCGGACGTCTAAAACACTGGATTAATGACTTCCGTCTATCACAACATCATCAATTTGATTTTCCGTTGTACAATCGGGAAAAATCCAAGTGGCCTTGTGTATATCGAGATGCATTAATCTGTTGCTGCTAACTACCATGTTTTTTTGCTGCCGCGAAGTCAATCAACCTCATGCCGTTGACTGGTGTTTCTTCATGGAGGCTGAATTTTTCGACAGTGGGATCAAAAGCATTTTCCCTTCCGATTTTTTCATTAAAATCTCATAGCAGAATTTTAATGTCATGGCCAGGGCAGCGATCATATGCTGTATCTAGCCGCTCGTAAAATATATATTTTTGGTCTGCTCATCTCTGTCTTCGGTCGGAAAATGGGCGCAAATGAGACTGATGTAGAAGAACTTCGCTTTTATACGGATTATAGCGATTCGTTCATCTACTGAAGTGAATCTAGAGACGAGGTCTTTTATTCTCCTGGTAACCATAAATCCGCTGCCAAATTCTGCTATAATACAGAGCGTAATCATCTGATTTACTTACGCCAATCCCTATTCCATCGCATTTCCTGTAAGGCAATAATATCGTCTTTGCACTTTTTGAGTACATCCGCCAAAGCGAACACTGCGCCTGTTAGGTACAACGTGCGCTCATTCCAAGTGCAGATTCCAGATCGTGGTCCTTTATACGTTTGCGGGGGTCGTCAACATTAGGTGGGTTTGGTTTGGTTTTCTTTTTTTTTTTTTTTGTTTTTCATAGTAGGCTCGGTTTTCCGAGTGTGGGCAACTAACCCGACGCCTCAACCCATTTTTTTATATTTCTTATGTGTGAACTCGTGACACATATTAGCTCACTATTTCATCGGGTGATGAAAATAGGTACCCCAGGTGGCACCACGGGGAGGTCAGTGTCCACAATTGAGATGAATGAGGGACCAAGATAAACCTGGACTTCGCCATGTTAGAGCCAATAAGAGCCATTGCTTGCCGTTGCTTGGTATCTATCATCCCCTACGCCACCCCCTCGCCTTATTAGGCCTTAGGAAAAAAAGAATGCACTGTCCTGCAAAAGGCCATAGAGACTTGAAAATGTTGTCCGAAAGTCTAGGAGGTCTTCTATAGAAGATCAAAAGGTCTTCTTCTATTTGGGGTTGCTCGGATGTCAGAGATTTTCTTCTTTCGAAGGCCAAACAATTATCCTTTTTTAGAAGTCTAAACAGCCTCTTGACTATGGCATATCTATAACAAGTTTCCTACCATTACCTAAAAAATAACTATTCACTATTCAATGAACTTATCAAAAAAACCGGAAATGAACTTCCAACCTCAGGTTGAATGACCCCTATTATTCATAACTTCAAACGCATATCACGCCGTTGCCGCCTTCATGAATATATCACGAGAGTTCATTGTAGTGTTAATATTTTTGTTGATAGGGTGGTGCAAAGCTCACTTTGTGACATCAGGTTTCAGAGTGACAAACAATAACCAGTGATTGTCGATTGGTAGATTGATCGACAAAAAGATACTTCCTTAATGAATATTTCTTCAAAAGAAGAAAAAAAAAACAACAACAGAAACAAAAACACTTTCAATTAAAATTCATTGAACTTCAAATGCTGCTGCTGTGCGCCTAGAGAGCCACCAGCTTTGGAGGGGGAGGAAGTTGGTGTATCGATGGCATTTTGATTTGTTCGATTTTTGATATTTCATGGATTTATATTCATATTAATGATTTCAAGTGTATGGGTGTTTGTGTGTGAGTGTGTTTGTTTTGCCGGTCCAACAAGTCCAACGGATGTATGGATAAATAGATGGGTGGACGGATGGTTGGTTGGCTGGTTGACTGGCTGAGTGTATGAATGCTTGGCTGACTAACTGACTGACTGCCTCAGTGGCTTACCAGTCTGTGAACTACTCGAGTTAAGTCAATAAACTTTACGATTTGCATTGTCTAACATTGAAAACAGTTTTGTATTTTTGTTGCTGTTGTTGTTTTGTTTCGTTTTGAAACAGGCGCATGCGCATTTTCTGTTTTAGACCATGTTTGAAATCAACAACAATATTCGTATTTTTTTTATTTTTTGAATAGAAAAGTTGGCAAGAAGGATTGTAGATTTTTTTTTTGGTTTTGTAAATGTGTATTTGTATGGCAAGTTCATTCAACTAAGGTTTCGCATTTGCTCTCAGTTTTATTGTTATTTTCTTTGGTTTGCGTCTCATAATATCCAAGCATGTGATACATATGTGTGAGACTGACTGTTCGGCTATGTCATGTAAGCTAATGGCTTATTTTGTTTTCTTTGATATTTCAACAACATGACAAGTTCATGCAAAAATTCTAAGTTTTCGGATTTATGTCCCGACATATGTTGAAGTGTATATAATTTAAAATATATTATTTTTTTATAGAAAAAAACTAAAAAAATTAATCCAATACAAATAGGAAATCCTCCATAGATATTCTCCAAAGATATTCTATAGAAATAACACATATCGATTACCTATAGTAGTTCCTAATAGAAAACTACTATATCTCTCCTATATAGATATACGACTTTCTAAAAGTATCCTTTATATGTAGTGTACCTCCTATTTAGATGCTATAAAAATAGGGTATCTTCTAGTGGGTATATTCCACATACCAACATATTAATAATAATTGCTAGCTGATACAGGAAAAGGAAGCCTTCGGATTTTAAAATTTCACAGCATCGCCCAAATTTAACATGTCAAAATTAAGGGGAAATGCAGAATGTTTATAGACATCGGCTAGAAATGCAACACACATTAGGAATAGAAAATATTCCGAAGAAAAAAAGTTATTAGAAAATCATTAGGAACACTTTTAACAGAAGTTTCACCAAGGTGTTAAAATGAGTTCTTTGATTTCAACATAATCTCAAATTTAATGCTAATGGTGATATAAACTTAGATACGATAAAAAACCACCAATTTTCGGTATTTTGACGGTTTTAGTCGAATTAACCAAATGAAGTAGTTGTTACTGGAGGTCCGTGAGAAATATATATTTACAGAAAATTTTCTATGCAGGTTCATGTTTTGGTATAGCTTCCCATATAATTGCACCGATCCATTTTCCGTATTTTACAGTTTTTTTTTTAATTTGTTCCTAACGAAGTGGCTGTAATATGGTTTTGTTGAAGGGTGAACAGTATATTTGCTGGTCAATGTTTCAACATATGCCCCATATAAAGGAGTCCATTTTCGGTATTTTGAAAATCTCAGTCTCAGTCAAAAAAGTGACTGAAATTTCGCACAACATTTTAATGATCATTTTTTAACCAAAATGACTGAAATTTCGTATTCAGCTCGCACAAAAGTGACTGTAATTTTGCGATCCGGGTTCTTGGAGGATGATAAACATATTGGCAGACCATTTTCAACAATTTTTTTAATGGTCCTAGGAGTAACTGTGAGTCGAACACGTTTTGGCAGAAAAATTGTAAATTAGGTCTCCTTTTGGTATAGCCATAACTGTTCCGTCAATTTTCTGTATATTGAAGGTTTTATCTGTATTTTTCCATCGAAGTGGTTGCAATATAGCAATTCGGATCTGTGGACGATTAAAAACATTTTCTGCAGAAATTATTAGGTCCTTATTTTTTCATATGTCCCGTTCAGTTTCCAACGAATTAACTTAAATTTGGCATTCCGGATTTTTTTTTCAATTTCGTTAAAGTTATGAAATATAAGGATACCAACTTATTTTCGGTACTTTTTCAAATCAGTTTTTCAACCGAATGGTCTGTAATTTGATATTTCGATTACAGGAGAATATTAGGAATACAGGGCATGAATTCTTGTTCTGTGTCTGACATAGTCTCATTTATTAGCGATATGGCATACATAAGTATTTCAGGGTCCAGAGGATTATTAACCTCTCAGCAGAAAATGCTTGAGTAAAAAGCCCTAACCGTTTTTATAACCTACACAACTATGTTTTAAGGGTATCAAAACTTTGTGTGGGTCCAAGATTTTGTATCGCCGCGATCGTCATAACTCGACTTGGTCAACGATATGGATCAATCGCGACGAATTTTTGCATGGGACCGGTTCAGACCAAAGACAAACAAGATCGGTCAATATTTAACGGGCCAAATGGACCTTTAAATATTGTTTATCAGTATAAGTAGTACTGTAAATGTTTACAGTACTACTTATACTGATAAATACATACAGCAAACTGATAAGTATAAAATTTAAAGGTCCATTTGGCCCGTTAACTTGTATTATCATTACTACACTAGAGGTTTCGGTTATGGTTAAGTGCGACTCCTATAATTTTCCGTGAGGATCATGAGGATGAAATTGTTCGAAAGCATTATTTTTGTCTGTTTTTCTAGTCTTTCTAGAGGCTACTATCACAAGCCAAACATAACAAAATGTTACACGGGGAAGGGGACCTGGCCTACTAATTAAAGGGTGATTTTTTTGAGGTTAGGATTTTCATGCATTAGTATTTGACAGATCACGTGGGATTTCAGACATGATGTCAAAGAGAAAGATGCTCAGTATGCTTTGACATTTCATCATGAATAGACTTACTAACGAGCAACGCTTGCAAATCATTGAATTTTATTACCAAAATCAGTGTTCGGTTCGAAATGTGTTTCGCGCTTTACGTCCGATTTATGGTCTACATAATCGACCAAGTGAGCAAACAATTAATGCGATTGTGACCAAGTTTCGCACCCAGTTTACTTTATTGGACATTAAACCAACCACACGAATGCGTACAGTTTGTACAGAAGAGATTATTGCGTCTGTTTCTGAGAGTGTTGCTGAAGACCGTGAAATGTGTCGATTCGATTCGTCGCCGTTCGCAGCAATTGGGTTTGTGTTATTCGACCACATGGAAGATTTTACGCAAAGATCTTGGTGTAAAATCGTATAAAATACAGCTCGTGCAAGAACTGAAGCCGAACGATCTGCCACAACGTCGAATTTTCAGTGAATGGGCCCTAGAAAAGTTGGCAGAAAATCCGCTTTTTTATCGACAAATTTTGTTCAGCGATGAGGCTCATTTCTGGTTGAATGGCTACGTAAATAAGCAAAATTGCCGCATTTGGAGTGAAGAGCAACCAGAAGCCGTTCAAGAACTGCCCATGCATCCCGAAAAATGTACTGTTTGGTGTGGTTTGTACGCTGGTGGAATCATTGGACCGTATTTTTTCAAAGATGCTGTTGGACGCAACGTTACGGTGAATGGCGATCGCTATCGTTCTATGCTAACAAACTTTTTGTTGCCAAAAATGGAAGAACTGAACTTGGTTGACATGTGGTTTCAGCAAGATGGCGCTACATGCCACACAGCTCGCGATTCTATGGCCATTTTGAGGGAAAATTTCGGAGAACAATTCATCTCAAGAAATGGACCGGTAAGTTGGCCACCAAGATCATTCGATTTGACGCCTTTAGACTATTTTTTGTGGGGCTACGTCAAGTCTAAAGTCTACAGAAATAAGCCAGCAACTATTCCAGCTTTGGAAGACAACATTTCCGAAGAAATTCGGGCTATTCCGGCCGAAATGCTCGAAAAAGTTGTCCAAAATTGGACTTTCCGAATGGACCACCTAAGACGCAGCCGCGGTCAACATTTAAATGAAATTATCTTCAAAAAGTAAATGTCATGGACCAATCTAACGTTTCAAATAAAGAACCGATGAGATTTTGCAAATTTTATGCGTTTTTTTTAAAAAAAAGTTATCAAGCTCTTAACAAATCACTCTTTAGAATGGCTGGTTTGATAAAGATCGGACAATTTTTGAGAGTCCAATGAACCAAGCCTTTTTGGTGTAAAATAACAAAAAAATTGAATATCCGGGAAACCATTATTCGGAAAAGGTGCCAGGGTATATACACTTTAATATGGGAAAAATGTGCCTCATCGAAATATTGGTTTTGGACCACATATTTCTTTGGACCAAATCCTTTTTAGACAATTTGCAGTCAATTTACAAATTCATGTCTGTGTGGCCGGATGGTGCTCCCGATAGCTCTCGAAGGGACACAGCAATAATGTGCCCCATCGAAATATAGGTTTTGGACCCCAGGTTTATTTGAAACAAATCCTTTTCAGGTAATTTAGTCCATTTACAAAATTTCTGAGTGTCTGGCCGGCTGGTGCTCACGATATTCTCTTGAAGGGAGTAACATATTTTATCCAAACTTTGAACATCGTAATATTTCTTCCAAACTTAGTTCAAGATCGAAGATGATTGTACCAAACATTGTACAAACTATTAACTTCACCAAGCCTTGATGAAGTCCGAAGATGGGACCACTCCTTCAGTACCTCCCCCACAAATGGTCAAAATTGTCAATATTTATAAATCCAATATCATATGATCGGACTATTCGATTTCAAATCCTAGATGAAGTCAGATGATGGGACCCATTGCTCCACTATTTCTGGTACCTCCCCCACATATGACAAAAATGTTCAATATTTATAAATTCAATATCAGGCGAAGCAAACTTGAAGCAAACTTTGCACAACCTATTATTTTTACCCACCTAGATCAAGTCTGAAGCTGAAACCCATCGGTCCTCTCCTTTTGGTATTTTATTTGAAGCTAATTGAATAACTAATTTGATTAATCTGCCCATATGCTGAGGGTATATATCTGTCGGCTACACCGTTGTGTAAATGGATAAAATCTCAAAAATTACCATTTATAACCACCTTAGGGGAGAGGGGATAACTAATTTGGACCACTCGAACAACTTTTCTACTTCTTCAATTGGAACTTGTTTTTTATACAGTAGAAATGCTATAAATTCAAGGTCTGTTATTTGTGCTAGGCCGCTTTTTTAATTTCTTCCCATACAATAACGGCTAATTTGTATTCCATCTTCTTTTATTTTCAGTTGAAAAAAATCAAATCGACAAATTGGTAAGTACCGAAAAACACACCAAGAACCAAAATAACCTTCCTGGCTTCCTGCTTCCCAAATCTTAGTATGCAGAACAGCAGCAGCATAATCGTATGACATAGCAAACTACTGACATACAAAACGATATTTTGTGCAAAAAAAATCAGCAAAACAAAAAATAAAAATGGCATAAGTAGTGGTTGTACGTTTTGGGGCTTATTGTGTGCCAAAGTGTAAACAACAGCAGACATCGCAGTAAGCCATAAAAAATAATAACAACACAACAAAAACTATCGGCCTACCAAACAAACAAAAATTAATAAAAAAACAGCAATACCGTGGTGAACGTGACAATTCGTTTGGCGATTATGGGTTTTTTGTTGTTTTTGCAGTTTCTTATGTCGTCCCCCTTATAAAAAAACAACTACAGTTCGGAGTAATAGTGCCTATGTACCCTGATCGCATGTACAATTTCGAGGCTTATCGCCCTGCAATCTATAAAATTTAACTTTATTTTTTTATTTTCCTCGGCGAAAAAAATAAAAATGTCCAAAAAACAACCAACTATCAAATGTTAATGAAATTCAGAACGCGGTGGTCGAATCACGAGCCGAACACGTTTGCATGACCATGACCATCAATAATAAGTGTAGTCACTACACAACTGCAAAGCGGACAGCAGTACCTTTAACTACTACGGCTAGCTGCTGTAGTTAGTATCCAACTGGGGTTGCTTCAATGTCTACCCCTGATGTCTGTCGTAGTCAATAACTGATATGGCGAATTTCAGAATTAAGAACCTATTTTATTGTTGGCAAGTCATGACGGGACGGCAGTCCGACCTCCAGCATATGCTGTGGAGCAGCACGTGTTGTTTTGCTCATTTATTTTATTATTTTCATTTTTTTTTTACTAACAGCAACTATATTTGGCACTAGTAATTTGTTGTTGTTGTTTATTTTCAAATATTGTTGTTTATAGTTCTGATATTTTATTTTTCAGTTTAGTTTTGTTTTTATTAATTTTTAATTTTATCACAATATAGAACTATTTATAGAATTTTTACTTATTGTTGTCGTTTTTTTTATTCAGGGCAAAGGCTGTACTTTTCCAGAGCATTTTTATCAGGGTAATGTTGTTTTTCATTTATTTAGAATAGAAAATCCCTCCCTCTGCCTTGGCTATTTTTAGACATTAGCAACAGTGCAAAAATAAAAATTCGAAATTTTTTTTTTGGTTCCCTATCAAACATCACGTGTTGTTCACACCACCGTGATTCGGGAAACGTGGTGTACTATAACAAGTATGAGTACTTTCAAATAAAACAGGGGGATTTTGAAATTGATAATAGCAAGGGTTGATGGATTTTTGCAAAACATCCGCAATGCTCAATAATGACTAGGGATTTTTATTTATGTTTTTAGCTGAACAACAAACATCTGAGTTTCGGAATTGTCAAGTGTTTTGTTTTGAACGTTGATCGTACCGTTGAAATATATAGAAAAAAGGGGAAAAAGGCATCAATGATGTAGTTTGGTAAAGATAATAAACTACACAAAGTTGGTTTCAAATCGGACATTGGCCATTTGTGGGGGAGGTACCAGAAGGGACTTGATCTAGACTAAGTAAAAATACTAGTTTGTGCAAAGTTTGGTTCAAATCGGATATCCATTTGCCTGATATTGGATTCATAAATATTAAAAATTTAGACAATTTGTGTGGGGGGTACCAAAAGGAGTGGATCTGGTAAAGATAATAGGTTGTAAAAAATTGTATTACAATAATAGTAGTAATAGTAGCAACATGTTGACCATTTCGTGGGGCAGGTATCAGAAGGAGTGGACCGATATTCTCCATCTTTGAACTAAAACTATAGAATTTTTACTTATTGTTGTTGTTTTTTTTTCATTCAGGGCAAAGGCTGTACTTTTCCAGGGAATTTTTATCAGGGGAATATTGTTTTTCATTTATTTAGAATAGAAATTCCCTCCCTCTGCCTCGGCTATTTTTAGACATTAGCAACAGTGCAAAAATAAAAATTCGAAATTGTTTTTTTTTTTTTTGGTTCCCTATCAAACATCACGTGTTGTTCACACCACCGCGATTCGAGAAACGTGGTGTACTATCACCAGTATGAGTACTTTCACATAAAACAGGGGGATTTTGAAATTGATAATAGCAAGGGTAGATTGATTTTTGCAAAACATCCGCAATGCTCAATAATGACTAGGGATTTTTATTTATGTTTTTAGCTGAACAACAAACATCTGAGTTTCGGAATTGTCAAGTGTTTTGTTTTGAACGTTGATCGTACCGTTGAAATATATAGAAAAAAAGGGAAAAAAGGTATCAATGATGTAGTTTGGTAAATATAATAAACTACACAAAGTTGGTTTCAAATCGGACATTGGCCATTTGTGGGGGAGGTACCAGAAGGGACTTGATCTAGACTAAGTAAAAATACTAGTTTGTGCAAAGTTTGGTTCAAATCGGATATCCATTTGCCTGATATTGGATTCATAAATATTAAAAATTTAGACAATTTGTGTGGGGGGTACCAAAAGGAGTGGATCTGGTAAAGATAATAGGTTGTAAAAAATTGTATTACAATAATAGTAGTAATAGTAGCAACATGTTGACCATTTCGTGGGGCAGGTATCAGAAGGAGTGGACCGATATTCTCCATCTTTGAACTAAAACAAAGTTTGAAAGAAATATTACGATGAAATCGGTTACTCCCGTCGAGAGTTATCGTGCGCACCAGTCATACAGACAAACGAACGGAAATTCTTAAATGGACTCCAAATTTTCTGGAACTGGTTTGGTCTGAAACCAAAATTTCTATAAGGCACATATTTCCCGTATCCAAGTCTAAATACCCTCATTAGCCATAAGGTTGAGGGTATAGAAATGGAGCCTTGGAATTTTATATTCTTAATATAGGGTCCCATATTTGCAGACCATTTTCAATAGAATTTCATATAAAAAATTATTTTTGCAAAGAAATTTTTAATATTGAAACTGCCTCTAATATAAAGGTCCCATTCCGATTTTTTTATTTTCTTGGTCCTATGCGCCTATTTAACCAAACTTCGTCCAGTAATAAACCAGTGAGCGGAGCAGTATAGTCGGACGGGCCGACCATACGATACCCTACACAATTACCACGGAACTCAAATTCTCTGCGGATGTTTATTCCGAGCCTGGGCAATATTTCGTGATATTTGCACCCTCTTGCCCGATTAGAGGTAAACAGCACCTCTTCCTAACACTGACATATTTTCCGAATATTACGAGTATTCAGTACAGCTATTGTCCAGATTCCCTTCAACGTGGGTTGTGTTGTGATGTTCGGCTTTCATTTGTGGTCTATAGATCGACTCGAAAATAACACAAAAAATTAAGTTTTCGGTCCACTTCATTCCAAAATTATTATCTGATCATCATAGAAAATTATAGGCGTTGTCTTGACCATACCTGGAACCTCATGGAACATTTCGAAGCGATCAGCGCTATAGTTTCGCTCTCTAGAGTGATAATGGCTTACAATATAATATACGAATACGGAGATACATGTAAATATTTAGGTGTAACTCCCACATCCGAGCACATACAACAATATAATTGGTCTTAATTTAAAGGTCACGGGTCTATGTCCTTCAGTGGTAAATATATATGCTATAGAATACAAATTTTGTCATTTTTCACACAAAAGTCAATTTGACCCGCTAGATATTGACCAATCTTTATCAAAACATGCATGCTTATTTTTTGACACGAGCGACCAGAAAACCGAAAAAAATTTAGTATTTTTTCCATTTCATCCCCTAAATATTAACCCATCTTTCCCAAAAACAATAGGGGTCTTCATTGGACCCATCCTACATGCAAAATTTCGTGAAGATTGGTCCATAAGTGTGGCCTGTATCGTGTTTACAAATTATAATGGACAGACGGACGGACAGACACACATGTCTAGATCGACTCAGCTAGTCGTGATATGACGATCCGTATACATAAAGGTGGGTCTAGGACCAATATTTCGCGGCGTTACAAACTTTTGGGGCTGCACAAAGCTATAACACCCTGACAACATAGTTGTGTAGGGTATAAATATATTTATCAAGCTTAAAGTATGTCATATGTATATTCTTTTTAAAGGTTACATATGTACCTATTAGCCATATGAAACCAAAAATTATAAAACAAAAAAAATTTATAAGGCTAGAAAAAAGTGTTCAAAGATGCCCCGCTCTCCCCTATAAATAAAACATCTTCACAGACGAGTTTTTGTGTAAAGCTCCCTATATAGTTCCGACCCATTTTCGAAGGTTCTTGTTGCGTTTTCTAACCAAAGTTGCTATAATTTGGCTTTTCAGATTCGTAATATCGGATTAATAAATATCTTCGTAGAAAATGTCCATGTTTGTCATAGCCCCCATATGAAAGTCTATCTCCATTTTGGCAGTGTTGTTTTCCTAGCAGCCTTTCCAACAAAAGGGGCTGTAATTTTGCCTTACGAATTCTTGAAGGGAATATATATTTTTTTTCGCAGAAACTTTTAAATAGATTCATGTTTTGGTATAACCCCGCTTATAACGGGATCGACAGATTTTCGGTATACTTTGGGTTCTATTCGCATATTTCAACTGAAGTAGCTGTGATTTGGAAACCCAGGTGGACAAAAATTTGTTTGGTTATAGTTCCATAATTCGATATAGCCTATTTTAGAGTTAATCATAATCATAGATGCTCTGTCAACACGAAGTGTATGAAATTTAACATTCTGAATATAACTGTACATTCCATTTTAGGTAAATTGCTGGTTTTAGCAACATTTTCAAAATGCTTCCCGGTTCATAGATGGTGAAAAAAAACGATCGCAGAAAAATGTCAGTGTAGGTCCCCACTTCGACTTTGTCCCCATATAAAGGTCCGCACAAATTTTAGGTATTTTCATGGCCGTAGGACTCTTTTCCAAACAAAATGGTTGTAATTTGAGTATCCGCACTTATATGGGGGTAAAATGTATTTTCCATTTATTTGGACATAACCCCCTTAGCATATGGCCCTAAACGAAAGTTTGGATCAATTCGGTTGCTATATTCGTGCGGACTTTTCTAAAACAACTAAAAACACATGTGCTTCATAACGTCTATTTCGGTGAGGAGATGAAAAAAACATATGTTGAATGACAAATTATAATCATAACTGGGCTATAAATGAACAAAAGGCTACGTATCCATAGCTAAGATAGTCTCTAACATAGAGTCGTTTTTTAAGCTCTTTTTCACACAATTTACAATCAAAGAGATCACGCAAGCGGGGGTTTGCCTGATGCGGACATAGACCATGTCTCTCTCAATGGCCATTTCAAACATTGAAATCGTTTCCCATACATAGTTTTAAAAAATTGTACTAAAAATTGTACAAAAAAAATAAAATTTAGTACTTTAAAGCGTACACTTATAGTAATGGATGCCAACACCATTTTCTTATAGCAATCCTTTAACGATACAAATTTCAGATTTCATACATTCAAATCTATACGCAGCAATACAAATGGTACTAAATTTAGTTACCAATTAGTACTTTTTGCGCACTTTTTCGCTAGTGTTTCTAAAACCTCGTCCTTGCCACAGCCCCACAAACCCCAGCTGAACGCCAAATATCAAAATTCTGTCATTTTTTGTTCGCCCAACACTAATTGTTGCACATTAATGAATTTTGAGTACTTTTTGTACAATTTTAGTACGAATTTCCGAGAAATTACACTAAACTCTTACACTATACACCATATGTGGGCCACATTTCAAATTGCAGAGTTTTTAGCGCAATTTGTTTTGCTCAATTATAAAGAAGTTATATAGAACATTATTTTCATCAATAAAAATGTATGTAATTATACCCTACACAACTATGTTGTCAGGGTATTATAGCTTTGTGCAGTCCCAAGATATTATAACGCCGCGAAATATGGGTCCTAGACCCACCTTTAAGTATACCGATCGTCATATCTCGACTAGCTGAGTCGATCTAGACATGTGTGTGTTGTCCGTCTGTCCATTATAATTTCTAAACACGATACAGGCCACAGTTATGGACCAATCTTCATGAAATTTTGCATGTAGGATGGGTTCTGCCCAATGAAGACCCCTATTGATTTTGATAAAGATCGGTTAATATTTAGGGGATGAAATGGACCAAATACTTAATTTTTGTAGGTTTTTCTAGCCGCTCCAGAGGCTGTAATTATGGCCCGAACATCGCGAAATTTTGCATGAAGAAGGGGGTCGAGCCAAAAAAAGCATGGTTGTTTTGATAAAGATCGGTCAATATTTAGCGGGTCAAATGGACCCTAAATTTTGTGTGAAAAATTACAAAATTTTTATTCTATAGCGTATATATTTACTTCTGAAGGATATAGACCCGAGGAGTTGATAGCATATCCAAGAGGAGTGGCTGGCCTTTAAATTGGTACCAACTACAGTTATGTATCTACTCGGATGTGGGAGTTACACTCAAATATTTACAGGTGCTTACATATTCAAATATTATTTAGTATCCCATTACCACATTAGAGGGCGGAAATATCGCGCTGATCGCTTTGAAATTTTCCATGAAGTTCCAATTATGGTCAAGGACAACGCTTACAATTTTCGGTGATTATCACTTGATTATTGGGATGAAATGGACCCACAAACTTAATTTTTTGTGCGTTTTCCAGTCGAATTTAATCCGAACATCACAACACAACACACCGTGAAGGGAATCTGGATAAGTAATTAGAAGGGCTGTAGTGAGTATTCGAAAATGTAAGGAAGAGGTGCTGTTGACCTCTAATCGAGCAAATATAATATTACCCTGACTCGGAATAAACATTCGCAGAGAGTTAGAGTTCTGTGGTAGTTGTGTAGGATATCGTATGGTCGGCCCCGTCCGACTATACTGCTTCGCTCACTGGTTTTTATTTATTTTTTAAGCCAAAAAATGTTTTTAAATAAAAAATTCAAAGTCGCGTAATGTGGACCACTATAAAAAACAGGACATGTTCATGGGGACAAGTTCCAAACATGGCCCCATATTAAAAACATTTTTAGGAGAAAGTATGTTATCTTCTGAAAATGTTTGACCTGAAATATATTTAGACGACAACCCTACTATGTCGTGAAAACAATTTGTTTTCATTTTTATCGCTGGTACGCCCACAATATCAAAAAAAAAAAAAGAAAAGAAAATGGTGGTCCACCGAAGTTACACTACTATAAAAAAACCCCTTGTAGATAATTTTAAGATTACAGCGTGAGCTTTCATCTCGGAAATCTTTGTATGGAGAATATGTTATGTTCAATTGGCGCCCAACTGTTTTTCTGGTCACTTAAGTGATTACAATTGAAACGCTGTACAATTTTTTGTTCTTATGCGTTTCAAATAGCACAATTAGAGAATCCATATCTTGAAATCGAGATATTGGGAGGATGGGGCCCCGGATGCCCGGACCGAAATAGATTTTTATACAAAAAAAATATTTTTGCAATGACAGTTTTTATATTGGACCAGCGGCCCCCGAAATGAAATCATGTGTACGTTGATGCCTTCAACAAATAAATATTGATATATTCCTGAGAACTTCATAATTTTCACATAGCCCATAACTAAGGTTGAACCGCTCAACTTTTTCCACCTTATAAAGACGTTGTCCTCTCAATTTGTGTAATTTGAAATTAATATTATTTCTTTCCTTGAGCCAACATGTGTCTTCAATAACAAAATCGATTAAAATGCCTAACACCTTGCCTGAGCCTCACACCTAATTGTGTGGCGATTTTTGGAATATATTTTGCAAATTTATTTTGAAATGCATGCATTTTCGATTTTTGATATTCCATTTTATGTTTTTCGTTTTTGTTTCTTTATATCCAATTTAATTTTATTTTTTATTCATACATTTGTGTTTCGTTTGTTGTTGTTGCTATTCGTAAGTAACCCGCGCAAAAATTTGCAGGGTGATGAGTGTTTTTTTGTTTTTGTTGTATTTTAAATGTTTTATTTTGACTTGCATGACTTCATTTAGGCATCGCTTGAAGAGCTCTGACGAACCAAAAAAAAAACAATAACAATAACATCAACAGCTCTACAAAACCATAAGCCACCACAAATAAACGCCAACAAGCGGAGCTTACCGCCAACAAAATAAAAAAAATCGCCTCTACATCCAAGTACAACAACACCACCATCCATCCATCCTACTGTTCAAAATTCATGCAATCTCCATTGGACGGATATGGTGGCTGGCTGTTTGACTGACTGATAGTGGCGTCCGTTGGTGGTGTTCGTTCGTTCGATCGTTGTTTTGAAGCTGCGTGCGCAATCGGCCTATTGCCGGTCTGCCGCACTGATTCCACACAATTCGCGCTTTTTGGTGTTTTGAAACTGGGTATTGTTTTTGATGTGGTGGGGCCAAAGCGGGTCATTGGAGGGGGATTGGGAAATTTATTGAAATGCCGCCTTAACAGAGGCATTTAACTCACAAATGAATCAGCCATTGATGTCCATTACTGCTGCTGCTGCCGTTGTTGTTGTTACAACACTCATCGATTGTTTTTTGTTGTTTTGTTTTCGAAAATCTCCCCAACTGACAGACAAGCTTCTGTCTGTCTACCGGCCTGCCTGCCGGTTCAAATGCTTCAAGTTGGACCATTTATCCAAACATCGGCTTGGGTTGGTGATGATGGTGCTTTGGCAGTGTTGTGGTGTCGCTGGAACATGTGTATGTCCTATTCGGACTGACATATTGCAAATCGTTTCAATTGTTTTGAATACCATCCGATTCATGAAGTCATCATCATCATCATCATGATTGTCGTCTCCCACAGACATGTTTGCCGTCATGATTTCGTTAAGCTTTGTGTTATTTCTTTGTGTTGTTATTGTTTTTGTTACAGTTGTATTGACCATTTCAAAATAACAACAACACAAAAGGGTTGTTATTTTTTTTTTCGTTTTTGCTGAATATAAATGTCACGCGCCAGACTTCCGTTTCCAACTTTTTTTGATATTGGCTCCTAAACTATTCGAGATCATTGATGCATGATACCGTTTTATTGTCGCTGTTGGATATTCAAACTATGGAATTTTATTAAAAAAAAAAAAAACAAGCAGTACAACTACAATTAAAATATGCAGTGATTTTGGGACAAATACAATTTTTATACCCTACACAACTATGTAGTCAGGGTATTATGGCTTTGTGCAGCCCCAAGAGTTTGTAACGTCGCGAAATATTGGTCCTAGACCCACCTTCAAGTATACCGATCGTCATATCTCGACTAGCTAAATCGATCTAGACATGTGTGACCCTCCGTCTGTCCATTATAATTTGTAAACACGATACAGGCCACAGTTATGGACCAATCTTCATGAAATTTTGCATGTTGGATGGGTTCTGGCCAATGAAGACCCCTATTGTTGTTAGTAAAGGCCGGTTAATAATTAGGGGATGAAATGGATCAAATACTTAATTTCTGTCGATTTTTCTGATCGCTGTAGAGGCCGCAAATTTTACATGGAGAAGGGGATAGGGACAAAGAATAAGTATGCCCGATTTGATAAGGATCGGTCAATATTTAGCGGATCAAATTGACCCTGACTTTTGTGTGAAAAATTACAAAATTTGTATACTATATATATTTACCCCTGAATAACAAAGACCCCAGAAGTTGATAGCATATCCAAGAGAATTGGTTGACCTTTAAATTGATACCAATTATATTATCGTATGTACTCGGAGGTGGGAGTTACACTTAAATATTTTCAGGTTCATAAGTTCTCAGATATTATTTAGTAACCCATTACCACACTAGAGGGCGGATATATAGCGCCGGTTTTAAATTTTCCATGAGGTTCCAGTTATGGTCCAGGACAATGCCTATAACTTTCGGTGATTATCAGATTATAATTATGGGATGAAGTGGACCGAATACTTAATTTTTTTGTGTTTTTTCGAGTCGATGCCAATAATATGCCGGACATCACAACACAACCCACGGTGAAGGGAATCTGGACAAGCAATTATAAGGGCTGTACAGAATATGAATTGTAATATTCGGAAAATATATCAGTGTAAGGAAAAAGTGCTGTTGACCTCTAATCAGGCTAAAGGGACGAAATATAGCCCAGGCTCGGAATAAACATCCGCAGAAAGGTAGAGTTCCGTGGTAGTTGTGTAGGGTATCGTATGGTCGGCCCCGTCCGACGATACTACTCCGCTCACTGGTTTTAAACATCAAAAAGCTGCAATTTTTTAAACAAATTTGAAAATCTAAATATCTTTCGATTTCCACGACATTTGGCACAGCGTACTGAATTAAGCCTGGATTGATGTGTGCTAAATTTCGTGAAAATTGGGTCAGATTTAGATATAGCTCCCATATATTTTCGTCCGATGTAAGGTAAATGGTGCACCGAAGTCCCTATATATATTTTGATTTGCACGAAATTTGGCATAGCGTACTGAATTGAGCCTACAATGATGTGTTTAAGTTTCGTGAAAAACGGTTCAGATTTAGATATAGCTCCCATATATTTTTTCGTCCGATTTAATGTAAATGGTGCACCAAAGTCCCTATATATCATTCGATTTCCGCGAAATTTTTCATAGCGTACTGATTTGAGCCTAGAATAATGTGTGTTAAGTTTCGTGAAAATCGATTCAGATTTAGATATAGCTCTCATATATATTTTAGTCCGATTTAAGGTAAATAGTGCACCAAAGTCCCTATATATCTCTCGACATGCACGAAATTTGGCATAGCGTAATGAATTGAGTGTAGAGCGATGAGTCTTAAGATTCGTGAAAATCGGTTCAGATTTAGATACAGCTCCCATATATAATTTAGTCCGATTTTAGGTAAATAGTACACCACCTTCGATTTGCACGAAATTTGGCAAAGGGTTTTGAATAAAGTCCTGAACGATGTGTTTAAATTTCGTGAAAATCGGTTAAGATTTAGATATAGCTCCCATATATATTTTCGTCCGATTTTATTTAAATGGTGCACTGAAACCCCTATATATCCTTCGATTTGCCCGAAATTTGACATAGCGTACTGAAATATGTCTAGAATGATATCTGGTAAGTTTCGGGAAAATCGGTTCAGATTTCAAGCCATAGCTTCCATATGTATTTCTTTCGATATTAGGGTATCTGCACCAATGTCCATACGTAAACGTGTACGAAATTTGGCACAACGTTTAATATTTTTTTTTGAAGTCAATCGAAGACGTAGATTTAAAAAAATATTTTTTTGAAGACCAACATTGATTTTTGATTTTTAAGTACTTTTTTTTGAAGTGTAAGTGCGGATTTTGAAAAATATTTTTTTGAAGTCCAACGAAAGCTTAAATTATTTTCTTTCTCAATTTTCCCACGTAACCTTTTTTTAAGTATTTTCCGTTTTCAAAACAATACACGTGTGGATTTAAAAAAAATGTTTTTGAATACTCACTAACTTTAATTCTTTCAATCGGATAAATTAGTCTATTATTTGTTTAAGTCCAAAACAAGCGTTGATTTTTAAAAGAAAATTTTTGTTGATAACCCGCACTAGGGTTCATTTGTTAAAAATTTTTTTGATGATCAACATAAGCCTTTTTCGAAAATTGACAAATGTTTAGAATTAAAAAAAATTATCTCGGACTTTAAAATTTTTTTTGGAGATCAAAGCAATTATTGACCTTTGAAAAACATATCTCAACAACACCAATGCAAGAGTGGCCTATTTAAGCCATATATTGTAATCGTTGACTGATAATATATGCTTAGAATAATAAACTACAAAGTCCAACAGCTGCAGCATAGAAAAGTTCGGCTGTACTCGTATAGCAGACAGATATGGGGGTCTTGCGGAACCTCATAAATTCCACTGATCTTTTGAACCCCCCACACAAAACAAAAGAAGACATTTGTCGGAAAATATAGAATCTCGTTTGGTCGTATGCTCGGAACTTATCAGTGTTTTGACTTCTTCACAACAACAATAACAACAAAAACATACAACAATCAAATTAATAATGTCTGTGAGCATCATTAAAATGATGTCGAACGTTTGCCTGTGACGGTCGTGCTTGTTTGGTTGATATTTTTGGAATTGCGGAATATTGAGAAGAAAAGCAGCTCTCTCTCTCCCCTTACCTCTCTTCCCCTTTGGGCGATGGTGGCAAACATCGAGGTGGCACTGAAGTCAGACATTGACGCGTGACGAGTGTTAATGTGATAAGAGTTCACGCCGCAAAACATGACAACGCCGCGCCGAACCACGCCACTCCACCCAAAATGCATGACAAAAACAGCAATCAAACAAAAAAGAGTCTAGAAGAAAGTGTGGAGAGCAGGCAAAGGTGCTGCTGCTGTTGATGATGATATTGAAATATTTGTTTAAAATTTCCACTACAACAATATCAACAACAACAAGAAATACCTTCAAATATGTGATTTATTTGTTGGAGGCCCATAGCTGAAAATCTGTAGTATTTGGAAATGCCTTGGCAATATTTAAAGCATAACGAATTGTTTAGTGGCAGTTCGGAATCTGAAAATACCAACGCGGCGTGCTGCCATTAATGTGATATTTGTTACACTTGTTTCCACGTTTCGTTCGGTTTGTTGGTTGGGCCCTTTGATTTCATTTCAAGTGGAACAACAGTGGACGATTATTCACCAGCTGAGTTGTGGTGTTGGTGTTGGTGTGGTTGCTGATGTTGTTGTATGGTGCTATTTCTTGTTGTAATTGCAATTTTCATGCCCTGTGCCCTCTGATAGAGCGGTTTACTTTCAATTTTATAATTGCATTTTAAGTTATCCATTCATATGGGTGGTCTCAGCTAAAAAAGGTTAGATTAAACATTTTTCGTTATAATGTGGTTTTAAAACATTTACACATATTGAAAACTACAATACAGAAATTTAAACAAATAAAATTGAAATTCATTTTAAAATTAAAACCAGAAATTCGAACTGGGCCGCCCCTTCACCAAATATTTTACAAATTGACGTGGCGTTTTTGTTATAAATCTATATCTGAACCGATTTCACGGAAACTTGAGAATAAGTTATAAGTGTCAATCGGCCTAGCTTTGGATCCTTACCGATTTTGACGAAGCTTTGCACACATTATTCTAGACTTAATTTAGTACCCTATACCAAAATTCATGGAAATCGAAAGATATGTAGGGACTTTGGTGCACCAATTACCTTAAATCGGATGAAAATATATATGGGAGCTATATTTAAATCTGAGCCGATTTTCACGAAACTTTGCACACGTCATTCTGGACTTAATTCAGTATGCTGTGACAAATATCGTGCAAATCAAATGATTTTCAGAGACTTTGGTGCACCATATATATATATATATATATATATATATATATATATGGGAGCTATATCTAAATCTTAATCGATTTTCACGAAACTTTGCACACATCATTCTAGACTTATTTCAGTACGCTATGTCAAATTTTGTGCAAATCGAAAGATATATAGGGACTTTAGTCGACCACTTACATGAAATCGGACGAAACTATATATGGGAGCTATATCTAAATCTGAACCGATTTTCACGAAACTTTGCACACATCATTCTAGACTTAATTCAGTACGCTATGCAAAATTTCGTGCAAATCGAAAGATATATAGAGACTTTGGTACACCATTTACCTTAAATCGGACGAAAATATATATGGGAGCTATATCTAAATATGAACCGATTTTTTCCAATTTCAATAGGGTTCGTCCTTGGGCCGAACAAATGAGCTGTGTCAAATTTCATCCAATTCGGATCATAAATGCGGCCTGTACTTTGTTTACAATTTAACATGGACAGACGGACTCAGAAAGTGATTCTATGCATATTCTCAAAAGGAACCATGGGTCTATCTCAATTATTTTTGCCTGTTACAAATATATGTACAAAGACATAATACCCTGTACCACAGTGTGGTGAAGGGTATAAATATATTTTAAAATCAGTGAGCGGAGCAGTATAGTCGGACGGGGCCGATCATATGATACCCTACACAACTTCCATGAAAATCTAACTTTCTGTGGTTCTATATTCTGAGATTGGGCAATATTTCGCTAATACTAATAATCAGTACAGCCCCTCTAATTAAGTCCAGATTCCCTTCACCGTTGGTTGTGTTGTGATGTTCGGCTTTCGACTCGAAAAGTACAAATAATTACGTTTTCGGTCCACTTCATCCGCAAAATTATTATCTGATCATCACCTAACATTTTAGGCGTTGTCCTTGACCATAACTGAAACCTCATGGAACATTTCAAAGCGATCAGGCTATATATCCGCCCTAAAGTGTGGTAATAGGTTACTAAATACTATATGAATACGTAAGCACCTGTAAATATTTAAGTGTAACTCCCGCATCCGAGTACCTACGACAATACGATTGGTACCAATTTAAAGGTCAACCACTCCTCTTGGATATAATATCAACTTCTCGGGTCTATGTCCTACAGGAGTAAATATATACGCCATAGAATACAAATTTTATAATTTTTCACACAAAAATCGGGGTCCATTTGACCCGCTAAATATTGACCAATCCTTATCAAAACCGGCATGCTTATTCTTTGGCCCGATTCCCTTCTGCTTGTAAAAAACCGCAGTTTGGGCCATAATTGCGACCTCTGGAGCGACTAGAAAAACGGACAAAAATTAAGTATTTGGTCAATTTCATCCGCTAAATATTAACTGATCTTTACCAAAAACAAAGGTCTTCATTGGCCAGAACCTATCCTACATGCAAAATTTCGTGAAGATTGGTCCATAACTGTGGCCTGTATCGTGTTTACAAATTATAATGGACAGACGGACGGACGGACACACATGTGTAGATCGACTCAGCTAGTCGAGATATGACGATCGGTATACCTAAAGGTGGGTCTGGGACCAATATTTCGCGGCGTTACAAACTTTTGGGGCTGCACAAAGCTATAATACCCTGACAACAGAGTTGTGTAGGGTATAAAAAAATCCCCGCTTGTGATGGGTTTGTAAATTCACCATTCGAATGGATGTCAATTTTTTTACATCCACGCTTGTATTGGATCTATGGTCTCCCATACAGACCAAGACCAATTGGTCTCTAAAAACACCTTGTAGTCCTTCAACGAACACTTCTAAAAAATATTTAGATTATATAAGACATCTATAGGACTTCGTCTCCATTAATTCCCCATTTTGTCATGTTGATTGTGTCAGTAATACGAATTTCGTTCATTTTTCAATTTTTGACAGACCTATTAAGCATTTCGCGCCGAGTTCATTGCACCGTGATTTCTGGGCGCACAATTCATTACGATCATTTACGAATGATATATCACTTTTTTGGTCGACGTCCTTCGCTTCTCTTCTAGATGAAGAGAATGACAGCTGTCACAAAGTGTCCACCCGATATCCATTCACACTTTCGATGATTTCATTGCGAACAGATCCATTTCGCCAAAAAAAAAAGAAACGAAAAAACAGCAGCAGCAACAACAACAATGAAGACGCATTCGCCCAACACGAGTCGCCGATTGACTTTAACCTTCAACAAAATCGCATTCAAGAACATTGAACCGCCTGCAAGTGGTCTTTGATTACTTGACGCCTTGTAGTCATTTAAAAAATTGTATGGAGGAAAAAATAACAACAAGAGAAGAAATAAATTGTTAGAGAATTTTTTTTGTGAAATGTGTCTTAAAAATTGCAACAGCCATTATGAAAGTCCCCGCGAACCAAAAAAACGAAAATGTTGTGGGGTCCGGTTGTCAATGAATGAAACGCTTTAATTGTTGTCGAATTTCTTTTCGTTTTTTTTTTTTTTCAAAAAACCCGCATCCGGTCTTGGCATGCTTGCGGTTTTAATTTTGGAGCATTGTGAACTGCACCCAAAATTAATGCCAGCACTTGATTCGCCTTTTGAATTTCTAATTTGAATATTTATAATAGGCATTCTTCTGATCCATTTAAAACAGAGCTTGTCGGATTTTTTGATTTTTTGCAATTGCGTTTTAATGTTAAATACATGTTTTAAATGATCCAATAAATTACGACCATTTTTTGTTCACACATTGTAGACTGAGCATACATGGCTCCCCACGCAACCGAGAACCTAGTTTTCGAACTAATTCCTTTGGAAAACATTGTCGTCAAGACCCCAAATAATCTCAAAGTGGACTTTGCTTCTAGACTACCAATATTTTTGCATAAATCTAATTTAATCTAAATCAAAGACGCACAAACATACACACTTTGACATTCTTCAAATAGAATTGACGTCCGACAAAAATATATATTTCTATACGGGGCTATCAGTTACTGATAAGCACCACCTGCGACGGTGATGACGACGATGCAACGCGTGGTGCCAACCGCCACTTATAAATTCCTTAAGATTATCACCTGAAGTCACACGCCAGTAACACTCCAAATTGTTTGAGGTTTTGTTTGGCCCTACCCCATGGCCATGGGGTTACTTGACAACACAAAGAGTTCTTTGACATAATGGTAAAAAATCACAAGAACCTCATTAAAATTAGGTTGACGTCAATTTAATAAACACACAGAGATAAAAAATTGTCTTTGCTTGGTTCTGCGCCTTGAGAAATTTGTCAAATTAAAAAGTTACGTTGGAAAAGAATAAAAAAGCTCCGCAATGCCACATTAGTTGCGGTTTAATGACGGAGAATGACAGTATAGAAGTTTATTATACCCTCTCTGTCTTGAATAGAAAATCACTATTTTATATATATATATCATTCATTTGTATACCCACCACTACCAAGGGTGAAATTTTCAACGGGCTCTATAATTTTCGTATCTTGCGTGATTCTCAGTTTGATTTTGTCAGCTGCCTCGGTAAGTTTGTTAGTTCGCTCGAGACAGAAAATGCATTCAATAAGCACATTTGAATGAACATCATGTCATCGTATCATATATAGTAGTATAGTAGTCTCCCTTTTATATGACTTTTGGACCGGGTCATCCTTATTAATTCAAATAACATGGCCAAGCCTGCATAGTCGTTAAGTTCGATCATTATTAGTTCGGTGCGCAAAAGGAACTAGTTTCACAGATCCGTTTAGTTCAATCGTTCATTGGTACCCGTTGAGTAATTCGGTCAACGAAAAGGAAGATATTGATGACAGATTGTATCAAAAGGAAAAAATATTGAAGCAAAAGGAACGAGATGAACGAAATAACCAGATCTAGTTTCAATGACTCCGTTCGGAATTTTTTTTCTTTGGACTGGTTCGTTTCGGAACCATCCAACTCTAGATGGTAGTTCATTCGACACCTCATCTGCTTGCGCAATTATCCATTCTCAGATCTGTTTCTAAACTGCTTAGTTTGATCAAAATTTCATCTTTTGTTCAATAATACCCTTCATCGAATCTGAAAACTTAGGTTAATTGTTTTTTTTTATAAAATCTTTGATTGCCTCAAAGCTGTAATTTTCAAATTGTGCAGTTGGCCGAGTCTAGTGGACCTCTTGCGAGTTGCAATTTATTCAATGGTAACAGTTACGCACTCGCACTGTTAGTTCGGCATAAAAAGTCTCGAAGCCTTTTTAGCCGAACAAACAGTGCGATGGTGGGGTATTGGGGCAATTTTACAGGAATGTCGAACTCAGAAATACCTTTATATACCTTTAAGCGGCTAGGGATGTGGAATGTCGAAAGTGGACGACGTGCCTTTCTTGGGTGTTTTCTAGTATTTCTTTCTAGTATATTAGACGCAGTGTGAATACCGGGTCTGTAGTGGATTTTCCAGGTCTGAAGCCGCATTGGTGTCGTCCAATAATGTCATTGGCGTTGGCATTCAGTAGTTCATACTGCACCCTGGATAGCACCTTATATGCCATGGGTAGAAGAGTAATTCCCCAATAATTGACACATAACATCTTGTCTCTCATTGTTTGTTCGGGACATAGGGAAATGAAGTTCCAATCATTGTCATGGTACATTACTTTACACAAATTGTACAAATCAGCTGATCATCATACAGCAGCATTTGACCAATGGACTTGAAAAGTTGCGCTGGTAAACGCTCGGTACCTGATGCTTTATTATACTTGAGTCGATTTAATTGCTATTCTGGCATCATGTTGGCTAGTTGTATTAAACACTTTATACATGTGCAGCATATTTTTTCATAAATGACCATGTTTCGATATAGCACCTCATATAAATGTTCCCACACTTTCTCGGTATATTCCAATCGAAGGGCTGTATGTTGACATTTAAAGTTATTGGATGCCGGATTCAAGATCCAACGTTTCAACAAATGCTGGAGAGGGTATTTCGTTCGGAGGTCCAAAAAGCGCCACCTTAACTGTGCTATCCCTTGATTGATTGGTTGATCCTATCCGTTATATGTGTGAAATGACGTATACATTTCTTGTACTGTGCTATGCTGCTTCCTTATTTATATTAGTGTTGTTGTCGACAAATTGAAAACTTTGATTAGGAACGTAGACAACATCACCGTCAGGATGAAGCGCCTTCAATGATTTTGCTCTTCTGATGATCAATATTAGTGGTTCCTCTTCCACCTAAAGGGATCGTCGCTTTTGTTGGGGTTGTCTATGAATTGCTTGTTAAAATAACATCGGCAACTAAACACCGTCAAATCAGATAGATCTTCGTTTATCCTTTGCTCCTGGGCTCGACATCGACTTAACCGTTACCCACAATTTACTCACTCTGGTACCGATGTTTAAACACTTCAGATATTCTAGCCACTTTTAGTTTTAGATCTCCTATTCTGTATGTTACTTCTGCAGGAAAATTAGCTCTCAATTCGGGTATTCGACCCGCAGTTATATAGCAAGCCACTGCAATGACCCGGAAATCATTTTCAGTTTCCAAACATCAGAATAATTGACGAATTCTCTGAAGCGACGATTGGTAACATGTCTGATTTTTTGCCAATTGACTTTCTTGGGGTTATGTAAAAGCCGGCGTTCAGAGGTTACGAAGTCATGTGGTCTATTGATAGATATTATAATAGGATGGTGGTCCGACCCCATTTCATTTGGGTCTGATTAAAAAGTTATTTCATTCGATGTTACTTCATTAGCAGCTTCCTTATCCTGGTGCAAAATCCTCCAATCTAAAGTCTGGTCGTTCCTAATCCATCTGAAGAGATATTCTCTATAGGAGTTGTCCATGACTTTCCGGTTAAAATAACTCCCCTCTTTGGATTTGATCACTTCAGATATTTTTGCCACTTTTTCCGCTTATGCTCGCCGGCTAATCTGTTGGCATCCAGAGTGAGATGCCTGATTTTGGGGTTAGTTTGCCACTTCGGCTGAAAAGTTAGGTTGGATATTCGTCTTGTAGATATATAGCGATCGGCTGCAGTTGACCCTGAAATATCGTTCTGCTTCTTGAGCAACAGAAAGATTACAAGTTCTATTGATGAATATGATAAGAGGACGATGGTTTGGCCCCAATGAAATGACGGGTTGCCAAGTTACGCCATTTGTCAGATCGGCAGACATGGTGGATATGTCTGTCTTCACCTAACCTGGTGTGTAAGTCATCAATCAAAACGTTGAGCTATCTATTCGCTCGGTCAGTGCCATACCTCACTGGTATGGCGCCGGAATGCCACACTAGACTATATAGGACTGTTAAATCTCCACCTTTGCCACAATACCTACTTAAAACATTGTATCGGTGACAACCCTAAAGACAGCATGTGTTATTCAGCTTCGTTTTTTCTTCGATTCATAAAATCCAATATCTCATTGAGTTTTCCATTCACTTGCCGGTTCTATGTACTGGACTCGGAGGAACAATTCTCCGACCAAGGGCCGTTCAGCGATTGTTCCATTGTAGAGAACCTGCAAATATTAGTTCTAATGGTAGTATATTTGGCTATGAAGCTGCGCAGATGATATAATCTGTGGGTGACCAATCTCGAACTGTTTGGAGTTCCACTGGAAATGGCTTCGGTTATGAACCAGGAGAGGGTTTCGGTAGCACTCGTGCGCCCCTAGGTCTGCGGCAGTTGGCCAGGAAGTTTGTATTGGCAATTCGGGGAGCATCGTGCTGGAGGTGGTTTATACTTAAATTGCAGTTAGAGTTTCGGGTGTCTGACCCATAGAAAGGAGTTTTAGATGAGCTCCGCTTATCATCCAAGGAAGTAATAACGTCCACCTCCTTGGTGTGGGGATGTTAATTCACAATTCGTATTAACTGGTGTTTACAGCACCGTGGTGTAAGACTGCAAGGTCTCACCTTCCCACCTTCCATCTCTCTAAGCATCTCCGATTTCCCTCAGCCTCACTTTAGCAATAGTTTTTGGACTGAAATAACATTTTATCTACCCTCTCTACCCATCCCATTAAATTCCCCTCCCATGATAAATAAAATAAATATTTTGTTTTTAGTTTTAAAATTTTAGCAGTTTTAAAAAATTTTATTTTTTAATTAATTTTCATTATTTTTTCTTGTATATCAATTTTTTGAATTTTCTTTTCTTGTTGTTTTTATCACTTTGTATTGTTCACATTGTTGTTTTAGAGGACTTAAGGACTACGTGTAATTATCAAATTAACAATTATTATTGTATTCTTCTCGATTGCCTTTTTAAGGAAGACTTTTCTTTCATTGTTAAGCAATTATTGTTTATCAGGTCATTAAAGCCATATTTGTTAAAAAAAATAATTATATTTATAAAAATTAATAATTATTATTTTTGTGTGTATATATATGTTTGTATATAAAAAACATGTAAAAAACTTTATACAACCACCATGTGGTTAAGTGTGAAGAAAATGGTTTTGTTTTTTAATTAAATTATTTATTTCTATATAGAACTATAATACTTAATACTCTTGTAACTGTAACATCATACATGTTGTGTGTGAGTGTATGTGTGATGATAATGATGTGTGTGTATTTTTTTCTTCTTGGTGAGGTAGTTAAGTTCCATGATGACATGTAGCTCCAAAGAAAGGATTTTTTTTAGATTTTCTGTTGAGTCTGTTTTCTTTTTTTTTTTTTTGTAAGGAATGAGAAACTTGGACTCTATTTTAGCAATATACTCTTCTGATGGGGTATAGTAAAGAGCCGTTGTCCCCTCGCACCTCCTTATCCAGCAGCTCAAACAGCAAAGTGCAACGACGAAACGAGAGAAGACGATTCAAACACCTATGCCACATTTCCCCCATATCCCCGCCGCCATGTAAACGAAGAATGGTTTGTAATGGAAAACGTTGAAGTGTGTGTGTGTACGTACGATGTGTTGTGAAGTAGTAGTGGTGGTGGTAGTAGAAACCTTATATTATCCCTGGATCAGCTAGTTTGGTATTAATGGGCCCCTTTGGCCCCCCGCGATTTTTGTACTCCATTTTGTTTGTTTTTTTAGTTTTGTTTTGTGTTTTTCTTTGTTTAGCCGTTTTGGCCTTGGCAAAAATTAGATTTCCCTATTATCCGGATTTTTGCTCTGTTCAAATGACAACAGATGTCCATCGCGCCATCGGTATCATCATTTGAGCCTTGGCTATCCATCTCTTTTGATGCAAAAGACAAACTGTTTCAGTCTCTTTCGAGTTAAGCAGTGACTCTCCTATCAATGTCTCGTGTGTGAACCAAAAGGGAATTGGCCACTTCACCATGGACGCCAGACGGGTTCTTCTTCTTTGATTTGTTTTTTGGTCACCAGGGAGAGGGGTTGTTGCATTTGCTGCTGGGCAGCTGGGGCATGATGAATCACCGAGGGTTTGTAGTCCATGGCTTCATGGGAGTTGGCAGGGCTGGGTGGGGCAAAGTGCATCATGTGGTTGGGTTGAGGTTGACTGTAGACATGTTCATAGGTCGATTGAGAGCTGTGGGATGAGGCGGAGCCAGTTGAGGCAGTACGGCTGGGAATGGGTACCAACATGGGTGGTTGAGCTGGTTGTTGTTGTTGCTGGAGATGATGAACTTGGTTGGGTTGTTGAGGAGGCAAGACCAAAGCAATGCTGCCATTTGGCAATTTGGTGGGGATAACCTGCAGACCATTGGGTAGGAAGTAGCCATGAGGGGTTTGTTGAATCTGAGAGCTCATAATATATTGCTGTTGTTGATGTTGGTGATGATCCTGTTCGGGCGATGAGGGTGGTGAAGGCAAGATTTGTCCATGCAATTGTTGTACAGCGGCGGCTTGTTGCTGACGTTGTTGGGCGTGCATTTCGGTCTTAACGCCGTTGATGCAATTTTGCAAATGTTGCAGCAGGCGACGTTTGACGGAGGGTTCCAAGCCGGGAAAACGTGACACTTCATTGGCACAGTCGGTGAAACCGGCCTTGAATTTGTTGATGATTTTTGGATCGGCAGCCTGTTGCATGGCGGCCTGTTGACGTTGCAATTCTTGCAAATGTTTGACAGTCTTTTCCAAGATGTCGGCCTTTTCCAATTTGGAGTGACGAGCCGGCTATAAGGAGAAAGAAAAAAGAAGAGGAAAATTAGAACGGTTTGGTTATAGAGAAAATAATTGTTTGTTTTTTATAATTTTTTAAGAATTTCAGAAATTTTAAAAAATAAACTTTTTTGTTTGAAAATTTCAGATTTTTTTTAGAAAATTATGAAATTCCTTTTTTATTTTATTTTGTATATATATTTTTTTAATTTTTTAAAATACTTACGTCTTTCTTGGTAGCATCCAAAATCAAGGTTTTCAATTCATTTAAACAGTTATTAATGCGGGCACGTCGTCTTTTTTCCATAATTGGTTTGTTAGACTATAAAGATATATAAATAAAAAAATTTAAATTAGTTATGAAATTTTTAAAAATAAAAAAAATGTTTTTAAATAAAAAAATATATTGTTTTGAAAAAATATTTTGAAATCTTTTTTTTTTTGTAAAAAAAAATATATATTTTTTTTTTAATTTTTATTTTTTTTTAGAAAATTTTTGAAAAAAATAATTTTAAAAATTTAAATTTCAAATATATTTTTTTAATAATTTATTTTTTATTGATTTTTCAAAATATTTTTTTTATTCATATTCAAAATATTTGTGATCAAAATTTTGACCCCATGCTAACATTTCCTCATCGTTGTGGTTGTATAAATCATTTCCCTCTTTATTTTTTTCGTTCACATTTTTCATCATCTTCTTCTTCTTGCATTCTAAAATAATTTTCCTTAGACATGCGTGTCTGTGTGTGTGTATGTGCGTGTTTATTTTTTATTTAGTCTTATAACTAAATTAAGCATTAAGCACATATATAAAAAATAAAATACACAAAAATATATATAGACTATAGTATTTTTAAAAATATCTTTAAAGGTGAGGATTTTTTTTTTTTGGTCTGGGGGTGCTGCCTCGGTCGGCACACGCTAGCCAGCGAGCGATCGCTCTTTAATTGGTAAAGCAAAACAATTATGGCATTTGGCCAATAAGCGCAAAAAATTTTTGCTGCTGTTGGATCGCGTGCGATATTTTTGGTACATTGTAGAACAGAATTCATCCTCCCCCCACCACACCTCTTCTCCTTTGGCCTTCTTCTTCGTTCGTCGCTAAAATTAGGAAGTCTAAAACAAAATTACACCCAAATTGTGGGTGGCGAAGCGGCATGGGGCGGGGGCATTAAATTCAGAACATAAAGAAAAATACCTTTGGCTATTTTCATACAGAGACTGTCATTATTGGCATGTGATGTTTTGTTGTTTTGGCCATTTTGCCTGCCTCTACGTTCTTATATGAATAGTCTTCGTTGTCCCACAAGGTCGTCGTCGTTTAAGAAAAATGTGGTGCTGCTGTTGTTGTTTTTGGCACAAGTCTAAGGCAACCATATAGGGAGATTTTTGTATGCCGTTTTTTGTTTTGGCCCCTTATGAGTAGCGAACGCCACCACAATTGTTTTTCTGTGTGGTCATGTGTTTGTCCACCAGCCACAGAGCGGCGAGCATATGGCTGGCTGACTGGCTGTGAAGTCATCGCCATTATTTTAAATGTTGGCGTTAAGTGAGTGATATGGCCAAAAATCGACAAATACCAATTAACAAAATTACATTGCCGTTTTTGAAAAATGGAAAACCAAAAAATGGTAACAATGCGTTGGCCACGTTACTTTGGAGATTGCTGCTGCTGATGGTGGTGGCGGCAGCCCATAAATGTAGGCAATGACGCCCTCCACTCACATCTGGATTTGGACTTTGATTTGATTATTTTTATGAATGAAATTTTGCTATGAATCAGCCAAAGCTGTTGTTGTTGTTTTTGGATTTTGATTTCAATACGATTTTTATGGAAGTGACTGCCCCACACATTTTTCGAAAAAAAAAAAATAAAGTGGCGTGTGTTTGTGTTTCGCCAACATTTTCCGAATATGAATGAATGCGCCGCAAAAAAATGCGTTGGCTGGAAATGTATGGCGGCGGCGGAAAGCCAAGTTTGGGTTCAACCACTTTTACAAAACAACGAATTCAAATGGAAAATGCGTTACTACAACCATTTATGAATGGGGAAAAATTATTGTGGGCCGATGGCCAAAACTTAGTTAAATAATGCGACGTTTTAAGATATAAATTCTAGTAGGTGTTTTTTTAAATACTTACACGACGATCACTTTTGGCTGGTGCCTCTTTGGTGGCACGGGGTACTGGGGCTCCAATAACATTGGCGGTCATGGTTGGTCCACAAACACCGGTAACCATATTGACTGTTTTGTTTATTTTAAATTTATCACAATTGGTATTTTTAATTTTTTATAATTTTTTTCTTTTGTTGTTCTTCTTGCTTGGCAAGTTCTTTTCTTTCACTTTTTCTTTATAATTATTCTTTAGTATTAGTTGTTTGTTTTTATTTTTATTCAAACACTTTGAATTTTTGGTTTATCACAAAGTTCCGTTTTTGTTAAACGTATATTTTCCGTTCCGTATTTTTTCTTTAATTTTTGCGTTCCGTAAGAAGTCTTTCGGTGTTGCTTCTTCAACGATCAACGAACGTATGAAACAAGTGTTCACTCGGCAGGCTGATAAAAATGACTTGTGAGGTGGTGCAGCAGCGTTGTGTGTGCTGTTTTGTTGTTGACTAGGTTAGTTGGTCGACTGAGAGACAGTGAGAGTATATCATAAATCACACAATTCAATTGAGTGTGTGAGCGACCGACCGAGAGCAGAGATCACAAAAGAGCGCGTGCAAAAAAAAAAAATATAAATATGAACCGTTGTGTTGTTCTTATCTTTGATTTCCGTTAAAAACAGTTCTTTTTCTTTTTCGTGTTCTACGAATATTCCAAAGAGCTCTTTATCGTTTGGCTTGTAGCAGACGACTGACGATTGATCGACAGCTTCGTTGGGTAAATCGTTTTAACGAGACGCGGCGCACACTGTAATAAGCAGCAACAAAAACAACAAGCCACACGACCATATAAAAATACCACACACCAAAAACAATGCCGACCGACCAAACGACGAACAACGGCACACATTCAACCAACCAATCATGTGTGTATGCTTGTGTGTACGTATGTTTATCAAGCTGTTGCTGCGGTCTCTGCTGCCTGTGTTCTTCGTTGTTGTTGGCTGATGACGAACGACTATGTACACGACAACGTTGTCGGTGGTGTTGGTAATGACAACGATGACTACCTGGTTACCCACGTACTACTCTTGTGAGTTCTATCACCACCTCGCACACACATATCACAACAGCAACAATCATTCAAGTCAAATAATAATAACAACAACAAACATATTGCATTGTTTGTACTTCACTCTTGTGTTTGCTGTGCTGTGCTGTTATGCCTTTTGCATGCAGTGATTTGACCCATCATCATCATTCCAGCACTTATGGTTATGGTTTTACTTGTGGGCTTTGTGTAATAGTGTGTAAACAACGTGAATTGTTGAGATTGAAATTACTATGTAAGGATTCACAGGATAAAGAGAGAAAGTTTATTTAATTCTTATTTTAATATTAAATAAATCATTACAGAAGAGTGGATTTTTATACCCTACACAACCATGTTGTCAGGGTATTATAGCTTTGTGCAGCCCGAAGAGTTTTTAACGTCGTTGTCCTAAAACCACATTTATGTATACCGATCGTAATATCTCGATTAGCTGAGTCGATCTAGACATGTGTGTCCGTCTGACTAGTATAATTTGTAAACACGATACACGCCACAGTTACGGACCAATCTTCACGAAATTTTGCATGTAGGATGGGTTCTGCCCAATTATATTATTTAGGGGATGAAATGGACCAAAAACTTTATTTTTGTCTGATTTTCTATTCTCTCAAGAGGCGAATTTTTATATGAAGAAGGGAATCGGGCCAAAGAATAAGCATGCCGATTTTGATAAAGATCGGTCAATATTTAGTGGGTCAAATGGACCCTGACTTTTGTGTGAAGAATGACAAAATTTTTATTCTATAGCGTATATATTTACCCCTGAAAGACATAGACCCAAGAAGTTAATATTATATCCAAGAGGAGTGCTTGACCTTAAAATTAACACCAATTATATTGTATTCGGATGTGGAAGTTACACTTACATATTTACATGTTCTTACGTATTTTTACGTATTTAGTAACCCATTGCCACACTAGAGGACGGAAATATAGCGCTGATCGCTTCGAAATTTTCAATGAAGTTCCGGTTATGGCCAAGGACAACGCCTATAATTTTCGGCGATAATCAGATAATAAGTAGAAGTAGACCGAAAACTTACTTTTTTGGAATTTTTTCGAGTCGACCTATAAGCCACAGAACCCACGGTGAAGGGAATATTGGAATGCAATTAGTAATATTTGTATTTAGTAATATTTATTGTCAAGTCGGTTAAGAGGGTGCAACTATCACGAAATGTTGCTTAGGCTCGGAATAAAAATCCGCAAAAAGTTAGAGTTCCGAGGTAGTTGTGTAGGGTATCGTATGGTCGGTCCCGTCCGACTATACTGCTCCGTTCACTGATTTTTAAATATTATTTTCGAGGAATTTTCTTGGCGTGAATTTTCGAAAAAAACGGGTCTATTCAAAGGCGCTACATAAGAGTGGATTTTTAAGAGATTATTTTTGTTAGGAAACTTCAAAAATGTGGATTTTCAATTATTTTCAGGATTGTACTTAAGCCTGGGGTTTGTAAAAAATGTCTTGTTTGCAGGTCCAATATAATCCTGTATTTTTATTCAAGAAGTATTTACGTTAACATTTATTTCGATGCTCTTATAGGTAGGCTTGGATTTTTATAAATATTTTTTTCCAAGCACCCAATATAGAAGCCCGAAATAACAATAATAATTGTTTAATGTTTCTATATTTTTTAAGCTTTCTATAGGCTATATCTTTACCTTATAATATGGCAACCTTATATGCTTTCAATGTTTATATAATACTCTCCCTCAAAGGGCCAATACTCTGTTAACGCAGATACTTGTATTATTATATATGGAGACATGGGAGCATCATCAACATGTCACTGTTACTTTCGCCGACTATCGGACAGTCATGCACCATGGCTTACAAAAGCATTGAAATTTTGCAACATACGCACACACACACTCATATATATATATATACACACCCATTTACCTTTACCATGCCATTATTAAAATGCATATGCCCTTAAAAACAACAACAAAACGAAGAAATACTCCCCAACACTTGATGCGTTACTGCCATGAACAACAGCGCTGTTGACGCCACCGTCATTATTGTTGTTGTTGTTGTTACTGTTGCCTTCCTCTTCGCCGACAGAATGTCAGCGATAAGAAGCAAATGCAGCGGCCAGAGTCTAAACAAAAATCTCAGTGTGTGATTCATGTCTCAAGTGGTGAGGCGAACGTGACTATATGTGTCAATTTATTTATTTGTTATTGTTGTTGTCGTTGGTGTGTGCCCCCTTAGCAATAATAATCGTTCGAACGAGCAAAGCAAACGAACACACGTAGTAGTTGGAGCAATCGTTGTCGTCGAGTCGAATAACAGCAACAACAACACCAACAACTGAAACAAGAGCAGTAAACAGCAAGAACAAAACCAACCACCCAGGCGAATGAGCGATAAGCCAGACGACATACAAATAATTATGGAGACAACGGCACGACACATTCGTTTGTTCGTTTTTTTTTCTTACGTACGCACATGCATTGCCATTACTGACGTCGGGGGAGCACACAAGAATCGTGCTTAAGTCATAGACAATATAGACTTCTTCTGGAAGTGTTGTTTTTTTTTTTTTGCGTACTTTCATACCCAAATAGTGTTGACATAGTTGAACTACTCTCACCGTCATCATCGGAAGATGTAGTCAGAGAATTCATTAATTTCATAATACGCGATTTAATAATCGTCATACTTCGTAAGTCGGCTATCATTTCATAGAATTGAAAATTAATCAACCGGACATGGCCTATATTGGCGGTAGAGCACGTAGTCTCTCTCATCCAATGACATGCATTAATTTAATGCGGTGGGGAGAAATATGCAAACATTAAGAAGGGATTTTTGAAGTATATTTTCTAAAGACTATCCCAAATATAAGTCCTGATTTTAGGATTTTTTTTACTAAAAATTACACCCATAAGTGTCGATTTTTTAATATTTCTCCAAAGAGTGGATGTTTGAAAAATATCTTTCCAAGATTATTTCGACTATAATTGAGATGATTTTGCATTTATTCTAATGGTTATGGTTCATTTCACTGTCGCAGTCTGATAATCCAATTGGCCGGCCATCAGCCAATGGCAGTAAAAAAATACATTAACAGTTATTTTTGTGGTCTAGGGGAAATCCCACCGTTATATCGAAATATAATCTTGTGGTATTATTAATAAAGTAAAATGACAAACAAGCAACTGCTATCAAAAATTATTTTTTTTATAAATTTTACAGTCAGGGAAATTAAATTGAAATTCATTGAAATTGAAATTCATACATAAATATTTCTATAAAATTTTATTTTAAATAAATCCCGCTTTCTGGCTTGATTAATATATGTTTCAAAATATGTTTCTTCTGATTTTGACTTGTAAAAAAATTGTTTCAAAAAAAATCTTCCTTCGAACTTCATGGATTTTTTTAAATAATTTTTTTAAAATCCAAGCCTAGAAATAGGCTTGGATTTTTATACCCTACACCACTATGTTTTTATACCCTACACCAAGCCTAGAAATGACCCGAAAAAAATTATTTAAAAAAAATCCATGAAGTTCGAAGGAAGATTTTTTTTGAAACAATTTTTTTACAAGTCAAAATCAGAAGAAACATATTTTTAATCAAGCCAGAAAACGGGATTGATTAAAAATAAAATTTTATAGAAATAGTTTGTAACGCCGCGAAATATTGGTCCTAGACCCACCTTTAAGTATACCAATGGTCATATCTCGACTAGCTGAGTCGATCTAGACATGTGTGTTCGTCCGTCGGTCTGTCCATTATAATTTGTAAACACGATACAGGCCACATTTATTTATTTATTTTATGGGTTTAGGCCCCTATTGTTTTTTAGAAAGATCGGTTAATATTTAGGGGATGAAATGGACCAAATACTATTTTTTTCGGTTTTTCTGGTCGCTCCAGAGGCCGCAATAATGGCCCGAACATCGTTAAATTTTGCATGGAGAAGGGGATCGGGCCAAAGAATAAACATGCCTGTTTTGATAAAGATCGGTCGGATTTAGCGGGTCAAATGGACCCTGACTTTTGTGTGAAAAATGCAAAATTTGTATTCTATAGCATATATATTTACCACTGAAGGACATAGGCCCGAGAAGTTGATATTATATTCAAGAGGAGTGGTTGACTTTTAAATTAAGACCAATTATATTGTTGTATGTGCTCGGATGTGGAAGTTACACCTAAATATTTACAGGTATCTCCGTATTCGTATATTATTTAGTAACCCATTATCACTCTAGAGAGCGGAACTATAGCGCTGATCGCTGATGTTCCATGAGGATCCAGGTATGGTCTAGGAGAACACCTATAATTTTCGATGATCATCAGATATTAATAAGGGGGTGAAGTGGACCGAAAACTTAATTTTTCTGTTTTTTTTTTTCGATTCGATCTATAGGCCACAATTGAAAGCCGAACATCACAACACAACCCACGGTGAAGGGAATCTGGACAAGTAATTAGAAAATCTTTACTGAATATTAGTAATATTTGATCAGCTCTAGGAGGTCAAGAGGTAGAAAATATCGCAAAAAATTACCATAGCTCAGAATTTAGTGCCACAGAAAGTTAGATTTTCGTGGAAGTTGTTTAGGGTATCATATGGTCGGCCCGTCCGACTATACTGCTCCGCTATACTGCTCAAAATATTTTTATAATAAACATATATAAATATGTTGTAATCCGTAAAAATGTCGTAATATTCTACAAGCCCAAAATTTTAATACCCTTATTTAATGGCCACCTTATGGGAGGACATTTAAAACACCTAAAACCGATGATGATTTATGCATAAGGGATCTGGTATACTAAAATCATACTAGAAGAAAATGAAATACCAATTTATAGACAACCCACATTGGAGTTAGGACCTTCGTATGGGTTTTATATAGAAACATGGTTTGTATATGAAGTGTTTACCAACCGAGGTCCGGAAAGTTACGTTACAGTCACGTTGTAATAAATTCACACTTCTGGATTCATAAAAAAATATTTTTTTATAAAACTTAGCTTTAGGCTCCATTGAAACATATTTTCTAAAAAAATTCTCAATATCCCCTATGAATAGTATTAATTTTAAATCCGAGCTTCTGCTGATCTTTGAAAAAATATTTATTAATAAATTCAAGTCAAGATTTAAAGGGTGCTGTAAAAAATATTTTTTTTAATCCATGGCATCTCTATGAAAATAATATTTTTAATTTACGTTTATAGTTCTTTCCTGAAGCCCTAAAGATCTCTTGAATTATTTTTCTACCAGATATTTTACAGCTTCTTAGGAAAAAAATGTGTGTCACAAACAAACTTCTGTGGCTTATTGTTGATACTTTTTATTTGTTATGTTCATCGTAGGGTCTTTGATCACTTTCATATGAGCCGCTCCAAACGACAGACAGTAGTCACAAACGTCTGTCAATATTATTTTCTTTTATGTCAGTGGAAAAAAAAACAATGTCACTGATAACTATCAAATACAGTAGAATAGATGGCTGGTGAACGATACGAACATGTCGTGTGCGCTCATAAATATCAATTTGAAGTACTCCATGCGACCAAGCAAACAATCAACCAGCCAACCAAGCAACCAATCAACTACCCTTCTCCTTAGATCGAGAACATTGATGTTGGTTGTGGTGGCGGCAAGTGTTAAGACCACAAAAGCCGAACAAACAACAAACAGACAAACCATTTTCATTAACTTATCATTATCAAACTGTGGGGAGACGAAGAAGAAGTGGAGAAGTGCGGAACACAACACGGAGTGTCAATGCGCCACACAACGCCACCACAATACGCCGGACGACCTTCACACATTTCTCTGGAACTTGACGACAAATTCGTCGAAGGCGCACGTTGTGTGGAAAAGCAACAAAAACAAAACGAAATTACACGATTGAAATTCAGACAACATACCAAAGTGTTTTTTATTGGCATCAGGAACCAAACCACACACACACATGTTTGTTGGCCATGATGTGGTGGAGGTGGCTCTGTGCGGTATTGTTAAACATTCACCGGAATGTTTCTAGCTATGGCCCCCGCATCGAAGAACCTTACTAAGGCCTCATTAAGAATGACAAATAAAATCAATCGGACAGACAGACAGTTAGCCAGTCACCGAAGCTTCCAAGAACATAAGAGGTGGTGGAGGTGGTGGGGGGATTAATTGCGGTGCAGTACTCAGGTGTTTTTTTGTGACTAATATCAGCGTCACCTCCTTAAGCCGAGGGGGTGGGTGGCGATAATTTGACGTGAATTAGTATATGGCATCGATAATAAAACAAATACCAAACAAATACTTAAAATATTTAATAACAACATCAAACGGCATGAATGGAGGGTTCGGCTTCAAAAAAATAGCCGATAATAGATTTTAATTAATAACTGAAATATCCAAAATCCAAATCCGAATGGAATGTTATGGTTACGTCAAGAATAAACGTTATAGATTCTGTTCTTTTTTCGAAACTATAAATAGAACAAATGTTGTTGTTAATTTATTTTTGTAGTTTTTTTTCGGAAATGGAATTTTCCCATTTCATTGAACTTGGAACCAGTTATCTACGTATGCATATTATTTTCGTGAGGAAATTTAGGGGGAAATACCAAGGTAATATTTATGGAGATTATTATATCTATTTGTTGAAAACAATACCAACAACAATATAATCGACAAATCATGTGAGAATTTACATCAGGTGTGGGTCACAAAAACAATAAAAAATAGATAGATCCAAGCGGATTTGTTAAGGAATATTTTTATATATTTGTCAAAGCTTTTTAGGAAGATTATTTTTTTAAGAAGCTACTGGCGTGGATTTTTTGAAACAAATTTTGTTTAAATAACTGCAATTATGGATTAAAAAAAAAATAAATTAATTAAGTAGGTCCAGGTGTGGATTTTTAACGTTTTTTATGAAATTAGAAAAATGTGTCTAAATTTTACTGGGTTTTTAAGATTATTTTTAAAACATCAAATACAAACATGTATTTAAAAAAATATATATTTTTTTAATAAGAAAAGAAGATTTTTGTTCAAGAATAGTTTCAAGTTGGTCAAATCGGGTTTTTTTATCAAAAGGCGTGATTTTTTGACGAATTTTTGTAAGGAACTCCAAGTGTGATTTTTCCAGAATGTTTTTTCGTGTAGATCCTGACGTGACTTTTTTTAAAGAATATTTTTGAAGGAACTGATTTTTTAAGAATATTTTTTACGTCCGGGCATATTTTTATATTCTTCACCACATTGTGGTACAGGATATTATGGCAAAAGAAAACGAGATAGACATGCATACAATTACTTTCTGAGCCGTTTCATGCGAATTGGATGAAATTTGGTACAGCTCATTTATTTGGCCCTGGGACGAATCCTATTGAAATTGGAAAAATCAGTTCAAATTTAATGTAAATTGTGCACCAAAGTCCTTATATATTTTTCGATTTGCACGAAATTTGGCATAACGTACTGAATTAGGTCTAGAGTGATGTGTGTTAAGTTTCGTGAAAATCGGTTCAGTTTTCGATATAGCTCCCACATATATTTTCGTCCGATTTTATGTGAATGGGGCGCCAAAGCCCCTATATTTCTTTCGATTTGTACGGAATTTGGCATAGCGTACTGAATTGAGTCTAAAGTGATGTGTGTTAAGTTTCGTGAATATCGGTTCAGATTAAGATATAGCTCCCATATATATTTTCGTCCGATTTAAGGTAAATGGTGCACCAAAGTACCTATATATCTTTCGATTTGCACGAAATTTGGCATAACACACTGAATTAGGTCTAGAGTGATGTGTGTTAAGTTTCGTGAAAATCGGTTCAGTTTTCGATATAGCTCCCATATATATCTTCTTCCGATTTTAGGTAAATGATGCATCAAAGCCCCTATATATATTTCGATTTACACGAAATTCAGCATGGCGTACTGAATTAAGTCTAGAATGATGTGTGTGAAGTTTCGTGAAAATCGGTTCAGATAGAGATATAGCTCCCATATACATTTTCGTCCGATTTTATGTGAATGGGGCACCAAAGCCCCTATATTTCTTTCGGTTTGCACGAACTTAGGCTTAGTGTACTGAATTGATTCTAGAATGGTGTCTGCTGAGATTCGTGAAAATTGGTTCAGATTTAAATATAGCTCCCATATTTCGTCCGATTTAATGTAAATGGTGTTTCAATAATGCCACTAGGGCGCTGAGGCCAAAATACAGAAATGTAAATAAATACAAAAATTTAATAAATAAAAAAAAGTCCCTATATATCTTTTGATTTGCACGGAATTTGGCATAGCGTACTGAATTGAGTCTAGAGTGATGTGTGTTGAGTTTCGTTAAAATCGTTACAGTTTTAGATATAGCTCCCATATATATCTTCTTCAGCTTTTAGGTAAATTGTGCACCAAAGCCCAAAGCGTACTGAATTAAGTCTAGAATGAATTGTGTTAAGTCCTGATTTGGCCACCGATTTGGCCACCGTTTGAGGTGCCTCACCGCTCTTTGACTACAATCGTTTTCGCGCAGGGTTATCGTATGTGATCCATTTCTCATCTGCAGTCACCGTCCGTTAAAGAAATGGGTCTATCTAATTCCTTATGGCCATTCCTTATGGATCGAATTTCCACCTGCGAAAATTTGATCCATCATACTTGTTTCTGTTAATTGGTATGGCATCCAAACATCGAGCTTTGAATCCAGCTCTGTGTAGGGGAGACTGGGGCACCTTCGGCACTTTTTTTTTAGAGCTCTATATCTCAGTACTTATTCAACATATATAACAACTTTATGGCTGATTATTGTCCTCAGACACTTAATTATAAAAAATAGTACCAAAAAGATATAAAAAAATAGTATTAGTTAAAAAATTTTACAGTTTTGTAAAAAAAGTCAAATTTGCCGAATGTGCCCCAACCCGGGGTAGCTTCGGCATTTGATGGGGCACATTCGGCAACATAGTCATAGCCGGGTAATTGTCATCGCTATCAGTCTGGTTGAAATTCTGATCCTCTAAAGGCTCTATTTGGTTTTAATACGCCACACAATGTTTGAATTATAGGGCTTTATTTTCTAACGGCGTACGTTTACATCTCAAGCTCGCACACAACATCAGAAATAAGGGTTTTCTATCGCATTTTCGTCAATACAAGTACGTTTGATATTATATATGCAATTTCGGACCATATTAAAGGATTAGTTTTAAAGACAAACTCAAAAACATTTTAAGGAAATAATATTGCACAATCTGTATATGGCCGAATGTGCCCCACTTTAAAATGCCGAATGTACCCCGAATGTACTTTTTATAGTTTTTTTTTCATTTTTTTCGATCAGTTTTTAAAAACATTATATTTTTAAACATTTCTATAATAATACACATCGTAGTTAACCACTTTTTAATAATATTGTCTTAAAAATTTAAAAAGTTTTATACGCGAAATACTTACGAAGTGGAATTGAAATATTACAGAAACATCTATAAAAATGTAAAAACCCATGTATCTAAATAAGTTTATTAGCTAGAAATTTCAAACTTTGTGCCAGTTATTTATTTCGATATTCGATACCTATGTATCGAAACTAGTGATGTACGGTGAGACCTTCATATCAAAAACGCGATTGCCGAAGGTGCCCCGATGCCGAAGGTGCCCCAGTCTCCCCTACATTGTTTAAAACAGTTTTATGGTCGATTATTAGCTCCTGGGCGGTGTTACGACTGCTAACATGCCGGTCACCTTAGATCATTTCTCCGATTTTATGGACATTTTCGACAATCGACCTAATGGATTTCTTTTTCCCCAACCTAATATTTTCTTTAGACAACTAACAAAATTATACACGTGAATAGAACCCACAGAAGATCTGTGTATTGATGGTCTTCCACACAAACTCAACTCAGATTACAATACCTTTGGAATTTCCCCAGCAGCAAATGTCCTGAAAAATTAATCTCTCTCACAAAAGTCAACTAATTCCAAAAGACTTTCTGACTTTTGGGCGCCTCCCTTTTTAACTGAACGGCAAATACCAACAGCAGTCGGCGAAAGAGGTATGCGGCCAGCCCAAATAGAGTTCATCCATCTATTTGTAAACATTTTTCACAAATCTCGGAAACAGACTAAAGTTTAACCCGTTCTTAGCGTGTTAACCCCTTGGCTAAATCGACTTCTTATCGATTTGACTTTTCCATCTGTTTTGAAGTTCTAATCCCAGGCATGGCTAATGTGATTCCATTGAAGCCGTGCCAAAAGGAAGTACGAATGCAATTGCAATATCCTGTGCTAACCCTTTCAACAAGTAGCCGAAACAGTTAAGCTGGTTAAACGCCCCCGATTGATCGCCTTGATCTGTAAGGAAAAGAAAGGCTTAAATCGGGCTACTGGGAGGATGATACACTAATCTTTTAACTCTTTTAATTCCTTTTGGCGAAAGGATTAAGCCCTCACTCCTACTATCTGAGTCTCTCACTCTCTCAGTTGTTGTCAATTGATTTGACAGTGACATCATTACCCAGAGGTTTTTCATTGGTTAGGACACAACACGACCGACTGATCTGCCCTGACTGGCTAGGTAACCCTTTTGGCCAACCGAACCGAAGATGATGACGGTGTTAAGGGTTTTTCTTTTATTATCCTGCTAATCATCGGACATCAAAGGGCTAAACCACACACCCATAAAAAATCTCAACTCGTTCACGGTGTACACAACGAGACGACGTAGCAGCAGCAACAACAACACACTGAGCGCTCAACAATCCTTTCACTCGGTGCTCACGCCACAAGGCTTAACAATAAACATGCCGTGATGTTTTATGGCCCGTATCCTTTTTTGTTTTTCTCTTCTTTTTTTGAAAAATCCTTTTGGTTTTCAACTCGTTCGTTCGATTGTTTGTTCCTTGTGTTTTGTATTTCCCTTTGCTGTTGTTGTTGTTAGTGTTCTTGTTAACCCCTTTAACGTTTTCCCTTTTTTCTTCTTTTGGTCAGCCAAAGAGTTGAAATGTTTGTCAAAGGTTAAGTGTGTGTTGATTTGTTGTTGTTTCCTCGTTTAGCATTGTTGTTTTTGTTGTGAACACGCCTTTCTAAAATCAAAAAGTTATGACAACAGGTAATAAAATTGTTGTTAATTTGAAGTGAATCCTTTGACATGTAAGGATTATGGTAAATTGTAAGCCTTTATAATTTAATTGTAATGAAGGAAGTAATTTCAATTTAATTTGAAAACCATTAATGTCGAAAAGGATATTCTTGTTCACATACAAATCATATGATGTCGGGTCAATTACAGTTTTCTGCTCTAATTTCGGTGATTTGGAGATGTACTATTTTGAACATGGAAATTGAATATTTTGTAATTATTTTAATTAATTCTTATATTAAATCCAGTGTTTAAAGTATGTATTTCAATAAAAAATAAATAGTCTAAAACCCCGATTAATCGAAATCCGCAATAATATATAAAAATTGTCTGATTGCAGGCCATTGCGAATTATTGGTATGCTAGGGACATGTTTTACAAATTTTTAATTTTTGCGTGTTAGTAATAGACCCACGACCTGGCACATAGATGAGACGACATAATTTATTATTTAATATACTTTTTTAAATCGAGGATTTAAAAAAAAATGTTCTTTACAAAAGCGGATCTTACAAAAAGATGTTGTATCAAGTAGACTCAGGATTTGTTTACACTTTTAAGTAGGCCCAGTTTGTTTAAATTTTTTATTTAACTCCAAACGTTGATTAAATACTGCATTTTTTTGAGGAAAGGTTTAATTTGTAGATTTCTTTAAGGCAGAGTTGTTTGTGTGCCAAGTTCGTGGCTTCGGCATTTTCAGAAAATAGAAGGTCCGATAACGTTTGAAGTGGGAAATCTAAACATTGAACAAAAAAAGAAAGTGTCACTTCACCATGACAAAGCTCAGTGGAAGAAATCAGTGGAAATGATTAATTAGTCGTATATGAGAATGAGGATGTTAGCAATAGATAATGTTAGCAATAGATTTTCTTGATGACCGAAATATAGCTATAGTCAACTTCGTGTATGTCACGAAAACCAATGCTAATAGCATCACGTAATACACTGCCTATGCCCTCTGACCCCAGTTATTTATTAAAGAATAATATATATAACTGTACCTTCCGATTTTTGGTATTTTATATATTTTGGAGATTTTTTTCCTTAGGGGCACATACACTTTGATACGACAAAAATGTGCCTAATCGAAATATTGGTTTTAAACCCCATGTTTCCTTGGATCAAATCCGTTTCAGACAATTTGGAGTCGATTTACAAATGTCCGTAGGTCCGTCTGTCTGCCTCAAAGGAAGTAACCGATTTCATACAAACTTTGCACATCATAATATTTCTTCCAAACGTATTTCAAGTTCGAAAATGAGGAATATTGGTCCACTCCTTCTGGTACCTCCTCTACAAAATGGTCAACATTTTTCAAAAAATTAATTTCATAATATATTGGGAACGGACTATGCGATTTCAATCAACAACCGATTATCATTACAAAGCCTAGATCAAGTCCGATGATGTGACCCTATTTCATCAATAACAGATTTCATCAACACTAAATCTAAAACCTCTTTGATAAAAACGTATTGTTAAAGCAAATATTAAATCTGTGTGTAATTCAGAAGACCTCCGCAAACCATAGGCTCAGGGTAAATATCTGTCGACAACACCAACAGGCAATAATCTCCAAATATAGCCTCCCTACTAAATTACCATTATCTGTATTTTGTTATGTCGTTCCCTATGCCTTGTAATATTCGTCGTAGACCCTATGAATTTTAAATGTTCAGGATCAGTATTGACCTTTTTTTAATGCGTATATCCCACACTACATCCATATCTCAGAACTTCATTAGCTTTTGTACTTTTGTGGTACTTATTTTCAAAACTCATTCCAAATCTCGGAATTCGAGCTCCACCTGTTCATCAAAAAAATTGTACCAAATTTAGCACACATAATTACATAACTCAATTCTACAATCCAAATTAAGTGTCCCAGCTCTAACTGTTCAATAAATCCAAATTGTTCGAACTTTTCTAGAATTTAGTACTTTTCGTACACATTTCCAAATCCTACCAATTTTAGGATTTATCCTCTATCGGATCACCTAAATGCAAATTCGATTAAATTTAGTACCATTTAGTACACATAAGTACAAATTTCCGTAACTAATAATCCGAATTGTACCACATTCAGTACACAACTGTACGAATTTCCAAAACGTCCTACATATCCCAATTCTACACGCCAACAGAGATCCTAGCTCGAAATTTCACGATTTCTGTTCTGTCGTTTCCCCCAAAATTGTACCAAATTTAGTACCATTTAGCACACATAACTACATACCTCAATTCTACAACGGAATAATAGTCTTATATCCAAATTAAGTGTTCCAGCTCTAACTGTTCAGCCAAATCCAAATTGTACGATCTTTTCTAGCATTTAGTACTTTTCCAAATCCTACCAATTTCAGGATTTATCCTCTATCGGATCACCTAAATGCAAATTCGATTCAATTTAGAACCATTTAGTACACATGAGTACAAATTTCCGTAACTAATAATCCAATTTGTACTGCATTTAGTACACAATAGTACGAATTTTCAAAACTTCCTAGATACCCCAAACAATGATCCTAGTTCGGTAGGTCATTCTCATTTTATACATTTTTGAGGTTCTATTCGATACTTCTAAATGAAATGAGTGTTTGGCAATGAGTTTTTGGGTCGTCGCGTAGGATGTTCTCGTACCGCAATACAGAAATTGAAGAAACTCCTGAAGAACTCAAGACCCACAACCGCCAAAATCGTGTCTTTGACTATTGGACCCTGAAAAATCATCTTGACTGATAAGGCACATTTTCACTCCGTGGTCATTTCCACTTCTGGTCAGGGGTACATCTTATGTGGTTCGTCCGTTGATACCTACTTTCGATGACTCGTTAGAGTCTTTCAACTGGCAAATGAAGAATGGCTCACCTGATGTTTTCCTCCTCTCATAAACATTGGTGTGATATATGGACGTTGTGGCCATTTTTTAACCTATACAATAGGTATTCTTTAATTTGAAGGTCTTTGACCGTGTTAGAATGGACAATATTCTCCCTTGGATAGACATAATGTCAAAATATATTGCATATTTTCTGAGTAGATGGTTTTCAACCTTCAAGAACCCAGAATGCTAAATTACAGCCCCTGATGTTGGAAAATGCCCTAGAACCTTGAAATTACCGAAAATAGAGCGGTACAGTTATATTAGGACTATGATGTTGACCGGACATGTCGGTTGATTTTCAATACCAGACATTATGGGAGTATGTGCCATATTTCAAAGTTATATCTTAAATATTTGAATCTCAAGGGTAATTTCAATACACAGACGGACATGGCTAAATTGACATCGAATTTTATCATGATGATTTTAAAATAAAAAAACATTGACTCATATTGAAAATTATTTCCAATTTGTATCTTGAAATGCCAAATTTAAGTCAATCCGGCTAAACAATACGGATAATATCTTTAAAATACAAAAATTCAGACGATAGCGTGATATATGGGGTCTATGACAAGAAGTGTACCTATACTGGCAACGATTCCTGTGAACCTTCTTATACACTGGGACAAGCAATTCTAATACAATTTTAGTGGAAAATATGTAAGCCTTTAAAACATATAAGGGCAGGATTCTATTGTCATAATTTGAAAGTGGTATAGGGTATCATATAGTCAGTAACATCCGCATTTCGTCCTATCCTTGTATTTTTTTTTATTTATTAAAAATTAGTATCCCATAGCCAATAAAATGTGGCACATTGTCTTGAGTCAATATCGATAGTGAAAGTATGCATTTTTTTGTAAAATAGTCCTTTGTTGAAAGGATAACCTACACAATATTGTGTAAACATTGTCATTATGTCTCTACAGTACAGTTGTAATAATTACAAGTTTTTTTGTTTGTCCATATCCAATTTCTAAGAATTCTGACAACTAAAAAACAGCATGCCTCCTCCCACATTTCGTAACATTTCGAGATGCTACCAAAAAAAAACGACAAAAACCTAAAAGAAACATTAAAAGTTGCGTAAAAATTAGCTAATGTCCTTCTTCTAGGGATAGGAAAAAACCGCGTGTGCTGCTGTCACATTAATTGCCATACAAAACAACAACAGCAGCAACAAAAAACAAATTGCCAAAGATTGCATAAAAAACGTAAGGCAGAAGAAAACATTATTATTTTTTTACAATTTCTGTGAATCCTTTGAATGTCCTTTGAACTTCTTCACATCGGCCACTGTTTTACGGTACTCAGCAAAAAACTCAAAATACAAAAAAACAACAACAGCTCATTTAGAAAAAAAAATAATGTTGTTGTTGCTTGTATCTTTTTAAAAAATGCTAAATAATAAAATACAACAACACGAAACAACAACTCCTTATTGTTGGTCATTGTTTTTTATTTTGCGTCGTAAAAAACGCAACGCAACGGCAGAGGAAAGGTTTACAAATGATCATCATCTACGTGTGGGTATAGCCTTCAACAAAGATGTTTGTCGGGTTTCGTTGTTGTTGTTTTTGTTGCCTTTGAATCCTTCACGAACCTTTGACGAATCCTTTGGAAAGGGGATTTTTATTACTTTATTTAGGGTTATTTTCGCAACAGACAACGTCTGGGCCACAGGTATGCGAGAGTCGCGTTGCAAGGATTTTTATGATTCTTACAGAGAAAGAGTTTCATCGCGATGACTGTATGTCTGTCCGTCCACCCATCCTTCCATCTAGCCCTTGCCTTCATTTACCCTTGACAACGGCAACGTGTGCAGTTTTCCACCAACAACAAATGGCTTTACGCTAAGGATTTACGAACGATTTTATGACTTTCAGCCAATGACTGTCAAAGTAATCGCTAGAAAGTCAGCGCGGCAGAGAGAAGCGTGCACAAAAGAGTTTCGCACATTTCCGGGAACGATGGGTGGAAGGATGGCTTGAGTAAAAGGTAGAGTTAAAATCAACTGCTAATTATGAGAGAGTTGTGAAAGGGAAAAGGAGGAAACTGAGGAAAAGAGTTGTCGTTACTAGCGAACGCTAGAGGGCGTTCTGGCAAGGAGTTGGAAAAGAGAGTGTAGTTTGTTATGTAAAGAGAATACCAATTTGTTATAGGGAAGTAAGAGAAAGATAGTTCTCTTTTGAAGTAAAATACGTGAATAGGTTTTCAAGGCGTGATTTTTTTAAACATATGTTTTCATTAACTTATCAAGGCGTGGATTTTTTAAAAATATTTTTTCATTTACTTATCAAGACGTGAATTTTTATAGAAATATTTTTTCATTAACTTATCAAGACGAGGATTTTTTATAAAATATTTTTTCATTTACTTATCAAGACGTGAATTTTTTAAAAAATATTTTTTCATTAACTTGTCAAGGCGAGGATTTTTTTAAAAATATTTTTTTTTTCATTGACTTATCACCACACTGTGGTACAGGGTATTATGTCTCTGTGCATATGTTTGTAACGTGATAGTCACATGGTTCCTTTTGAGAATATGCATAGAATCACTTTCTATGTCGATTTATGCATGTCCGTCCTTTTGTCATTTCTTCTGTCTGTCTGTCCATGTCCATGTTAAATTGTAAACAGAGTACAGGTCACATTTGTGATTCGAATTGGATGAAATTTGGCACAGCTCATTTATTTGGCCCAAGGACGAACCCTATTGAAATTACATAAAACCGGTTCAGATTTAGATATAGGTCCCATATATTTTTGTGCACCAAAGTCCCTAAAAATGCTTCGATTTGCACGAAATTTGGCACAGCGTGCTGAATTAAGCCTATAATGATATGTGCTATGTTTTGTGAAAATCGGTTCAGATTTAGATATAGCTCCCATACATATGCTCGCCCGATTTAAGGTAAATGGTGCACAATTGACCCTATATATCTTTCGATTTGCTCGAAATTTGGCACAGCATACTGAATTGAGTCTAGAATGATGTGTGCTAAGTTTCGTAAAATCGGTTCAGATTTAGATATAGCTCCCATTTATGTTTTCGTCCGATTTAAGGTAAATGGTGCACCAAAGTCCCTAAATTTGCTTTGATTTGCACGAAATTTATCACAACATACTGAATTGCATCTAGAATGATGTGTGCTATGTTTCGTGAAAACCGGTTCAGATTTAGATATAGCTCCCATACATATGTTCGTCCGATCTAATGAAAATGGTGCACCATTGACCCTATATATATTTCGATTTGCACGAAATTTTGTATAGCGTACTGAATTAACTCTAGAATCATGTGTGTTAAGTTTCGTGAATATCGTTTCAGATTTAAATATAGCTCCCATTTATATTTTCGTCCGACTTAATGTAAATTGTGCCCCAAAGTCCGAATATATTTTTCGGTTTCCACGAAATTTGGCATAGCGTACTGAAATTGAGTTTAGAATGATGTGTGCTAAGTTTCGTGAAGATCCGTTCAGATTTAGATATAACTCCCATATATATTTTCGTCCGGTTTTACATATATGGTACACCAAACTCCTGTTTGTCCGATTAACACGATATTTTGCACAACGTATCAAATTGAAAATTGAATGACGTTATTCGGTTTTGTTGAAATTGGTACAGATGCAGCCATAGCTTCCATACGTATTTCGAACGGTTGTCTGATTGAAATTAAATTTTTAACAGTGCGGCGTACCGAATAGCGTGTATCAATTTTACTATAAATCGTTTGTGCCATGGTACGCAGACGGCTCTAAATCTGCCCGAATGATATTAAATTTATCATAAGTTGCAGAAAGAGATGAGTATGTTCCTTCGAGTGGTGAAGGGTATCATATAGTCGGCCCAGTCCGACTTTACTACTTTCCTTACTGGCTTTAAAATATTTTTTCGTTAACCTATGAAATATATTTTTCATTTAACAACATTGATCAAATTTTTAAGAGAAAAATATTCCCACTTGAAGGTTTACTCTCTTCATAAAGAGAATCCCCTACCCCTTTTCCCTTTACAAATTATTCAATTATGACCCGATGTGTGCTGTCACACACTCCTCACGATGACGTGTGTTTGTGTGACAATTTTGTTGTAATAATTCCCGCGAAAAAGGAAGCAAAAATGAAGAGGTAAATTGTAACAATCGCCTTATCCTTTCCTCTCCTTTGTTATTCAAACATTTGGTGACATTTTATTGTGGCATTGTTCCGCTAAAAGTTTCCAGGAAATAGCAGAGCGTGTGAACAGAAAAGGAGGAAACATGATCGCACAGCCTTGGGTAAATTAGTCTAACGCCAATTTAACTTTATATTAGCACACACATTGACATATTTACAGGACATTGCATAGCCTTGCAGTTGAAAAATGTCAACGTCAAGTAATTACAGCATGTCCATAATTCATGTGAACTGCCATTTAAGCCATTGCCTTAATCCTTTTTGAGTTAAGCCGTTCATTTGCCTAGGCTTAATCCTTTTGGCTAAGCCAAACGGACTAGGCGGAGTAGGAGAAGACGAAATGGGCGTATTGTTTAAATGTGAAATCAAAATATTTACAAATATTGAGTGAAGTTCCTCACACATACACACCCACTCATTCTACACCTCTGTGTTTGTGTGTAGTCACTGGTTGTCTGCCTATTTTGGTTTGATGGTTGGTAATGTTACTCTTTACCATGCAATCCTTTTTTGTTCTACTGCATCCTGTCGCAAAGAGTTTTTTATGGCCCAAGACAATATGTAATCCTTTTTTACTTCTGTGTTTTGGTAGCTAAAGGATTTTTATGACACGCGTCCTTGTAAAATCCTTTCGTTTTTTATTGTGGCCACTAAAAAACGAGTATAACTCTGCGTGATATTGTTTTTGTAGATTTTTGGTAAAAAAAAGGAAGTCATTCATATTTCGGCTTCTGCTATGGATTTTTACAAGAATATCAGTTTTAGAGGTCAAAAGAAAGGATTGTGATTTTTTTATGAAGGGTTGTCTACTTTTTTACTCATTTCGTTTTTTTACAAAATATATGTGTGTGTGTCTGGTTTTTATGGTTTCCAAAGAATTCGTGGTTTTCTGGGAATTAGCGATGCAGATGAAAAGAGTTAAAAAAGGATTAAATTGACTTTTTAAAAAGTCAATTTCTTTTTTTTTATTTTTTTAATAGATTTCCAGGAAGGAAATAATAAAAGTATCATTGTTTTACTAAAAGTTAACTGATGTTGGTGACTTTTAGCCACATTTTTATTGTGTACTAATGATATGTCCTGCTGTTTGAATATTTTTTATTTTTTCCTTTCAATAGTAAGTCCTTGGAAAAAATTTTGGATTTTCAAAGAAGTCGCATTGAACATTTTTAACGCCTTGGTAATATTTTTAAAAAAATCCACGCCCTTGTAATATTTTAAAAAAAATCCACGCCTTCATAAAATTAAAAAAAAAATACAGTAGGGGATGATAGATACCAAGCAACGGCTCTGTTTGGCTTTAACATGGCGAAGTCCAGGCTTATCTTGGTCCCTCTTTCATCTCAATTGTGGACATTGACCTACCCGTGGTGCCACCTGGGGTAGCTATTTTCATCACCTGATGAAATAGTGAGGTAATATGTGCCGCGAGTTCACCCATAAGAACTATAAAAAATGGGTTGATGTGTTGGGTTAGTTGCCCACACTCGGAAAACCGAACCTATTATGAAAAAGCAAAGAAAAATTAAACCAAACCCACCTAATGTTGACGACCTCCGCAAACGTATGAAGGACCACGATATGCGAATCTGCACTGGAATGTGCGCACGTTGTACAGAACAGTACATCAAGAAGTACAAAGTCGATATTATTGCCTTACAGGAAATGCGATGGAAAGGAACTGGCGTAAGTAAATCAGATGATTACGCCCTGTATTATAGCTGTCATGAAACGAGACGTGAATTTAGGGTGAAACAGCATATGACCGTTGCCCTGGCCATGACATTGAAATTCTGCTAGGAGATTTTAATGCAAAAAATCGGAAGGGAAAATATCTTTGGCACCACCGTCGGAAAATTCAGCCTCCATGAAGAAACATCAGACAACGGCATGAGGTTGATTGACTTCGCGGCAGCAAAAACATGGTAGTTAGCAGCACCAGATTCAAGCATCTCGATATAGGAAGAGGATACTCCAGAACCAATAATAGATGACTGTATAGAGTGTATACCACCTAGCCAAGATGAAGTCAGAATAGCAGTCAATCGGCTGAAGAATAATAAAGCAGCAGGTGCCGATGGGTTACAAGCCGAACTATTCAAGACAGGTGGCCAGATGCTAATTAGTACAATTTGACTAGAAGACGGTATGTCCAATGATGGGAACCTCAGCATCCTGTGTCCCGTGCACAAAAAAGGAGACAAGGCGCGCTGTGTGAACGGCTGAAGCCAATGGTCAATGACATTATTGGCATTGACCAGATTTTCACTCTGCGCCAAATCCTGGAAAAACCCACGAAAAACACATCGACACATACCACCTATTCGTCGACTATAAAGCCGCATTCGACGGCCCTATCTGTTCAGAGGTGTATAAAGTCATGTCTGCGTTTGGCATTCCTGAAAAATGAATACGTCTATGCAGGATATCTTTAACTGGCACACCAACAGCAGTTAAAGTCGGAAAGGACCTCTCGGAGCCCTTTAGTACCGAACGAGGATTCAGACAAGGTGACAGTTTGTCGTGTGAACTTTTTAACATCATACGACAGGCATGTTGTTATATGGATCTGAAGCATGGATATTTGCGCAAGCAGATGAAGCAGCTCTTAGAGTGTTTGAGAGAAAAATTCTCCGAAGGATCTATGGGCCGATCTGCGTTGACGGTGAATATCGCCGTCGAATGAACCATGAGTTGTACACACCATTCTCGGATATCGACATTGTTAGACGTATTGAGCTACAGCGACTACGTTGGATGGTCATGTTGTGAGTATGGATTAGGATGCCCCAGCCCAGAAGGCATATAAAAGCGAGCCAGCAGATGGTTCACGCAGAAGGGGAAGGCCAAGAATAAGATGGAAAGACCTAGTGGAAGACAATAGAAAAAAAGACCGACGCGCCTGGAAATCTTTTTTAAGCTCGGCTTATGGAACGAAAGTTCTGTCACAAGCCAGTTAAGTAAATAAGTAAGCCTTGATAAGTTAATGGAAATATATATATTTTTTTTTTTAAATCCACTCCTTGATGAGTTAATGAAAGATTTTTTTTTTAAATCCATGTCTTGATATTTTTATGAAAAAAATGATTTTAATTAAAAAAAAAGTTTTTAAAATTCACGCCTTGAATGATTTTTTTTAAATCCACGCCTTATGATGAATGTATTGTAGATCTTTTCAATGTGAGCCAAAAAACAGCCATTGTTTTTAACGATTTTTCCTGTTTTTGTCCTTGATAACAGGATTTCCTGGGACTTATTTCTACTGTCAAATACATTTTTTATTTTTCCTATTTTTTATTTTTTTCTCAGAAGTGGTTGTCAACTTCTTCTGAAACCATAAACAAACAAAAATCGCAAAAAAATAATCTTCTATGAATCTTAAAAATTGCCCACCTCAATCCTTTCTGATCCTTAAAACTGAATTCCTTTGCAAAAATACGAAGCAGTTCAAATGCATGGACGACATACACAAAACCCCTTTGTCATGCCACAAATTTTGCCGTCTGTTCTACATGATGCCGTTAAAAAACGAAAGAATTTTGCAAGGACGCGTGTCATAAAAAAACTAACCTTTTCGAAAAAAAGGATTCATTTTTTAAGTTAAGTTGTGTTTGTGTGTGTGCGTGTGTAATGTCCGCATAATGATTTGGTAATATTGCTTGTCGCATAATCCTTTTACTGCCAAAGGATTTTTTTATGACCGCGACACACACACAACCCTTTGTTGCAACACTTTCGTTGTTTTACAATTTGTCGTCCTTGTAAATCCTTTCCCTTTTTTGGGTGAGTGAGTCGTCTGCTTCATTTCTTTGGATTTCCTGAACTGCTATGATTTTTTTTCAAGAATATCAGTTTTAGCGATCAGAAAGGATTGCACATTTATGATACAGTAATAAAAAAAATATGGAAAGGATTTAGTTTTTTAACTCACTCCTTACTTTTTTAGGAAATGTTTTAAATTTTTTTATGGTATTTCTTGGAAATTTGCAAATTATGCTTTCTTTGTGACTTTTCGTAGATAAAGGCCTTCGTAGAGGGAAGGAGTTCAAGAAAGGATTAATATGATGTGTTTTTTAAGATTTATAGGTATTGTTTTTGGTTTATTGCTTTAATTCGTGGAAATTCTATTATTTCCGATATTATTGTACGGTTAAAGAGTTAACTGCAATTTTTGACTTTTAGCCACATTTTTATTACCAAATAATGGGAACTATTAATGCTGGCTATTATTTGAGATAGGTAGGCATTTTTTTTTAATTTTTTCTAAGAATTATAAAAAAACAAAAATTTCCTATTCAATATTTTGGGATATAAATACATATTCGATATGCTTAGAAAAACTCCTGTTGCTCAAAAATTCGCATTTTTATCAAACCTAAAATTTACTGGAATCATCGCACAATTCTCCAAAGTGTTAATTTTTAATACTCATTTAAATATTTATATCATTATGATGTAAGATCTAAATACCTAAGATCGATTGGAAGATTTTTATATATGTGCCCCACTTGCCCGTCAATAACAATGACATCATTATCCTTCCCCAGCCATCATCAAAGTAAATATTTGTTTTTTTTTTAATTTTCAATAAAGCAACAAAAAAGCAAACAAAAATATATATTTTTTTATTTTTAAAATAACAATTTGTTCACCTTATATTTAAAAATAATTATTACAACTACAAACAAAACGCAAAAAAAATTAAACACACACACTTGCCATCCAAAACGAATATTGGCCCCTATACTAAGAACCAAAAAAAAAATAACAACAACAAGCGCCGACTATTTTCAGAAGTCCCCTCTGTGCCAAAAATATATAATTTTGATTGTCGACGCACCTCAATTGCCCCCGTCCCTCCCCCGATATCCAGAACAAGTGAAGGTATAAATAAAAATCCGTTATGGCAAAAAAATTAAAAACAAATTTCTCATTGACGTCATGAACAAGAAAAGTGTTTTTTTCTCAAGACGTTATGAAAATATTTTGCCCACGTTCCAAACAATAAATACATACACACACACATGAGAAAAAAATTGGTGCAAAAAAAAGCACAACATACGCAAAAAGAAATGAAAAGAAAAACAAAACAAAAAAGTTATGAATGTGGTTCTTTCCCATGGAGGCTGTGAGATTTTTTTGGCTAAGGGAAATAAAAAGTCTAATGGTAGGCAATGTGGAGCCAATAATACGCTACACGAGTAGCACAGTACTTGAAATATGCTTAAGAAGTTGGCGGATGTAAGGGTCCAGGAAAAAATATTCTTTAAAGAATCCACGAATGTAAATGTCCGGAAATAATATATTCTTAAAAACTACACGCCTCTAAAAACGCGGGAAAATATTCTTTAAAAAATAAACACGCCTGCAGAGGTCCTGCAAAAAAATATTTTTTTAAAATCCAAGAATGTATAGGTCCTGGAAAAAATATTCTTTTTAAAATCCAAGGATGTGTATGTCTTGGATTTCTGTAAGAAATAAACACACCTGTAGAGGTCCTGGAAAAAATATTCCTTAAGAAATAGACACGCCTGTAAATATCCTGAAAAATAATGTTCTTTAAAAAATAAACACGCCTTTAGAGGTCCTGAAAAAAAATATTCTTAAAGAAATAAACACGCCTTTAGAGGACCTGAAAAAAATATTCTTAAAGAAATAAACACGCCTTTAGAGGTCCTGAAAAAAAAAATATTCTTAAAGAAATAAACACGCCTTTAGAGGGCCTGAAAATAATATTCTTTTAAAAATCCACGCCTGTGAGGTCCTGGAAAAAATTTTCTTTAAGAAATAAACACGCCTGTAGAGGTCCTGAAAAATATTCTTTTAAAAATCCTCGCCTCTAGAGGTCCTGGAATAATATTTTTTTAAAAATCCACGCCTGTGAGGTCCTGGAAAAAATGTTCTTTAAGAAATAAACACGCCTGTAGAGGTCCTGAAAAATATTCTTTTAAAAATCCTCGCCTCTAAAGGTCCTGGAATAATATTTTTTTAAAAATCCACGCCTGTAGAGATCCTGGAAAAATATTCTTTAAGAAATAAACACGCCTGTAGAGGTCCTGGAAAAAATATTATTTTAAAAATCCTCGTCTCTAGGTGTCCTGGAAAAAAACATTCTTTTAAAAATCCACGCCTGTAGAAGTCCTGGAAAAAATATTCTTTTAAAAATGAACGCCTGTAGAGGTCATATCCACACAATTTTTTGTTTTTGAAAAAACCACGTCTTTTTTGGAACACGAAATACATTTAAGGGGACCCCCCATTCTCGGGGTCAAAATTTTTGTTGATATAATTCGAATCTACACTGATTAAAGAATGTCTCTACAAAATTTCAAGTGAAAATCTCAAGAACTCTTGAAGATATAGCCGATTTATTGTGTCAGCATCAAGTGACGGCTGAAGGGCTTCTCCAACTTTAAACGCGTTTTTCTCTAAACATTTTTTTGCGAATGGCGGGCACGATAACTCAAAAACTAATAATCCAATCGATTCCAAATTTTGCAACGTTTCTCTGGGAGTGTATAGCTCTCGTATGAACTAGGATAAAGCCAATCGGTGAAGATCTTCCTTATTTTTTAACTAGGTTTTTGGCCAAAAATCGGCGATTTTCTAAAAATATTTTTTCAAAGGTCCACCATTTTGTTAAATTTAGAGCGAAGTCAATAATCCCAGTTCATACGAGAGCCAGACATGTACTTTTTCTAACACCGTTGGAATTTTCGGATTCCGATGTTCCAGTAAGGAGTTATCATGCCCGCCATCAAAAATAAGGACTTTTCTTTAATTACAAAAAACAACAACAAAACAATAACAAAATTTGTTTGTAAATTATTTTTCTTCTCTTTTAAATCTTCAATTATATATATGTGCAAAGTTACAAATCTTAACAAGCATTTATATTCATTTACCAGCCCATTGAAAATCTTGAAAAATTAAAATCGAGAATGGGGGTGGGGTTTTCCTTAAGAAAACTAGTGGTCCTTGGAAATAACAATCGGCGAATTTTTCGGTCTTTGAAAAAAAAAATTTTAATATCCTCGCCTTTGTTGGTCTTTGAAAAAATATTTTTTTTAAATATCAACGCCTTTGTTGGGCTTTGAAAAAAATATTGTTTTTTTTTTAACATCCACGCCTCATCCAATATTCCCAAATTATAGGTCACATTTATTATCCGATTTGGATGAAATTTGACACAAGTCACTTTTTAAAATCGGTTCAGATTTAGATATTCATCCCATATATATTTTTGACCGATATAGGCAACAAAGTCCTTATATATCCCTCGATTTGCGCGAAATTTGGCATAGAGTACTGAATTAGGTCCACAATGATGTGTGCTATGTTTCGTGAAAATCGGTTCAGATTTAGATATAGCTCCCATATGTATTTTCGTTCGATTTAAGGTAAATGGTGCGCCAAAGTTCCTAAAAATCTTTCGATATGCACGAAACTTGACATAGCGTACTGAATTATGTTCAGTATGATATGTGCTAAGTTTCGTGGAAATCGGTACAGATGTAGATATAACTCCCATATATAATTAGTTCGATTTAAGGTTAATGGTGCACCAAAGTCCCTATATATCCTTCGATTTGCACGAATTTTGGCAGAGCGTACTGAATTAAGTCTAGAATGATGTGTGTTTAGTTTCGTGAATATCGGTTCAGTTTTAGATATAGCTCCCATATATATTTTCGTCCGATTTAAGGTAAATGGTGCGCCAAAGTCCCTAAATATCTTTCGTTCAATTTCATGTCAATGTTCTTTCGAAAAGGCGACGTCTGTTAGGAGACTATGTAGAATATACCCAAAGTGGTGAAGGGTGTCATATAGTTGGCCCAGTCCGACTTTACTACTTTCCTTACTGGTTAAAAAATCAAATACCGGTGGAGGCCTTTGCAGTTCTTAATGACATATTTAAATAAATCATGCCCGTAAGGTCCTAAAATTAAATTAACATATTTGCGAAAAAATATATTTTTAAAAACCTACGATCTGTTGTTCCTTAAAAAAATTAACTCTTTGTTAAAAAAAAAAAATATTTTTTTTTTTTTTTTTTGAAAAAATATTCTTAAAAGAAAATTTTCTTACAAGATGTTATGAAACAATATATATTTCCCCTTTGCTACAGTGTAGGGTATAGCCACCCACTATGATCACAATATTCCCCATTTTCCTCCAGCCAAACGGCCAGAGATTCCGTCAGACCGTCTGTCCATTGAATTTCATTGATTATGAATGGAAAACAATTTTTGTATAACGTCATTAAAAATTAATATATTTGTTTGTTCGCTTGTTCGTTCTGAACGTAGTTCGATGCATGTTTTCTTTTATTGGTCGTTTTGGCTGCTGCAGAGACCTTTGTTCCATATACAAATTATTTTTTACCGGAACAGACGGGTCGGAATTTATTTTTTGTTTTATACAAACATATTTTTTTAATACGAAATGGTTAATGTTGAGGCGCAATAAATGCTATCCCAAGATGATGACCTAAACCCCATTGCCAGCCAGCCAACAACAAACAAGCGATCGAACAAACAACATGCTTGCTGGAAATTATTTTTGTATGAATGAACAACAGCAGCAGCAGCAGCATCATTTGGCGGTAGTAGATTTTCGAAAAAAATACTCCTCCAGGAACGGCCACTGCCGGTATGTTCCCACAACTATGTGGGCCACTTTGTGTAAACAGAATAGCCAACCACCCACACACAGACGCGTTTTACTCATTCTCCAGCGAGCGAAGAAAGAGTGATGGCATAAAATAGAATTCTCCACGCCATACATCCATGGACTTCTACACAAAACAAATAACCCATCACCAGCCTCATCGACGATGATGAGGTTGGTGCTGAGGTCATCATAATTATGATGATGACGACGATCGAAGAAAGCAAGCAGCAAACAAACAAACAACAGCAAGAGATTGACGTCTTCTTTGGCCAAATATGCTAATGAAGTGATGGCCACAGAAAAAAAAAAAATAGTTCAAATTTTTGTTTTTCCCAAACAAAAAAAATCGGCACAGCCCATAGCGAAGCGTGTTCTTGTGGATAATAACAAAACCAACAAAAAAATTACTTCCACCAAATTTGTCGAAAATTTCGCAGAAAAACATATTTTCCGTTACATAAAAATAGTTGCGTTGCCGAATTTTAAATTACCTTTTAAACGAAAAATGTCCTTGTTTTTTGCCAAGAATTTGACGTAATTTTACGCCAGCCCGCATTACAAAAACATTCGGATCATAAATAAAATAGAAACTCTGCTGTTTTTTTGAGAACAATGAGACCATGACCAAAGCAACGAAGGACTCTGCATACCATTGACCTGGTTGTCCTGAATGTCCTGAATTTTTTAACTGCCCTGTCATAAAGAGATCACTTAATTGTAATGCATTACACTTAATCCCCCACCTCCGGCCTACCTACTTCTTACGTCATATCATAAAAATTGTTACATAACATTGCGTTCTTATCCTGGTTGGCTGTCTAGCATCCTGTCATGTGGCCTATATGTCGCTGTAAATGCGTTCGAATAATTGCGTTGCGTAATCTCGCCTGCCAGGCACACAGCCGGACATAACATTGTTGCGTATAATTCAAGGAACTAATACCACAAATGCCCTCGGCAGCAACAACAACATTGCCGCCAATAATCGCGGTGGTCGCACTTCTCTGCTCTTACATAACAATGAATTGTATCGTTTTCATTCGGTCGCATGTCCTTGTACGACCGATGCTTACGTAATTTTATGAAGAGCAATAAATGGCTTGATTGTTTTACATTTTAGGTTAGTTGTTGTTGTTGCGGATTATGATTTTTTTTTCCAAAAACATTGCACTTTTACAACAATTATTTCCATATTGAGATTTTTAGGTTAGATGTTTTGAAGGTAGAGTCCTAATGTTTGTTTCCCATTAGGGACTTCAAAAAATATTTTTTTTTATAAAAATGCTTACTTTATTATTACTTAAAAAAATATAATTTGTAAAAATTTGAAAATATTACATTTAAAAAAAATCCACGAAAGTATTGGGTCTGAAAAAATATTCCTAAAAAATTCATCTCTTGATTCTTTATAAAATTCACACCTGTGTTAGTCCTTGAAAAATACTATTTAAAAATCTCAATAATCCTTAAAATTCAGTTTTAGGCCTTGAAAAAAATATTCTTTATAAAGTCCACGCCTGTTTTAGTCCTTGAAAAAAATTTTCTCTATAAAGTCCTCGCCTGTTTTAGTCCTTGAAAAAAATATTCTTTATAAAGTCCACGCCTGTTTTAGTCCTTGAAAAAAATATTCTCTATAAAGTCCTCGCCTGTTTTAGTCCTTGAAAAAATATTCTTTATAAAGTCCACGCCTGTTTTAGTCCTTGAAAAAATATGACTTTATAAAGAATATTTTTCAAGGCTAAAACAGGCGTGGACTTTACAAAGAATATTTTTTTTCAAAAAAAGAATATTTTATAAAGTCCACGCCTGTTTAAAAAAAAATCCACGCCTGTTTGAGTCCTTGAAAAAATATTCTTTTCAAAATTCCTTAAAAAAATATTATTTATAAAATCCACGCCCATATTAGTCCTTGAAAAAATATTCTTTTTAAAATCCACGCCCATATTAGTCCTTGAAAAAATATTCTTTTTAAAATCCACGCCCATATTAGTCCTTGAAAAAATATTCTTTTTAAAATCCACCCCTGTTCCTTGAAAAAATATTCCTTATAAAGTTCACGCCTGTTTTAGTCCTTGAAAAAATATTCCTTATAAAGTTCACGCCTGTTTTAGTCCTTGAGAAAAATATTCTTTATAAAATCCACGCCTATATTAGTCCTTGAAAAAAATATTCTTTATAAAATCCACGCCTGTTTGGGTCCTTGGAAAAATATTCTTTATAAAGTCCACGCCTGTTTTAGTCCTTGAATTATATATCTTCTACAATAAAATCGAAATAATTTAAAATCCATAAATAACATCAAATGTTCTTTAAAATAACTCGAAACTCAAAAAAATCCCCTCCACGTGCCTAATTTTTCAACAAAAGTCAAATAATCACAGACGCCAGGTAATACCCAAAAAATCCACCACGTAATTAAAAAAATAAATGATGTGGCCAGAAAAACATGAACCAATTTTTATGGAAAGCAGAACAATTGTCGCAAAAATTCCAAACAAAGGAACTAAAACGCCACCTAAAACAATAGAATTGCCAAGAAAAAAATTAGATCACCAAAAATGTCGAGCACACGTCTCGGTCCTCGCCGGTCGGCCTCATGCAAATCTTTTTGCAAAACGGCAGCAAAAAGCGTGCCCCTAAAAACCAAATTCGAGCAAAAAGACAATAAAAAATCCTTCATTTTTCCAATGAAACAAAAAAAATTGTAACAAAATTGTTTATGGCCGCAATTTGTTACGTAGGTCGGCTGTCCGTCCGTCCGCTTCGGTCAGACAGTTCTGCACTCATTATGAATAATTAGAACAAAAAATGAGGTCAGTTGTGGGTTGTTGTTTTTGTGCCGAGTGGCTTGTTGCGTTAATGTGAGAAATTCCCACATCAAAGTCAGGACCAACAGCGTTGACGAGAAGTCAATGTTGTTTTTTGTTTTGTTGTTTTCGTGTGCATTTCTCAGAAGCTGTGGATTAATGCGTTTTTATGACAAGGACATTGAAGGTTTTTATGTTCTCTGCTCTAGGATTGCGTCTTTTTTCCATGCAATGTTACGCAACAAACGGAAAAAATTATAACAAGCTGTGTGTAACTATTTTTATGATCCTCTAATGTGAGGTAATGTTTGTGTGAGTGTGTGTATGTGTTTTTATGTAAATGCTAAAATCACACATACACACTTATATTTTGAATTTTGTACAATTATGCAAATTTAAATTAGTCCTTCTGAGGATATTTTTAAAAGAAAACAAACTTGTATTTCACCTTGAAGATATTTTTCTGAAGCAGAGGCTAAAAGAAAAATATTCGCAAAAAGTGGATTTTTATAAGGAATACTAGCATGTAAACATGTATTAACATATTATACCATAAATTAAACTTGAGTACCATTTAGTACAAAATTTCATGATTCGAGCTCTAAAGGTTCACCCAAATCCAAATTTTCCATTTTGCACACATTATTTCCATAAGTACACTGTTAAACCATCCAACAAAACTTCATGCATACCCCGATCCTACACCCCCACAATGATTCTAAATTCAAATTTCCGGATTCCAACTCTATTGATTCACCCACAATTTAAATTGTACCAAATTTAGTACACAGTAGTGCGAATTTCCAAAACTTCATAAAGACCACAATCCTAAACACCGACAGTGATTCTAAACCGAAGTTTCAGGATTCCAACTTCATAGGTTCACCCACAATTCAAATTGTACCAAATTTTCTACACAGTAGTACCAATTTCAAAATCGAAGTTTCAGGATTCCAACTTCATAGGTTCACCCACAATTCAAATTGTACCAAATTTTCTACACAGTAGCACCAATTTCAAAATGTACACTCCCACAGTGATCCTAAATCTAAGTTTCAGGATTCAAACTCTATCAGTTCACCGACAATTCAAATTGTACCAAATTTAGTACAAAGTAGTACGAATTACCAGAACCTCCTTCTTACCCCAAACCAACACCCCCACTGTGATGCAAAATCCAAGTTTCAGGATTCCAACACTATTGGTTCACCCACTATTCAAAGTGTACAAGTATACAATAGTACCTATTTCCAAAACTTCCTTCCGTCAAAGGCAATAAAACGCAAAACGAAATTAGATTGTTGGTGCATGGGAAACGCGGAAAAGGGGTAATAAAACGTGACATACCCCAATCCTACACCTCAACAGTGATCCTAAATCAAAATTTCATGATTTCAACTCCATCGCTTCACCCACAATTTAAATTGTACCAAATTCAGTACACATTAGTACAAATTTCTAAAACTTCCTACATATTTCAATCTTACACATTAACTGTGATCATGATTCTAGCTCTATTGGTTCACCTAAATCTCAAATTGTACCAAATTTAGTACCATTTAGTACCCATAAGTATAAATTTCTTAAACTGAATCCTGACCTAATCCGACATCCCTACAACTCCTAACTCCAAATTTCATTGTTCCAGCTCTATCGGTTCACCCAAATCCAAATTGAACCAATTATAGTACGATTTAGTACTTTTCGTACACATGAAAAAAATGTCCAAAACTACGTACATATCCCAATCCTACACTCCGACGGTAATGTTACTTTGAATTTTCAGGATTCCAGCACGATTTGTACCTCCAAATCAAATTTGTACCTTCAAATCAAATTTGTACCAAATATAGTACCATATAGTACTTTTCGTACACATGAGTACACACTTTCCAAACTCTCCTCATATCGACCCTACTTCTCAACTTTAATTTGCATTCCAAATTTTAAGTTTTAGCTCAATCCATTCACATGCTACGAAATTGTACAAAATTTAGTACATTTCAGTACTTTTCGGATACTTATAGTTCGAATTTCCAAAAAGCCCTTTGCTACATCTATTCTACAATCCATCAGTGACCCTCAAACTTAATTTCTGAGTTCTAGCTCTTCTGGTTCGGCAAATACATATGATACCATATTTAGTACTTTTCGTACCGTCACCTTTAGACCAAGAGTGACACTTACCTAAAATTTCAAGATTCTGGCTTCAGCCGTTTCGTCTGGTCTTGATGAATCGTTAAATCAGTCAGTCAGTGAATCACTTTACTCTTTTATTAGTATAGATAAGGATTTTAAAAGAATATTTCTTCAAGGACTCAAACAGGCGTGTATTTGTTTAAGTATATTTTTTCAAGAGCTCAAACATGCGTGGATGTTATAAAGAATATTTTTTCAAGGACTCAATCAGGCGAGGATTTTATAAAGAATATTTTTCAAGGACTCAATCAGGCGTGGATTTTATAAAGAATATTTTTCAAGGACTCAATCAGGCGTGGATTTTATAAAGAATATTTTTTCAAGGACTCAATCAGGCGTGGATTTCTTAAAGAATATTTTTTCAAGGACTCAAGCAGGCGTGGATTTCATAAAGAATATTTTTTCAAGGACTCAAACAGGCGTGGATTTCTTAAAGAATATTTTTTCAAGGACTCAAGCAGGCGTGGATTTCATAAAGAATATTTTTTCAAGGACTCAAACAGGCGTGGATTTCATAAAGAATATTTTTTCAAGGACTCAAACAGGTGTGGATTTCATAAAGAATATTTTTTCAAGGACTCAAACAGGCGTGGATTTCATAAAGAATATTTTTTCAAGGACTCAAACAGGCGTGGATTTCATAAAGAATATTTTTTCAAGGACTCAAACAGGCGTGGATTTCATAAAGAATATTTTTTCAAGGACTCAAACAGGCGTGGATTTCATAAAGAATATTTTTTCAAGGACTCAAACAGGCGTGGATTTCATAAAGAATATTTTTTCAAGGACTCAAACAGGCGTGGATTTCATAAAGAATATTTTTTCAAGGACTCAAACAGGCGGGGATTTCATAAACAATATTTTTTCAAGGACTCAAACAGGCGTGGATTTCATAAAGAATATTTTTTCAAGGACTCAAACAGGCGTGGATTTCATAAAGAATATTTTTTCAAGGACTCAAACAGGCGTGGATTTCATAAAGAATATTTTTTCAAGGACTCAAACAGGCGTGGATTTCATAAAGAATATTTTTTCAAGGACTCAAACAGGCGTGGATTTCATAAAGAATATTTTTTCAAGGACTCAAACAGGCGTGGATTTCATAAAGAATATTTTTACATCTGTGAATATTATTTTTGGTGCCACAGAAGTTTGGATACAAGACATGGATTTTTTTAATTATATTTTGTAAGGACTTACAAGGAGGGTATTTTATAAATCATATATTTTCCAGGATTTTAAAATTGCAAGCAAATATTTAGTTTAATCCTTCAAAAGTATCAATATATTTGCCATAACTCTACTAAATTTCAATTTACTCTCGTTCCATTTCAGGAAAGTTGAATACCACCCAAATTCGGTAAGTCATATAAGCCAATAAACATATTTTTATGAAATTCCGCCTAAGAAGCCATCCAAAGGTAATAAGTTAAGAAATATTTTATTAGGGTAATTTCGAAATGACAATTGATTTCAGATGTCAACAGAAATTCCAAATAAAAAAGTAGAAAAATGATGCTAGGCGCTAAACTAAAATAAACAACTGACATTTAGAGCATGACATGGCCTAAAAAGGATGACCTTAACCTAAGAAAATAATTTTTATTTTTTCCTCGAACTAAGGCCAGCTAAACTAATTGTTCCAGTTTTTTATTGTTGGCAAAACAAAATCCTTTTTCTTTTCACTTTGCAGCAGCCTTGTTTTCTGCTCTAATATCCTATTTTGGTCATCGGTTTATGACCAGGAACAACAAAAAACCAGAGCGTATCTAAAAAAAGAGCAGCAAAGAATCCTTTTTTTCTTTCTTGTCCGTCGTGTTCTAATTTCAAAGAACCCACTGAACTAGATTACTAGAGCAGACAGAGGGCAAAAGGGGTGAGCATAGCCTTGGTCGACCTTGTCGTCCGTCAAAGGCAATAAAACGCAAAATGATTTAGATTGGTGCATTGCAAACGCGGAAAAGGGGTAATAAAACGTGAAGGCAGCAAAGGGTTGCCTGCCGGTCGGCGTGTTTTTCTTGAGAAATTCTAAGCAAAAATTGTAGCAAAAAATGCAGAAACAAAAGAAAAAATGGAACAAATAAAAATAAATATGTCACATGCCTGCCACGTATGTCGGATTGGGATAAATTGTGTTGCTTGTTTTTTCGCCGGCCAGTGGTTGGCCTATTTTTAGAGGGAAATTGTAACAGAAATTATGGTTTATTTGCATGGCCTCCTGACCTTGTCATCAAATTATGACCACAAAATATGCATGTCGTCACTGTTGTTTTTGTTGTTCGTTGGCGAGAGTTGACATGGAAATTTAACTTTTTCAGTTGACAAATTACGACGCTGTCTGTCCCACCATGGCGTTGATTTTTGATGGCATTTTATGATCGCCTTCTTAAAGTGAAATTGCCATCAGTTTTCTCAAACATTTTTCCAAAAAAAAAGAAGAAAGAAAACAAAAAGAGTTTCATTTAATTTGACTGCCAAATGACCTTCAGCCAGCAACGCTAATAACAGCAAAGAGGGCGTGTACGCTTGCGCACAACACCAAATGTCTGCCCAGCAGCAGCTACAACAACAACTCCGTGTTGACTAATTGATAACAAAGCGGACATGCTTAAATTACACCGTTCCGTTGCCGTTGTTAATCCTTTTGCAAAAGAGGTGTAACGTAGACAGATTTGGTTGGCGATTTGACCCACCTAATCTCATCTGATCTCAGCGAGGCCTGGAAATGTCAATGCCGCCGAAGATTGCTGTCGTCGGATTTAATCCAAACATGTAGGCGTATTGTTTAGCAGCAAAATCAAAACATTCACAAATCCCCACAGAATTTCCAATCCATGGCTTTTCACTTAATCCTTCCTGACCCTCCCCTCGATGTGAGTTGTGACAAATATGGTGGAAAGAAGGCCATGTAAATCCTTTAAATCCTTTTTACTTGGTAATAATTTATTATGAATTGCCTAAATGGTGGCAGACATTTCTCAATATTAGTTAAAGGCATAGAACGACTCTCAAAATTTTGTAAAGAATAACTTTTTCAAAGACTATCAAGGTGTGGATTTTATAAAGAATATTTTTTCGAGGACCAACAAGGCCCGAATTTTATAAAGAATATTTTTTTCGAAGGCTCGAACAGGCGTAGATTTTATAAAGAATATTTTTTTCAAGGACTCAAACAGGCGTGGATTTTATAAAGAATATTTTTTTCAAGGACTCAAATAGGCGTGGATTTTATAAAGAATATTTTTTTCAAGGACTCAAACAGGCGTGGATTTTATAAAGAATATTTTTTGAAGGACCAACAAGGCGTCGATTTTATAAAGAATATTTTTTGAAGGACCAACAAGGCGTCGATTTTATAAAGAACGTATTTGAAGGACCAACAAGGCATGGATTTTTTAAAGAATGTTTTTTGAAGGACCCACAATGCATGGATTTTATAAAGAATGTTTTTTGAAGGACCAACAAGGCGTGGATTTTATAAAGAGTGTTTTTGAAGGACCAACAAGGCGTGGATTTTATAAAGAGTGTTTTTGAAGGACCACGTTTTCTTGAAAAATATGTTTAAAAAATCCACGTTTTCTTGAAAATTATTTTTAAATCAATCCACGTTTTCTTGAAAAATATCCCAGCTTCTGTAGATCCTTGTAAACTAGTTTTTGCAAAATATTATTTGATTAATAATGAAAATATTATTTGAGGAATTTCTTTCCGAAGTAATATTTTCTAAAATTTATAGAATACGCCTACAGCGGATTATTCATCCCCGCAAGCCTATAAATTAAAGAAATTATATTTTTTTCTTTGCCAATGATGAAAAACAGATCTCTGGCAGAAATCACATGATGCCATCGTATGGACGTACGTACAGACCGACAGACAGAATGCCTGCCTAGCTATTATACGACTTATAAATTAAAGACGTGGGAATTTGAATGTTTCATTTAAAATTGTTTTGAAATGCCGAAATATTTATGTGCGTCTATATGGGATGGAATTGTGTTTTGGCACACGAATCGCTGAATATAGCTGAGGAACATTTCAAATTTGGTTGCACTTTTTTGGTTTTTGCATTCTGAAAATTTTTTTCAATCTATTTTTAAAATCCAAAAAACTGACCACTGGCATTTACACACATACATACATTCGCGTACTATAAACAGAAAACCATTCACCTCGATGATATCTTCCAAGATCGTGTAAACATTAATGGCGCATATATCAAAGCGTTGCAAGCGATTTGCAGATGAGAATGCAACGTGTTTATGTTTGTGTGTGTAAAATTGTTTATAAATAGTTTTACATAAATAATCTTACACATATTTTAGAAATGCATCAGCAAATCACAGCATTGGTCAACAAAATGTTTTCTAATTAAAGAATTTAATTTAGTAATTTTATTTTGAGATTCTTCGGCGAGAAGAATATTTTTTCAAGGACTTAAACAGGCGTGGATTCTATAAAGTATATTTTTCCACGGCCTCAAACAGGCGTGGATTTTATTTTTTCAAGAACTCAAATAAACGTGGATTTTATGAGGAATTTTTTTTTGAAGGACTCAAACAGGAGTGGATTTTATGATTTAGAATATTTTTCAATAGACTAGATTTCCTAAAATGTAAAACTCCTAAATATTCAATTAGTTCAATTAGTCACCTAATGGGTTAAATACACTCAGGATCAATTGTTTTCCTTTTCGTTAACACCAACCACCAAGCGTTAATGTTTGCCAAAAGTAAACCAAAACACACACACAAACACATTCAAAATTCGGGGAAATTTCAACCTGTTACTGTGTGTGTGTGGGTGTTTTTCATTTTCAAATCTTTTAATTCTATTTTTTTATATAAAACAACAAAACATTTTTATTTATTCCTCATTTCGATGTCGATATTTATAACATCGCTAAACTGAAATCACGCGCCTCGGCATCATTTCAGACAAATACAATAATAATAAAAACAACAACAGAAACAACAATAAAAGAAAACATTCACATGTTTTATTTCGGATGCAGGCTCATGCTGACGAAGATGGTGATGATGATGATGTGGATGATTACGGTAATCACAACGTCCACGTCCACGACGATGATAATGAGGAGATGAGTTGAGGTGCTGTGCTGGCGAACGAGCCAAAACTGTTACGCCAATACTTTTTTTGGCCACTAATGCCGTCGTCTTCGCTGTTGTTATTGCTGTTGTCGGCCACTATAGTGGGAGAGATGAGTCTTTATTTTTATCGGCTGACGTCGTACTGCACTGCATGTGATCGTTGGAATTTATCGAATTTATTTTCTAAATTTAAAAATAACAACAACAGCAGTTACACCCAACAAATGTAATGACAACAATAACAACACGCCAATACACCCAACACCCACCACTAACAACCCCTTTCACTGTTGGCCAATATTGGTTTCGATGTAACCGGGTTGGCAGAATTGGAAATGATTTGAAAATAAGATGTTTTGGAAATCATCCAAGCAATGAAGGGCCGTGAATACTCTTCAAGGATAATAAAAATATTGAAGTGTGAGTTTTTAGAAGGAAGCCTACAATGTTTGGAGACACATTCTTGTAAGCATCAGGGAATCCAATGTAAATCTGGCTGGTCCTAAGAAGGCACCTGATGACGACATTTTCAAAATAATAAATTACGAAGACGAGAGAATCGGTTTTCTAACATTTTTGAACCGGATCTTCAGATAATACAACCAATAACAGTCCGGTTCAATAAATTTAGCACGTTTGTTTACAAGCTTACCAATGTTATACATATAAGTTATTGGAACCGGTTTTATTACCTGAATAGCCGGTTCAATAATTTAGAAAACCGATTCTATCGTCTGCGAAATTTATTTATTTTTTTTGCCATATCTATATGTTTTTAGAAAATATTTCGGACTAATTCGACTGTTCTACATAATAAGATAATACAATCGATAATAGTCCAGTTGAATAAATTTAGCACGTTTGTTCACTAGCTTTCTAAAGTTATGCATATAAAGTATTGAAACCGGTTTTATTACCTGAATATCCGGTTCAAAAATTTAGAAAACCGGTTTTTTCTTCCTCGAAATTTATTTATTTTTTTTAGAAACTAATTCGGAAGAATCCGACAGTTCTACCTAATAAATAATGTATACTGAATTTATCGAAATGCATACTTGTTGGATTTAAGTGACAAGAAACGGGTAAAATTAAGAATTGACCATTAAAACCTTTAAATATCGATTTCTCTTCTTTGAGGACACCACCTAAAATCTTACGAGCAACATTTTTGTAGAACATTGCGAAGATGAAAAATCACATCTTGTAATAATTGGAGTCCGGTTCAATAAATTAAGGATGAAAAGGACACACAAGGAGTCCAGTTAGAAGAACGAAATGCTATGATAGGTCCTATAACCCCCCTTGACATGGGTGTTATATGACCTTTATGCCATGTCATGATATTGAAAATGTTCTGACGTGAATGTTGTATACCTAGCAAAAATACGGAATGCCAAATTACAGCCACTGCGGTTAGAAAATTCACATAGGACCCTGAAGATACATAAAATGAGGCGGAACATTTATATGAGGGTTATGACTAAACATGAACCTATATTGAACATTTTCTGCATAGATATCTTCCACCATCCAAAAATCTGAAATACTAATTTATAACCTCTTCGATTGGACATGGTTCAAAGTACCATTAAAATACCTATAATGGGTCGTGAACTTTACAGGGGGCCTATATCTAAAGATAGACCGATATCGCGATATTTTGGTAAAAATAGAGAAACCTAAATATCGCGATTAAGCCAATTGGCTTGAATGACGTTTCGGAAATTCTTAAAATATCCAAAATTGACGGATACTGTACTGACACCAAAACGTGGACCGAAATTGATACTTTCTGGTAGGAAGATGGGCCACCCAATGGAAATCCAAAATATTAAATAACAGCCAATTCGGCTGAAAAACGTTCCGTAATTCCACAAAAATTCCTAAAAATTGTGCGGAACTGTTATTTAGGAGTTGTCCCTAAAAGTTGGCCGATATTGTTTTATTCTAGTAGGATGATATTTTGATTTTTTTCTGGGAGAAGAATGATAACCTAAAATATCAAATTAAAACCCATTCTATAGAGATAAGTTCCGTAAATCGTTCAAAAATCCTCGTAAGTTGTGTGGTACCGTTCTATGGGGGCTACACCAATTATATAATTTGCCTCCTAATGGGAACTAAAAGGAAAAAAATGGGAGGGTATCATTATATGGAGGGTACACCAAAACATGGACCAATATATCCCACTTTTCAATATCAAATATCCTAGAACTATTACCAATGACTGTGCAAAAATTTTGAAGCCCTATTTTAAATATTGTTCTAACTATCCCGTTGTGAAGAGAAGAAGAACAATCGGAATAGGCTAAATCGACATTATTTTGATTTGATGGGGTCTTCGACAAATAGTTCGACTGGTAACAAACGGAATGACATGTTTGCACTCACCCTATGGAGCAGGGTATAAAAATGGCAAATAGTCTCCACAGATTTTCTAATTTCCCTCTACTTTCTATCGGTTGTAGATTGGTACGATAGAACCGAAATCGAACCGAAAAATCATATTTTGCCATTGACTACACTTTCGTAGTTATATTCAAAATAATACAGAATTATTTAAAGCATTCTTAAAATTAAAATTTTATTTACATTATATAATAAATAAAAATAAGGTTATTTATTCGTAAATCTATTTAAACATTATTTCAATTTAATCTGAAATAAAAATAATCCTTTCTTTCAATTTGAAATGTTACTATCACAATGTATGGCTTGTTCGATATTTAGCTTGGCTATATCCATTATCATTTGGGTGGCATACTATGCCACCCAATTGTATCCGCTACGCTATGGACTCTGTAAACTGTGGGTGGTTGGATCCATCTGTCCGTATTCATCCTGCTTTCTGTTCTCCATTGGTAGTCTTTTTGGGAAGTTTATCACAATTCCTTATTTCAATATTTTTCTTCCTTTCAAGCTTTGTCCATTTAAGGCATTTCCGGTATCTGCTTAATATTCGAGTTGCTACCTTGTATTACTCTTTGATTTTAATTTACGCTCCATTTCACATTTTAAGTGTTTTCGGTGTGAAAATATTGATTACACTGTCCCACCCACAGTCGGCAAGTTGATGAACTTTGTTGGCATTCCAGTCGAGACCACACACGAATTCGGTGTGATGTTCATGGATTTCAACAGCATCTGCCGAGACACCAAAGTCCCAAATTCTGAAGGCAAAAGAAGAAAAAATAATTAAAATAAAATTAATAACCAAATAAATAAAAAAGAAAGAAAGTAAAAACATACCTTGTTGTAAAATCATAATTTGCCGATGCCAATACGGTGGCCTTGTGTGGCGAAAATGCCAATCTCCTCACGGCAAATTCTCCCGAAAACAGCTCAAAAACATGTTCCTTCATATTTCTCAAATCCCAGGCCCGGACAAAACCATCAGCCCCGCCGGTCACCAAAACATTACGATCCAATTTACTCCAATCCATCGACAAGATTTCACAACTATGAGCCTCGGGCACCGACATCAATGGCTTACCTGAAAAATCAAAAGAATTCCATAAATTTAATATTCCATCCGTACCTACACTAGCAAAAATATTTGCTATAAATGGTGAAAATTTTGCACTGTATATCAAATCGCTGTGACCACTGTAAGTGGCTACCGACTTTTGACGATTACAATCCCATAATTTTATTGAACCATCCCAACTGGCCGATAGTATTTGATGATAATTCCATTTTTCACTCCAATCGACGCTGTATACCTCATTTTTGTGCTCACGCAAACACATTACCGGTTTTTGGGGAATTTTCGTAGAGGTTTCGCTGTCGGCATCTAAACCGGACCATATTTGTAGTGAACCATCACCGGAGGATGTAACAGCAACACTGTTACTGTAGGGACACCAGGAAACATCAAATAGACCATCAGACCATTCGAGACGGGCAATTTCACCGATTCCATTGTTGGGGCTATCCTGTAAAAGAAATAGAGAACCACCACCGGCCAAGCCATATAATTGACTGGAAATAAAGAAAAGAAAAAAACAGAGGAAATGAGATTAGTAAAATAAAATATGCAGTTATAAATAAAATATTTGAAATAAATATATACCTAAGGATATAGATTTAATTTTAACGACAGAAATTAAATTTGTTTCAGTGTATTCATTCACAATAGTGCTATAAGTATTTGGTGTTTGTCTACAATTCCGTCCACTACTTGTAGATGTTTCGGTTTCACATTAATGAGTTAAAATATGACAACACAGGGTACCTTTTCAACAGTAAACCTTGATATTGGAATGATACCCTATAATTAGCATAGCCTCAACTCTTATCACTGACACAAACAAATGATATTCATATAAATAACAAGATTTAATATTGCCACATTTCTCTAGAGATGAAAATACCGGGTTTGAGACGGTAATAACACTGGGTGCCTCCGTATTAGTAATTATTGCAAACCTGTGAGTGGATGCAAAATGGTCTTGAATGGATACCGGATTTCAGAAAAAAATTCAGAATTGATAAAAATACAGGGTTGGAAACAATTTTAGATATTGAAAATGTATCTAATGCCGTGAGTTTTCATTGACACAAACCTGAAAAATGTTACTATAGGAAAATGTGGGTAAAATCTTTATATGTTTATATTTATGCAGAGATGGAATGTATTTAGTCAAATAATAAGCATTATTAAGCGGGTCAAATGCATCCAGATGCTTGTCAAAATTTGAATTCTATGCGGAATATATTAGGTTGGGGAAAAAGAAATCCATTATTTTTTTGACCTGCATTTTAGCAGTTAGAACTGCCCAAGAGCTAAAAATCGACTAAAAAACTGTTTTAAACCGTTTACACCAAGCTGGATTTAAAAAGAAGCTCGATGTTTGGGTGCCATACCAATTAACAGAAAAAATAGGATGGATCGATTTTCTATCTGCGAAGCCTTGACCAAACGGAATGTGATAGACCCATTTCCTAAACAGATGATGACTGGAGATGAGAAATGGATCACATACGATAACCTATGCGCAAAACGATCGTGGTCGAAGAGCGGTGAAGCACCTCAAACGGTGGCCAAACCAGGACTAACGGCCAGGAAGTTTCTGCTATGCATTTGATGGGACTGGAAGGGGATTATTTATTATGAGTTGCTTCATATGGCCAAACGCTAAATTCTGATATCTACTGTCAACAACTGAACTGTTTGAAGATAGCAATTGACCAGAAACGGCCGGAATTGGCCAACCGGAGAGGTGTCGTGTTCCACCAGCATAACGCTGTGGCCCAGCATCTACAGTGACATACAGTCCCGACTTGGCACCAAGCGATTATCATATTTTTCATGCATTGCAAAATTTCTTTAATGATAAAAGAAAAATAAATCTGGGGAGGATTGTGAAAATCGACTACTAGATTTTTGTTTTAGAAGGACATTGACAGGATACGCTACCAGTATATCCAATTTAAATTGATACCAATTATGCTGATGTATGTACTAGGATGTGGGAGTTGTACTACCATATTTACTGGTGTCTACATATTCCGATATTCTATACAGTATTTTTCGGTTAATTGCACATCAAAATTTGCACAAATTTTTGTTCAATTAACCGAGGAACCAATTATCCGAACCCGCTTACTATGAAATGAAATATTTTTGACCCATCATGTGGTTCAATTAAGCGTGGAAACCAATTAACCGTAGGTTCAATTAACCGAAACATACTGTAGTATTATTACCCAACTAGAGGACTGAAATGTCTCGCTGATGGCTACTAAATTTAGCATGAAGTTCCTGTTATTGTCAAGTACGACACCCTCAGTTCTCTGTGTTGATCAGATGATATTTAAGGGAAATGTATCAAAAACTTTATTTTGGTCTGTTTTTCTAATCGCTCTAGAGGTCACAATTATAAGCCGAACATCACAAATTGTAGGCGGGTCAATATTTAGCGGGCCAAATGTAACAAAAACTGTTATGCGAAAAGTGACAAAATTTTTAATTTTTTATGGTCTAAATATTCACTCCGTGAAAAATGATCCGGAAACGTTACCACTACAAGAAAGAGGAACTGTTGACCTTTAATCAAATAACAATTCTATTGATGGACGATTCGAATATGGGAGAAATAGTAAGATATGTATGTTTAGGGGTCTAGGTGTCAGTGTTGTTTAGTATTAAAAAATGTCGCGGAATTAATCGATTGAAATTAGGCATGCAAAGCTTTCGTCTGAGTTCCCTATAGAACGAGATTCTGAGATTCTCTTGAGTTCCGTTTTAATTATACCGAAAAGTATGGAAGATTTTAAGCTATTAAAAATCTCGCTCTAATCGTACTTCCATTTTCTATTATTAAAATTCACAATTATTATTTTATTTTATAATTATAATCTATTTAATAATGACTTACCTTGTGGCCAGCAGTAGTCGATCTGTTTCAAATGTTGAAAATTTTACACTATAACCATGGCGGTCGGGTGTAGTATATGTGGTATACATTTTATGTGATTGAATTTAACTGTAAAAAAAATAAAAAAAAATGTTTATATATTATTTTTAAATTTTATATATAAAAACAAAAAATATAATTTTATTTGTTTACGAATGATAATGTAAATGGTAAAGTGTGTATAATAAATATTTAATTAAAAACGTTAAATTCTAAGCGATTTGGTGATAAAAGTGAGGATACATAATAAAAATATAAACAAAAACATTTTCTACTCATTAAAAAAAAACTCTAAAGAATACTTTATTAAATAATAATGATGAGGTACATTAGTTACATATTAAGTATTTTCAAAAAAAAAAATTAAACATGTTCAAAATTCTTTTTTGTTATTTATGACTCTCTAATTTTATATTCAAATATGATTATTTACAAAATATAGTATTGTTATGAGAAAGTTTCTTGTAGGTAATTTTTTTCCAAACTTGGTTGATGTCACTATTTATAAATATGTAATTTTTTACCCTATTTTTTTATATTTAGTACCTAAATATTTTGCAGAAAATTTTCCCAAAAAATAAATAAACATACTCATTGCGAATAGAAATCCCTAATATTTCAATATCGTACATTGCTTATTAAAAACGTTCAACCTAGACAGTAACCTTTAATTAGTCACGATATAAAAGAAATCGTTCATCCATTGTGTATATCATTTATTGCTCCCTAAAGTATGCTTTAATATTTGTTTTAATTCGCCCTTGCTGAATAAATCCATTACCAATAAATGCATACTCAGCTGATTTTGGTTTAAGTCTTGCATAAAAAAATTTCAATGTTATGTGGAAAATTTTTTTTTTGTATTTTTCATTAAACCAAAACAATTGATGTTCTCCCTTAATTCGATGAAATGGAAAATAAGCGCAAATGGAAGGGGAAGGTATGCCAAGAGGAAACAATTATGTTACTCACAATGAAAAGTAATATGTTGGGAATTTGAAAATATTGATTTCACTTTTTTTCTATCAACCCAATTTTTTTATAAAGGAGTACAATAGATTCTCAATCTGACTTTAAATAGAGTTTTGTTGCACAGGAAAGCCTCCATAGAACAACATTTTAATATGGGCCTTTTTCGATTAAAAATACATATGTCTCTTTCTTATGATTTTATGGTCCTTGTGGATCTGATTTATCAATTATTTATTATTTAAAATATAACCAGTGAATCCCTTTTAACCATGACCCAACACAATTTGACTTTTATGTCTTCTTCACAAATTTAGGTATACTTCCCATGATAGAGCGGATAGACCTTCTGCAAGGTCAATGTTTTCTTTAAAATGGCTAAAAGCCACCCTGACATTAGCCAAACCGCAAAAATTAGCAACAAATAAAGCAACAACAAAATAATGTCCACTTAAGGTATGGAAAATATTTCTTCACTCATCTCTTCCCCTACCCCCCCATTATTCCCTTGGAATATGTTTTTTTTATTTATTTATTCGGTAGAACCCTGCCTTGTGGAATCTATTCATGTAACCTAACATGTCACTGGTGTTACATCAAGAAAATAATGTTTTCGCAAAGAAAGAAAATACCGACTACATGACAGTAGTGTTTGTTGTAACAAAGACATTGTGTTTTTGTAATCATTAAATCCACTTAGTGGCAGTGGTAGCACTAACTGCTGGTCGGACTTAGAGAAACTTATGAAACCCCTAAAATGCTTTGGCTGATGGCCCCCTAAATCGAAGGTATAAAAGCAGGTGCCCAACAGCATTTGACCGCATTTTCGCGATAAGTTTTCTGCGCCGCTCATCAACAGCAGCGCTTCACCTCAGCAGCGAATACATTTAGTTACCGAGTACAAAACTAGATTCGAATCGAACAACATGGTAGTTTCCGTGAAAGTTTTCAAAAAAGCAACACCCAATGGCAAGGTGACCTTCTATTTGGGTCGCCGTGACTTCATTGATCACTTGGATTATTGTGATCCTGTCGATGGTGTTGTGGTGGTCGATGAAGAATATCTCAAGCGCCGCAAGGTATTCGGCCAGTTGGTGACCACCTATCGTTATGGCCGTGAAGAGGATGAAGTTATGGGTGTTAAATTTTCCAAGGAGCTCATCTTGTGCCGCGAAGTTATTGTGCCGATGAGCAATCCCAACATGGAAATGACTCCCGTGCAGGAGAAATTAGTGCGAAAACTCGGTGTTAATGCACATCCATTTACATTCCATTTCCCACCCAATTCACCCAGTTCTGTAACTTTGCAACAGGAGGGCGATGATAATGGCAAGCCCTTGGGTGTGGAATACACCATTCGTGCCTATGTCGCCGATTCGGAAGATGAACGTCAACACAAACGTAGCATGGTCAGTTTGGTGATTAAGAAGTTGCAATATGCTCCCCCGACCAGGGGTCAACGTTTGCCCAGCTCTTTGGTCAGCAAGGGATTCACTTTCTCGAATGGAAAAATTAGCTTGGAAGTCACATTGGATCGTGAAATTTACTATCATGGAGAGAAAGTGGCAGCCACAGTACAAATCAATAATAGCTCCAAGAAGGCTGTGAAAAATATCAAATGCTTCGTCATTCAGCATACCGAGATCACAATGGTGAATGCACAGTTTAGCAAACATGTTGCCCAGTTGGAAACCAAGGAAGGCTGTCCCATTACACCGGGTGCAAATTTGACTAAGACATTCTATTTGATACCATTGGCATCGAATAACAAGGATAGGCATGGTGAGTAAGAGAAAAAGTGAGAGGAAAGCAACAGTGAAAAAAAAAAATATTTTTGAAAGTGTATTGCAAAGGGAAATTTTCAAGACCCATCTTTGGCTGTGAGGCAGATATGTTATGCCTCATTAATTCGAAGAAAGGTCTTCAATAGGCATCTGGAGCCTAAAAAAGTTCTTATTAGAATGGATCAATTTTTGTTTTAAATACTTTATGGTGGAAGTTTGGGAGAAAACGGGTCATGAATTGTGATTTTGAATAGAAATATCAACAGTGTTCGAATCCACAAAATTCGTATATAATTTTGAATATTTATGCCATTTGTGGCTCTAATGTATTTTGAAGCGCCTAAATTTATACACTTCGCATAAAATGCTACTATAGAACAATGTGTACATTTTCAAGTATAGATGGCGCTCTTCATCATATATGTAGATGACATCCATTATAATAATCTATATATGTGTTTCGCTACATATTTTCATTATAACTTTTATTATACAATTATCCACTAAAATCTTCCTCTAGATGGGAAGATATTTCCTGTGATACTTACGATACGATTTTCTGAAAAACTACAACCTTACAAAAACTAAAACCTTTCAGGCGCCTAATCTTATACACCATTCTCAAAAAAATATATTAAAGAACATTATCAAATGCTGATGTGTAGATGGCGTTCAAGATTTTTTTTTTTAATATTTCATTTTTTAAGATTTACGTATCGTTTTATGCTAAGATAATTATCCTATTCCTTTCATATGACGAATTTCGAGATGTGACGAATATATTAAAAAAAAAACGATGAGCTAATAGAGATGTAGATGGCGTATATAAAAACAAATTTCGATCAGCTATCAAACATATAATTGTGGGTTTTGAAGTGGACTTAAAGTTTTCAAAATAAGGTTTTTTAAATAATTTATTTCTAATAAGAACTCTCACATAAAATGGGGTGAATTTTCATCATCTCATAGAAAAATAGGCGATAATTCTGTAAAATAGTTGTGGAAGGAAGAACATTCTTTTCAAAGAAGCAATGAAGGATGATTTTTTAAAGAAATGTCGTAGTTCCAATTTTGTATTAAATACAAATTCTTGGAAAATGTCGTCAGCTCCCAAAAGTATGCACTGTATGAACAATTGTATTCGGAAAAACGATACGGTAATTGAGATGTAGATGGCGTATACAGAAACTAATTTCGACCTACTATCAGACCTATAATTGTGGATTTTGAAGTGGGCTTAAGTATTTTAATAAATTTTATTTTTGTACCTTCTTTGTGCATTTCTGAAAAAGAAAATTTGTCATAATTTTAAGAAGAAGAATTTTGTATTAATTTTGTTTAAATTAAATTTAAATCAAAACCAAAACAGGTATTGCCTTGGATGGTCATCTTAAGGACGAAGATGTCAACTTGGCCTCGTCCACCATGGTGCAGGATGGTAAATCAACTGGTGATGCATGTGGTATTGTCATTTCCTATTCATTGAGGGTGAAATTGAATTGTGGCACCCTGGGTGGTGAAATACAAACTGATGTGCCGTTCAAATTGGCTCAACCGGCACCAGGTATTTTAATCCACAAGAAATTCAGACATTTTACGATTAAACTTTGAATATTTTTGTTATAGGAACCATTGAAAAGAAACGTTCCAATGCCATGAAGAAAATGAAATCAATTGAACAGCATCGCAACACCAAGGGTTATTATCAGGACGATGATGACAATATTGTGTTTGAAGATTTTGCCAAAATGCGCATGAACAATGCCGAAATGAATGATCAATAAATGAGGAGAAAGCTAAATATCAAAAATATACTCCACTGGTGATGATCCTTTTGCAGGATACCATGTTAAGATTTTTTTATTCTAAGACTATACTTTTTTTCTTGGCTAAAAAGATATTCTTTTAGAAGGCGGAACTTGCGGAACTTTCTTTGTATTTGTTTGTGTAATTGTGGCAAATTTGTTGACATTTTTTGGTTTTTCTTCTTCTTTGTCCGAATTACTTGAACGGACATAATCCTGATTATTTACTAAGTTATTAAAGGGAACAAATATTAAAAAAAAAAAAAAAAACAAAAAAAAAACTAAAAACAAAATATAAAAATTATATATAAACGAAACCATAAAATGTATAAATAAATTGTTATTGGAATCGGAAAAAAATCTGGAGTTGTCACTTATTTTAAATAGAGAAAATATATATTTAGACATTTTCACTCACCAATTTGAATCACTTAAGTAGCACTAGTTTTTTTAGTCAAATTTTTGGGTTTTTATTAAAAAAGAAAAATATTTATAAACAAAAAAAAAATAATATATTGTTACTTTTTATTTTAATTATAAGTAAAACATATATTTTTTAATATTTATTTTATTCAATATTTATGGTTTAATTTTTATTTAAATTTTATTTAAAATATTTTTCTTTAATTTTTTTAGAAAAAAATATTTTTTATTATTTTTTAATTTGTATTACTTATTTTTATTTTTTAATTTGTATATACGTGAAATTTTTTTTTTTTTTTAATTTAAAATATTTCAATATTTTATTTATTGTAATTTTTTTTATCATTAATTTTTTGAATACGTTTTAAAGTTTTTTTTTTAATTTTATATTTGAAATTAATATTTTTATTTTATTACTTTTTATTTTTTAAACAATATATATTTATTTTTTTCTTTTAGAAATTTTTATATTTAAAACCTTGATATTTTATTTTCTAAAAAATTCAATATTTTTAAATATTTTTTTTTTTCAAAAAATTTTAATATTTTTTTTGTTTTGAGTTTGGATAGGTGGTGTGTGTGCTTGGTTTCAACTTCAGAAGTTGAATGTCTGGCCCTAGACAACGATCCTGTTTTAAATGATGGTTTTGAGAAGATTGTCTTATTTTCTTGTTCGTTAAGAAAAATTGCCTCAATAGGGGATGAGGGTTGTTTAAGATGGACACACACACACACACACTGCAGAGTAAATTTCGATACAAGACCCGCTGGTCTAACGTTGAAGTAGCAACCCTTATTTTTTCACCAATTACAGCTCACTTTTCACAAGTCCTTTGCAAAAAATATGTTTTGCCATTGTGGTTTTCCGTTTTTTTTTTCGTCCTGAAGTGGAAACTAGATTTCATACTTAATCATAATCTACATCTGTATATCTTCATGTGAGAGTGTGTGTGTGTGTGTGTATGTGGATTTTCTGGAATATCCTTGGCAAAAATTTTCTAAGGACATATTGTTGGCATACTGGTTCCATGTTGTTATGTGTGGAAACTAGAGTTCATACTTAACAACAAAATGAATTCACGTATCTACTATGTATGTGTGTATGCGTGGTACTGGAATCTGGTGGTATGATGATGGTTTTTATTGAAAATACCGTTATGTTTTAAAATAACAACTGAATTTTTGTAATGTTGTGCATGCATGTTCTCTACATACATGTCCTGCTTGACCTTGAACTATGTTTGCTGGCTTCTATTATGTTTAAAAAAGAGACGTTTGGAAAAATACCCCCTTTTTGACCGTTAGACACTGAATTGTTGGCGTGTCCTTGATCCGCAGACAACTGTAGATGTTTCAGTTATATAATAGCTTGCCATGAGGTCGGTCACTAGCAGAAGAAGACGTTTGTTGATATCTTTAAGTCTAAACTTTAAACCGCCAATTTTTGTGTGTGTGCTGAAACTTGAAGACAGATGTCGAATATTTGGATGACAGATGTGTGGTGCACTTTTTGACAAATATAAATGGATAAACAAAAGTAAGTTTTTCTTGCCGAAAAAATACAAGATTTTAATTTTTGATATTTAAACCAGTTAACCAAAATTTAAGCTTGTTGAAAATTTGTGATTAAAAGCTTAGAAAATACAGGATTTCCAAGAAGGTGTTAATTTGGAATTAAAAAACAAATGTTTTTAAAAACGGTTGTGCTTCATATTCAAGATCAAGAATCGAAAATTGACCACACTATATCTACGAATTCTATCTTTGTTTTATCGTAGAATTATATTTCGCACGACCCTAAAGGGTGTTAAATCCTAAGATCTCGTTGACCAATTGTGATCACATCTTCCACAAGATAACATTGTCCCGAATTTTTTTCCTGTAAAACCGTTTCGTTTCTTCTGGGACACGCAGCGTCGTCATATCGATTGTAAACGTTGTCCAGATCATTACTATCCAACTCAAATCATAAAAATTGAGATCTTGTGTTAACTGAATTTAATAAGCCTTGAAACCAAATTTAATGATACTTGTGGAATGCCCAATTCCGAAGAACAACAAGGAGTGGATAAATCTGAAATTTCTTCAAACACTTGAGGGAAATATTCTGAGTTATTCTTGAAATACGTGCAAGGATGGATGATTCTTCACATGACTATCTGTGCCGTTATAACCAATTTCTGATTCAAACTTAAACCAAATGCTTTAGTTTTTTCGAACTGTCAATGAAAGATTTCGAAAGTGAGATCTGTTGTTCCAAATATTTAAACTTTATTTTCTAAGGATGTCATTTCAGAAAAATGCAAGAAATGAGTGAGCGTGAGCATATCGAGATGGTCAGGAGTCAGAATACTTACTTAGCTGGCTTGTTACAGAACGGTTGTTCCATAAGCCGGTTGTAACAGATTTCCAAGCGTGTCGGTCTTGTGCGCATCTCCTCCAATTTGAGAGATGATGTCTTCCATCTAATTCCTGGCCTTGCCCTTCTACGGGAATCATAAGTAGGCTCGATTTTATATGCCTTTTGAGCTGAGGCATTCTCATTCATTCGCCGCACAACATGGCCTAGCAACCATAGTCTCTGCAGCTGAATACAACTGACTATGTCGATGTCCGCTTATAAATTGTAAAGCTCGTGATTCATTCGACTGCGATATTCACCGTCGATGCAGATCGGCCTGTAGATCTTTCGGAGAATTTTTCTTTCAAACACCCATGAGCTGCCTCATCGGCTTGCGCAAGTACCCATGCTTCAGATCCATATAACAGATACATATAACAGTCAGGAAATTTTATCAACGAGTAAGACACCAAACCGAAGGCTTTGGAGCAGGCACATCCTCCTGTAGAGGTAAAAAAGGAAGCCTGGTGACGTATGCAGACCGCGTGTTGAGGATCTGGAAGGAGCATTTTGAAAAGCTGGTATCAAATATTAGCGGCGAAGAAGATACCCCAGAACCAATAAGAGATGACGGTATAGAGTGTATACCAGGTCAGAGTAGCAATTAATCGGCTGAAGAACAATAAAGCAGCAGGTGCCGATGAATTACCAGCCGAACTATTCAAGATTGGTGGTCAGATGCTGGTCAGGAGCATGCACCATTAGTACAATTTGGCTAGAAGAATGCATGCCCATCCTGTGTCCCGTGCACAAAAACGGAAACAAGACGATACGTGCCAACTATAGAGGAATTAGCCTTCTTCCCATCGCATATAAAGTGCTATTCAGTGTGCTGTGTGAACGATTGAAGCCAATGGTCAATGACATTATTGGACCATACCAATGCGGCTTCAGACCTGGCAAATCCAACATTGACCAGATTTTCACACTGCGCCAAATTCTGGAAAAAAAACCCATGAAAAACACATCGACACATACCACCTATTCGTCGACAGCCCTATCCGCTATGAGGTGTATCAGGGACAAGGTGAATCATCTCAATTGTGGACATGTCCCGTGCCACCTGGGGACGCCATCACCCGATGAAATAGTGAGCAAGTGTGGAAGTTCACCCATAAGAACTATAAAAAAATGGGTTGAGGCGTTGGGTTAGTTCCCCACTCTCGGAAAACCCAACCTACTATGAAAAAGCAAAGAAGAAGAAAACCAAACCCCCCTAATGTTGACGACCCCCGCAAACGTATAAAGGACCACGATCTGCGAATCTGCACTTGGTTCGCTTTGGCGGACATACTCAGGAAGCCGATATTATTGCCTTACAGGAAATGCGATGGAAAGGGACAGGCGTAAGTAAATCAGACGATTACGCCCTGTATTATAGCTGCCATGAAAAGATACATGAATTTGGCTGCGGATTTATGGTTAACAAGAGAATGGAAGACCTTGTCTCCAGATTCACTCCAGTAGATGAGCGAATTGCTATAATCCGTATAAAAGCTAAGTTATTTTACATCAGTCTAATTTGCGCCCATGCTCCGACCGAAGATAAAGACGAACAGGCCAAAGACATATTTTACGAGCGCCTAGAAACAGCATATGACCGTTGCCCGTAAGCTCGACTTATGGAATAACCCTTCTGTCGTTGCAGAAAATTTTCAAAGTGTACCCATTTTTTTACTTAGCTCCCATATCAGGTCGGTTGGCATGATAACTCTGGAAGGGTGTAACCGATTGCATTTAAACTTTGCAGATTGTAATATTTCTTCCAAACTTAGTTCATGTTCGAAGATGCCTACATGGTGTCCGAAAATGGGATCCATTGGTCGCACAAGCTATTATAATTACCATGCCTAAATAAAGCTCGAAGATGGAGCTCCTTGGTCCATTCTGGGGCATAATAAATAAAATACAAAATTTTTATCACTTCTATGTTTGGAAAATGTGCCCAAAGCCTAATTTTCCAAGCGACATTTAGTTTCAGGCGATAAAAAAAACACTTTGAAAATAGTTTTTATATAGATCCGGTCCATTTTATGTATTCTAATGCTCTTAGGGGCATTTTGCAAGCGAAAAAAGCTTATTGACAAAATATTTGTTATTAGCCCACGTATAAATTTCTTATGGCATTTTATATGGATTTATTAATCCCGACCGTTTTTCACCAACAGGATTCGTCGCTGGGACAAATAAAGTAAATGCCAGATTGTAGCCATTTAGCGGTGGACAATTTTTGAGGCATTTACTTATGTATCGGTATTCTTTTAGAAGTTAGTGTGACCAAATTTGTTTCTTATATTTTCTGAGAATATAATAGGAGTGTTTCGGAATAATAATGTTCTTGTACCCTATGGCTAAAGTTCACTGCTAAATAAGAGAGATTTACACTGTACAAAAATATATTTTCTATTTGTTCTTGAATTTTTTCAAAGAAAATCTTTTTTAAAAAATCTCAAAGGGACTAACCGATTTGTACATGTTTTGCACATTTTCCAAAATGAATTCAGTTCGAATGCGATGACACTTCAGTCAGTACTATTTTTTATTTTTATACATCTCTATAAGTTCGAAGGTGTGCTCGGACTGTATTATATTCTTTAAATACTAAAATCCACCTCAAATGTTATGTTCGCTAATTTATGCTAAATGCTATACCCAACTATCTATCTACTACCAAAGTCCAGCTGATACACGAACTAAATGACACCAATGCATATAAAAAGAAAGCTGCAACTGCTCATTTCTTTACTAAATAATAACCTCCTTTCGTTACACCATTGACATTAAGGGGTCATTTTTCAAATATCTTCTTGCCATCACAGTAGTAAATAAAAATTAGAAAACAAACAACAGTAAAGTTACTCCTTGTTCATAGCACACACACACACGAAATCATCTCATTTGCATACAAAGGGGAAAAACTACGGCGGACACATAAAGAACGGTAAATTAAGAAGAAGAAGTCCAACCAACCACTACCACTGATCTACAAACATCATCGTCATTATTCAAAGGATTAATGGAGAAAGGGGTGGCTTTCCATGCATTTGTCTTGTCTTGTCCTTTAAGACATCTTCCAGCCACCCAATATTCTTTCTCACGTTAAAAGTGGTCAGTCCAGTTTTTAGTTATCCTTTTTCATTTGGTGTGTTGATTTCATTCTTTAAAAGGGTCATTCATTCTGTTTCGTTCGTGGTATGTCTCCAAAAGTCCAAAAAAATTTTTATGGTCTATCTGTAGGCAGTTGTGTCCTTTCCGTTGTTGTGTTTCTATAGTTCATTAAAACCGGTTTTGTAATGACCGAAGAAGGATCTTTTTACAAGTGAGCTAGACAAGACAAATGTTCACATGACGAAAGGACACTAGGAAGGCATAGATTATTGAGACTAATGGAATGCTAGTTGAATGGTCGCGATGAAGAATATAGGTTGAAATGTAGGCCAGTTTATTTTTAAATAAATTTTATTGTTGGTTGCTGGAAATAAATAACTAATTAAGAAATTTTAAAACGGTCTGGAGGAATTTTTTTATACTTTCCTACAATGGGATATATCTCTAAAAATTAACCCTTTTAAGGCCAATGGTCTTTGAGAAGAATATTCGTATCCCTAAAAAGTCCACGTTTAAGGTGCGGAAGGTCCTTGAGGACATTCTTAAAAAATCTCTCTTATCGTGCAGATCTTAAAGAAGGATATTAAAAAAAAAATTCACGAAAAATATTTATAAAAAAAGCCATGCTTATGGTGCGGAACGTCCTTTTAAAAAAAATATTCCCAAAAAAATCCAAGCTTATTGTGCAGAGGGGTTTAGAAAGGAATATTCTTAAAAATTACCCACACTTATGATCCGGAAGGTCCTTGAGAAGGATATTCTTAAAATAATATATTTGAAAAAAAAATCTGCTTTGAAAAGGACTGTTCCTAGAATTGAAGACAAATGTCGAACTTTGACCAATTTGAATTTAATTGGCATATGCAAGTTTCGCATTAGGGCGGAATTAATACAAGTTATCAACATACGACCTTCGTAAATCCATATAGCCCAATATGCCTGATGAGCCGCTTAACCAACGGCGAAACGCGTTGCATAATGGTGGGTACGTAGGTTCTTCTCCTGGCTTTCCTTTTCATTGCAAAACTTAGATCATTAAGCTCGATTCGAAAGAGTATAAATAATCACTTTAAAGAAAAAGATATTCTTCAAAAATCCACACCCCGAAGGTTCTTGAGAAGGATATACTTAATACAATATACGCTTATGGTGCGGAGAGTCCTTGAGAAGGGTATTCATAAAAAAGAGTGGACAAATAGGTCCCACCTACAGACTTGTGCTAGACTTGGTAATGATAATAGGTTGAGCAAAGTTTTGTTCAAAATCGGACATTCCATTCGCCTAATATTGGAATATAGAAAATTTGGACCATTTATGGGGGGAGGTATCAGAAGAAGTGCACCAATGATTCAATTGACTTTATCTAGGCTAGGTAAATATAACAGGCTGTGCGAAAGTTTGTTTAAATCGGACATTCCGTTCGCCTGATATTGAATTTACAAATATTGAAAATGATGACCATTTTTGGGGTGAGGGTAACCGAAGAAGTAAACCAATGGGTCCCATCTTTAGATTTGATCTTGGCTTAGTAATGATAACAGGTTGTACAAGGTTTGGTCAAATCGGATAGTCCGTTCGCATGATATTATTAAATTTATTTTAAGCACAATTTTTACAATTCTGTGGAGGAGGTACCTGAGGGAGTGGACCGATATTCCCCATCTTCGAACTTAATCTAAGTTTGGAAAAACATATTACGATGTGCCAAGTTTGGAGGAAATTGGTTACTCCCCTCGAGAGATATCGTGCGCACAAGCCGTCCATACAGACGGATGATCATTTGTAAATCCAAATTGTCAGAAACGGATTTGGTCCAAGGAAACATGGGGTCAAAACCCAATATTTCGATCAGGTATATTGTCATCGTATCAATGTATAAACCCTCATTATATAAAAAATATGTGCCTCTAGTCCTTAAAAAAATTTAATCAATTTATTTTAAACAATATTTGAAAAATTCAAGCATTAGATTAGTATACGATATTATGTACGTTGTTATCAGTTTTTGTATAACTCCTAACCTAATAATATACATATTTTTTTAATAGTTTTCTTTTCTTATTTTCCATTTCCTATTTCCATTAAAACCACAATTTCACAAATCACTGGCATTTGGGTCTTGTCATATTTCTGTTTACATTTCCGATAGTAATTTGTATATAATGCAGGGGAATTTGTGTTACCTTTCTAGTTTAGTACGCTAATTTATTATTCATAGTTTAAACACAATATGAAATATTTCCTTATTTTATTGGTAACGGGATTTTGTCAAGCTATCGGAGTCAACTATTCAAATGACAGTCATATTACAAGGCATCAAAGGAGATTTCGTGATAGTGGTACAAAGTCACCGATTTTAATTAATTCTTTTAATTACACTACAAGGGTCAGAGGTTATCCGAAGATTAGAAATATCTCCAAAATTTTTCCTACCTCCATCAACAGAGGAAAATCCTACGCAGAGCTTAAGGAATCTGATTTGAAGAAATTACCAAAATATTTCTCACAATCAAATGAAAATAATTTAGCAACAACGGCGAGGCAATTAAGTCCAAAAACAACTTCAACAAAAATTGGTTTACGACCATATACCGCTGGATCAATATCGGATCTTGTCAGTAGTCATCAACAGCTTCCCATAAATAGTTTTAAAACATATTCAAAATTACGTGAATACCTGCATCCCCCCTCACCGAAAATTGAAGTCACAACAGCAACATATTTAAATGAAGAGCTATATGATATCTCTAAACAATCTAAGAAAAATAAATTGCTGATTGGAAACGACAAATCTCCACCCCTAACACCTGTCCATGCCACATCGTTACACACCCAAGTGTTACATGAAACGCCAGCAGAGAACATCACACCCAGTGATCGGCCATTAAATGGCCCATCAACTCGTCGTCTTATTTCATCTGCATATCCCCCTCCTGCCATGGCACATTACAATCAGTCAATTGTGCATTTAAATCAACCAAAATATTTACCAAATCCTTCGTTTATTCAAAGAAAACAAAGAAAATTTAGGGCAATTTTTCGGGACAATGATGAGGATAAATTAATTGAGCGTAAGGATCAACACCTAGGGCGTCATAACAAAGGAACTCAATATGATGATCAAAATGCTGAAGAGGGTAATATTGAGGATAGAAAGGGTGCTAAGGATGATGATGAGGATAACAATGAGGATACAAATGATAGCAACACTACAGTCCTGCCTAAGGATGCTGTAACCGTATTACCCACAATTGAACAACCACCACCCCAGGCCATCAGACATGGTAGACGATATTTACAGTGAGTAAAGAGTTGTTGTGTTTATGTGTGTTGACAGATCCTCCTCTCCTGCTGCTGAGGGTAGGGTCACTGTATTTCGATTGTTGACTTGTGAATTGTTAGAATGATTATTGCCTTTGTTGTTATTTTAATTGGTTGTAAGTCTTGTGTCTTGGCAAATCAATAACCCGTTAATGATAATGAAAATGTGACTCAAGGATATGTTAATCGTCTTCGGTAATAAGTGTGAAAATGATTGGTGAAATTTATACATAAGGAGTGAGTTCGAAATTTGCATATAAGGAAGATTTCAATTAATTTACATATTGACAAGTAAGCTATTGTAATTGAAATGTGTAATGACTTTTATTTAATTTTTGGTAATTCAATTTCTTCGTCTATAAAATAATCGTTAAAATATTCATAATATGGATCAGCACCCTTTATTAAATAGAGAAATATGGTGTGTAATTATGACAGCCTTAAGGATTTGTATTTTTACTTTCTTAAATAATATCAGTGAGCCCCACACAACTTCGGTGAAAATCTATGTTCTGAACGTGGGCAATATTTCACGATATTTGCACCATCTTGACCAACTAGAGGTCAACAAATATTACTAATATTCAGTACAACTCTTCTAATTACTAGTCCAGATTCCCTTCACCGTGGGTTGTGTTGTGATGTTCGGCTTTCAATTGTGGCCTATAAATCGACTCGAAAAAACACACAAAATTAAGTTTTCGGTCTCCTTCACCCAATATTATTATCTGATCATCACCATATTTAAGTGCATCTCCCACATCCCACAATTGGTATCAATTTAAAAACAGTGACGTAAATGACATACATTTTCACTATATTACATACATCTCTTAGGTTTTTATATTTTCCATTAATGACTTTGGAAATTACATAGGCTTTACTCAAATTCATATCAAATTTCAAAAATTTCTTCCCCAAAAAGTTTAAAATTTTTATCAGTTCTATGTCCTATAATTAAAAATTATATATATTCTTGAAAATAACAGTATATTGTATATATTCGCAATAAAATACAATTTTTGTAATTTTTCACACAAAAGTCAGGGTCCATTTAACCAACTAACTATTGGCCGAGCTTTATTATTAAAACATGCCTGTTTATTCTTTGGCCCGATCCCCTACTTACTTAGCTGGCTTGTGATAGAACATTCGGTCAATATGTTGAGCTTAGAAACGATTTCCAGGCGCGTCGGTCTTTTGCACAGATTATACAATTTGAAAGATCATTTTCGGCACTGTTTTCATCGACTTGATCTTTCCATCGTATTCTTCGCCTTTCCCTTCTGCGTGAACCATCAGCTTTTATATGCCTTCTGTTCTGGAGCATCTTCATCCATTCTCACAACATAACCTAGCCTGCAGCTCAATGCGTCTAACAATGTCGATGTCCGAGAATAGCCGGTACAACTCACGGTTCATTCGACGACGATATTCACCATCAACGCAGATCGGCCCATAGATCTTTCGAAGAATTTTTCTCTCAAACACTTTAAGAGCTGCCTCATCTGCTTGCGCTAGTACCCATGATTCAGATCCATATAACAGCACGGGTAATAGAGTGTGAGATTGGTCTGGCGGGGGGTGGCCTTGCTTTTGAGTTTTTTGCTCAGACCACAGTAGCATCTGTTGGCTATCACTATCCTTTTTCGAGTTTCAAAACTGATGATATTCGTTTTGTTTATGGCGGTACCAAGGTATATACAATCTTTGACTACCTCGAAGCTGTAGTTCTAAAGTTCCACAGTTGGTCTGAGTCTGCTGGACGTCTTGTCCGATCCCCTTCTCCATGTAAATTCGATTCGCTATAGTTGCGGCATCTGGAGGCCGACAAAAATTAAATAGTTGGTCCATTTCTTCCCCCAAATATTAACCGATATTTACCAAAATAATAGGGGTCTTCATTGGGCCGAACCCATCCTACGGCCCAAAACTGTGGTCTGTATCGTGTTTACAAATTGCAATGGACAGACGGGCGGACTGACACACACGTCTAGATCGACTCAGCTAGATGGGTCTGAGACCAATATTTCGTGGCGTTACAAACTCTCGGGGCTGCACAAAGCTATAATACCCTGTCAACTATATTGTTAATACTCCTAAGATACTTGGTAGTAAAAATAGGATAATCTATCCACGTTTTTGTGTAGATCCATATAAACGAAATTTGGGCACATTGGGGGGTAAACAACTTGTTAACACAATATTTTCAATGGAAATTCATGTTTCATACGAACCTCTCCATATCCATTATAAATCAATATTATTTCATTGTATTTCTTTTCACCCAAAAACCAAAATAAAAATTCTAATTTTTGAAATTTAAAAACTGTACATATTGTATAAAAAATTTTAAAATTAAATATGGCCACATTTCTTTATGTATTGCAAATGTTTATTTTTTACCCAAAGTAAGCAAATCCTTTTGACTTTCAATTAGTATTCATAAGCTATCACTACTTTTATTTAAATTGCCCATTAATTTTTCACCAATCACAATCCTCACAAAAAAAAAAAAAAAAAATCAACAAAAATTCCGAAATTCATGCGACTTTTCTCAAGCAGCCTTTAAACCAATTATCACCACAGCTGATTTGAATTTTCTTATAATCACCATCAAAAAAATTCCAAATTTTTCTAGTGATATTTTTATAAATTACCCCAAATCTCATCAGGCCAATTATGGTCATGTACAACTGACACCAGAATTGTTTGAAAAACGATTTGAAAGCATGAAGGGAGCAAATCGTTATAAGGGCGAAGTAAGTAGAGGAGATGTCTTTAAGAAAATTTAATTCAAATAGAAATATAATTTTTTATTCTCATTTTTTGTGCATTAAAGGTTATGTGGATGGATAACAAAGGTGACTATGCCCAGCACTCATGGAATTTGGCATTGGGAAAACTTTAAGGAACAGTTGATGCATTATACCAAATAAGAAGCGTGACTTGGCACAATTTTGCAGTATTTATTTAAAATAATGCAAATTCATAAAAAAAAAGAAAACTGACTTGAAGACAAAAGAAAATTGCATTTATTTTGGTTTTGGGGAAAAGGGGAAGAAACACATTTGCATATCTATCAGAATCTTGCATTCTTCATTTAAAAAATATGGAAGCTGGGATTTAAGCTGGCAGCCATAAAATAGGGGGTTTGCTTGCTTGGATGTGTGAAGAAATTTTCCCACGTTAAAAGTGGTCAGTCCAGTTTTTTTTCTTATCCTTGATTGGCAAAATGTCATCCTTTGAAAGGTTATTTCTTAAAGTCCATCTTTGGGCTAACTATTTTGTTTGCCTGCCTGGCTGTCGGGTTTCCTTCAATCTTCTCTATAAAAGGAAAACCAGTTTTCTGTAATGACCTTTCTGCAAGTGATTCCCTGTTACAAGCAAATGATAATGTCCTAAGGATATTTTCGAAATAATGCAAAGGATTCTCTGTGTGGTAGCGTCATGTAGAGGACAACAACCCTTTCGACAATTTTTAAGATCAGGATATTGTTGGTTATCCATGTAAATAAAATTCTTAGTCTTTAATCGAAAATAGGGGTGTGTTTTTGTTTGGTTTATTATATTCTGATGGGATTGTCTAACTTCAAGACAGGACAAGAGGGAAATAGAGGTTCATTTGCATATCCTTTACTAATTTCCAAGCAAAACCACGTAATGACCACATTTTTTAGAACTTGTAAGCAAACAGCTGGCCGCATCTTGGGCGCCCAACAGGCCACTGGTCTTCAACGGCCAATCACCATGGGTATGACCAACCACCTCATCATCACAGGACTTTTTGGTTTTCATAATCATCGAATTGTTTAACATTCCATCAACAGAATCGATAAAAATTTGACAACATAACAACTAAGTATCCTTGAAGATGCCCATATGTAATTGTGTGTACGTCTACATTTCCTCTCTTCATGGCAACCTTTCTTTGATAAATGTCCAGAACCGGTTTTTGACATTTCATTTACGGTCACTTCATAACCATTTAACCCTTTGGTCTTTGGGATTTGTGTTGAGGGACTTAATGTATGCAAGGACATTGCAAAAGGACACCTCCTTTCTTACACAGTAACAACAATAGAAATGACACATCGTAAGTTCATCTTCAAAGATTTTCTCATTGATAGTTAAATCTGTTTGGTTGGACAAAACCGGTTTATCCAGACGAAGACCAACAAAATCCAAACAGAAAATTCATCTTCCCAATGCAACGGGAAGATGAAAGAGCATTGAAGGATACTCACGTATAAAAGGATTTTATACCACTGTGATTGTGCTCTCGTAAAAGTTTCAGGCCATTCTTTGGAATGTACGTGAACTTTAGATTTCAATAAGAATTTTGGTTTAACATCAGTAGAATTCTTATTTACTACCCTTTTTCAAACTAAAGAAGTGTGAATTAATAAAAAAAATATATATGTTTTGATTTAAAAAAAAAAATTAAAAATATTAATTGATGTTTTAAGAAATCTCCAGTTAAAACCATATAAACTTCCACCCCGACACCTGTCCATTTCACATCGTTACACACCCAAGTGTTACATGAAACGCCAGCAAGGAACACCACACCCAGTGATCGACGATTAAATGGTCCCCTCGTCGTCGTTTCCTCCAAAATATTTATCAAATCCTTCGTTTATTCAAAGAAAACAAAGAAAATTGAGGGCATTTTTCAGGACAATGATAAGGATAAATTAATTGAGCGTGTAGCACCAGCAAAGGCGCCATAACATGATGCTTAAAAGGGTAAGGTTTAGGGCCCAAAGGGTGCTAAGAATGATTATGAGTACACGAACGATAGCAATACTACTGTCCTGTTAAAGGATGCTGCGACATTATTACCCACAATGGAACAACCACCACCCCAGGCCGATACCATGAAATGCGATATTGACACTGTGTAGAGTGTTGTGGTTGTGTGTGTTGGCATACCCTCCTCTCATGCTGCTGAGGGTAGAGTCATTGTTGTCTTGTGAATTGTTTAGATTATTGTTGACTTTTACTTGTTGTTTTTGGTATTTTAATTGATTGTAAACCGTGTTTTAATAGACCATTGTATGGGCATATCAATAATCAATTCGAAGAGGTGAATGTGTGACTCAAGGATGTGTTCATCATGAATATGAATTTGAAAATGGTTTGTGAAATGTATTCATTAGGAGTGAGTTCAAAATTTGCATATTAGAAATATTTGAAATAATTAACATATTTCCAAATAAGCTATTGTAATTCGAATGACTAATGATAATATATTGTATTTATTATTTCAAAATTCAACATCTTGGTCTCGTAACTCGTTCAGATATTTATAAAATGGATCAGCACATTTGTTTAAATAGAGGAATACGGTGTATAATTATGACAGTCATATGAATTCGATTTTTTTTAATTTTCTTAAAATAAATATAACCACCAGGTTCTCGAGTAAAAATGATCGTAATTTTTTTCGCATAATTATTTCCAGATTCTTAGATAAGAAAAAATTGATTTCAAATATATATATTTTTGGTAGTGTTTGGCGGGTTATTTGGGATACCATTTGTATTTTGTTTTTGCAAAATAGTCAGGCTTAATCCCAGTTTGTTGTTTTTATAAAAAACAAATATTTATTAGTGGGGAATGTATGGCATTGTCCGCCGAGGGGTAAGGCAGGGAAGACTATAGTTTCGGATCTCGCCACTGATCCTCATCAGTTCCCTTAGTTTTTTGTTGGGATATTCTTCTTATACAAGAGATAGGTTTTTTGTAAAGAAGCTATTAATAGCTTCTGGTGGAAATTGATTGACTTTTCGTCAACAAACTGAAATAAAAACAAAAAACAAAATATATATATTTTTGTTGATAGTGCTTGGATTTTTTTAAAAATATTTGTTCAAGATATAAGCATGGATTTTTTATTAATATATTTTCAAGTTTAGTAATAGTAGAAATTTATTGAATATAGTATTTTTAAGAAATTAAAATATTTGTCCCGATTTTCGCAATCTTAGACCAATTTCACAGATTCAATTCTAATATCCTAAATAGGATATGAACAACATTTAACATCGCTACATCCTTGCATGGTCCTCAAAAAATTAAAATCCAATATCAAGAAAATCAAATGAAAAATCGACAGAAAAAAAATCTTATATTATTTTCTATACTAATTTTTACAAGAATGTAAAAATAATTCTGATTGCAGAATTCGTACAATTTGAATACGAAGCGATTTAAATACTTTGGACTGTATACACAAATTAGTACTGTACACAAATTTACCCTTTTCTCTATATTTGAAATTTATTTTGAAAATGTGTCGTCCATCAAAGAAATCCAAATAATATGTATCTACTAGCTTTTTATAAGCTAAAACATTTTGTTGCCTGTGGACAACATTGGGCCACAAAGGGTTAAACATACTTTTGTCATGCTTTGATACACCTCACACATAATAAATTTTTTAAATCACGCTTAGGTGCCCTTAATATTTTATTTAATCCACACTATGGTCCTCACAAAATAATGATATCATTTTTTAAACAATTTTTTTTAAATTTAAAAAAATATATCATAAATAAAAAAAGCTTTAAAATTCAATTTGACCACATTTCATTATGTATTGCAAATGTTTATTTTTTCTCAGAGTACGCAATCCTTTTTGCCTTTCAATTAATATTCATAATCTATCACAACTTTTATTTAATTTGCCCATTAATCTTTCACCAATCATAATCCTCAAAAAAGCAACAAAAACATCGAAATTCATACGACATTTTTGAAGCTACCCTTATTTAACACCACTGCTCATTTGAATTTTCTAATAATCATCAAAAAATAAATCCCATTTTTTTTCTAGTGATATTTTTATAAATTACCCCAAATCTCATCAGGCCAATTATGGTCATGTACAACTGACACCAGAATTGTTTGAAAAACGATTTGAAAGCATAAAGGGCGCAAATCGTTATAAAGGCGAAGTAAGTGGAGGAGATGACTTTAAGACATTTTATTCGAATATAATTAAAATTGTTGTTCTATTTTTTTTTTTGCCTTGAAGGTATTGTGGATGGAAAATAAAGGTGGTTATGCCCAGCACTCATGGAATTTGCATTCGGAAGACTTTAAGGAGTAATGAATGCATTATACCAAATAAGAAGCGTGACTTGGCACAATTTTGCAGTATTTATTTAAAATAATGCAAATTCATAAAAAAGAAAACTGACTTGAAGAAAAAATAGAAAATTGCATTTATTTAGGTTTTGAGGAACAGGATAAGAAACGCATTTGCATAACTATAAGAATCTTGCATGCTGAGATTTAAGCTGGCCATATGAAGGGGGTTATTTGTTTCGTTGTAAGAAGAAGTTTTCCCACGTTAAAAGTGGTCAGTCCAGTTTTTTTTCCTATCCTTGATTGGCAAAATGTCATCCTTTGAAAGGTCATTTCTTAAAGTCCAACTATGGGCTATCAATTGTTTTCGCCTTCCTTACTTTTCGTCCTTCTATCGTTTTTGGAAAAAGGAAAACCAGTTTTCTGTAATAACCTTTTTACAAGTGATGCCCTGTTACAAGCAAATGATAATGTCCTAAGGATAATTTCGAAATAAAGTAAAGCATTCTCTGTATGGTGTCTTCATGTAGAGGACAACAACCTTTTGGGCAATCTTTAAGATCAGTTTGGTGGTGATGATCCATGTAAATAAAATTATGTGTGTAATGGAAAATTGGGGTGCGTTTGTTTGGTTTATTATCTTCTGATGGGATTGTCTAACCTCAAGACAGAACAAGAGGGAAAGACAGATTCATTTGCATATCCTTTACTAATTTCAAAACAGAACCAAGTAATGACCACCTTTTGTAGAATTTATAATAAAACAGCTGGCCGTTTGGTAATCTAACAGGACATTGGTCTTCTATGCTCAATCTCCATGGGTATGACCAACCACCTCATCATCACAGGACCTTTGGTTCTCGTAATTATTGAATTGATTAACATTGCATCAACTTAATCGGTACAAATATGACAACATAGCAACCAAGTATCCTTAAAGATGCCCATGTGTGTATGTGTACATTTCCCCTCTTCATGGCAATCTTTCTTTGATAAATGTCCAGAACCGGTTTTGATATTTGTTCTTTCATTTAAGGTCACTTCGTAACCATTTAACCCTTTTTCCCACACGAACGCATCTTGGACGGCGATCTTTTGGATTTGTGTTGAGTCCCTTAATGTATGCAAGGACATTGCAAAAGGACACGTCCTTTCTTACACAGTAACAACAATAGAAATGACAAATCATAAATTCATCTTCTAAGGTTTTCTCACTGATAGTTAGATCAGTTTGTTTGGAGAAACCGGTTTGGTCTTTTCGAAGACCAACAAAATCCAATCAAGTAAAAACTTTATGGGCATGGCATATGCATCTTCCTAATGCAGCGGACAATTTTCACCGGGTGAGCCAAAGGCTAACAGAAATGACAATATACAATATAGAAACCCTTTTTATATATTCTACACCATTGTAATTGTATTCTCTGCAAGTCATTAGTTTGGCCTTTGGCAAGTTTTATTTTTATTTTGTTTATGTTTTTTTTTTTAGATATAACTTTTAAACAAAGTATGACTGAGGAAATCTTGAATCTCTTCATACAATTTACTAAAAATAAATCCCGTCATTAAAACCACAAATCTTCACTTACACTTACACCTGTCCAAGCCGCACCGTTACACCCCCAAGTGTTTCATTAACCGTCAGTACAAAAAACCACACACAGCTATCGGCCTTCAAATGGCATATCAATTCTTCTGCTTCTTCCTCCTTCTCTGGCACGTTCTAATAAGTCAATTCTACATTTAAATGAACCAAAATATTTATTATATCCTTCTATTATTCAAAGAAAACAAAGAAAATTGAGGGCAATTTTTCGGGACAATAAAAAGGATAAGTTAATTGAGCGTGAGGATCATCAACAGCACCAAGAGTGTCATAGCAAAGACACTCATCCACTTTGAATACAAAATTCTGAGGAGGGTAAAGTTGAGGACACAAAGGGTGCTAAGAATGAAGATGAGGACACGCGTGACAGCAAGACTACAGCCTTGTTTAAGGATGCTGTCACTTTATTACCCACAATGGAAAAAAACACCACCCCTGGAGGGAAAACATGAAATGTGATGTTTACACAGTGCTGTTGTGTGTTGACAGACCCTCATCTTGAACTGCTGAGGGTAGGGTCTTCTCAATTGTTTGGATTATTACTGACTTTTTCACATTGTTGTTATTGTTATTTTAATTAGTTGTAAGAAGTGTTTTAATCGACCATTGTCTGGTCAAATCAAAAATCAATTAATAGCAATGAAAGGTTGTGATCATCATCAAGATGATAAGTGTGAAAATTGTTGCTGGAATTTATTCATAAGAAGTGAATAGGTCATTGGTATATAAAGAAGAAGATGAAAAATGTGTAGGAAACTATAAATAGAATATCGAATTCATAGTGTTAGAACAACATTCGAAGATAATATAAGGATGTCTCGTTGGTAACATAGCCATCTACCTTTACAAGGGGTTCCAAACTAAACCAGAGGCTCACAAAGTCCTGTCATCTCTACAGCTCTGCTATTTAAGATTATGGAACGTGTTATCCCATTGTTGCGACAGATTGCTATCTACCTTGCAGATGATCTTTTGAGGTCCTTAGAGAGAGAGAGAGGGAGATAGAACTCCTTTACAACACGTATAGGCTGCCCAAATTAGAGACCGACAGCTCATATCTGGTATCGATGGAAGCTGAGATTTAAGCTGACCATGAAAAGGGGGCTACTTGTTTCGTTGTAAAAAATTATTTTAAAAGTTGCCAGTCCCGTTTTTCCTATCCTTGATTGGTAAAATGGCATTCTTTGGGAGATCATTCCTAGTCCTACTATGGCCTATCAATTGTCTTTAACTTCCTTACTTTTCGTCATTCTATCGTTTTTGGAAAAGGAAACCCAGTTTTCTGTAATAACCTTTTTACAAGTGATTCCCTGCTACAATCAAATAATAATGTTCTAAGTATAATTTCGAAATAAAGTAAAGGGTTCTCTGCGTGGTACATTCATGTAGTCATATCTGGAATCGATGGATTGCAAATATGACTTGTATGGGTTTCTTTCATATAAATAAGTCAATTCAATTCATTGATCATGGTTAGATTTCTGGTGTCAGTTTTGATGTTGGAGTGATGTTTACAATTGCCAATTTTTATGATTTTTCGAAGCATTTTCCTCTCAACGATGTATCGGGCAAGATCTTGGAGTATTCTTCTGCTTTTATATGGTATTGACCCATTGCCACAATGGATCTTTTACATTAATATAACCATCAATGGACGCACCTATGTCGGCAATTGTTAAAATCCCATCAACCGACAAAGTATATACTAGCCCTCTATGCAGTAACCTTAGGAATCTCGTCTGTATTTGTTAAAGACAGCATCTTCAAGCCTTTGAATATCATCAGCTTATTTTGAAAATTGTGAATGTGGATTGATTGCTAAGAGTTCTTGGAAATTAGTAACCCAGTACAGGTATTCGCATGTAGTTGGAAATATAAAAACCTCCAGCGATATTAGGTCTGTTGAGATTCCGTAAATGGAGACAGCTTTGGATCATTTAAGAAGACAACAAGAACACTACCTCTCGTTACTGATATAACTTATCGCCAATCTTGGTGCTAAGATTTAAGATCATCATCAATCACTATGAGGATCTTAAAGTTAATGATTTATTGTCAAATGATATTCATATTGGTTTATTTCATTTGGCCATTAATTTTCACCAATTATAACCTTAAAAAAATTCAAATTCAAAAACCCCCATATTCTTATGATTTATCGGCAGCAACCCTTAACCCTAGTATCATCAATATTAATTTGAATTCTCTTATTTTCATCGAAAAAATGACCTATTTTTCTAGTGATATTTTATAAATTACCCCAAATCTCATCAGACCAATTATGGTCATGTACAAATGACTCTGAAATTATTTAAGAAACGTTTTGAAAGCACGAAGGGTGCCAGTCTTCATAAGGGTTAAGTAAGTGGTGAAGATGACTTTACGAAATATAATTTGGAAAAAATATAATGATTCTTTAATTTTTGCATTAAAGGTCCTGTGGATGGATTATAAGGATGACAATGACCAACACTCATGGAAATTCGGCATTGGGAAAACTTTAAGAAGCATTTCAACAACTAAACGTGACTCGACACAATTTTGCAGTATTTAATAAAAAAACTCACAAAGGAAAAATAATTTGAATACAAAAGAAAATTGCATTTGTTTTGGTTTTAGGGAGGAGGGAAAAATGAAGAAACACATTTGCATATCTAAAAGAATACTGCATTCTTCATTTGGAAATTGTGGAAGCTGAGATTTAAGCTGGAAGCCAAAAATAAAGGGTTGTCTGTTTTGTCTTTAGAAGAAATTTTCTCACGCTAAAAGTGGTCAGTCCAGTTTTTTTCCTATCCTTGATTGGCAAAATGTCATCCTTTGAAAGGTCATTTCTTAAGGTCCAACTTTGGGCTGCCTGCCCCGCTTTTCGTCCTTAAATCATTTTTTGTGGAGGGGAAAACTAGTTTTCTGTAATGACCTTTTTACAAGTGATTCCCTGTTACAAGCAAATGATAATGTCCTAAGGATAATTTCGAAGTAAGCAAAAAGATTCCATGCATGGTATATTCATGTAGAGGACAACAACCCTTTGGGCAATCTTTAAGATCAGTTTGGTGGTGATGATCCATGTAAATAAAATTCTTGGTCTGTAATGGAAAATAGGGGTGCGTCTGTTCGGTTTATTATCTTTTGAGGGAATTGTCTAACTTCAAGACAGGACAACACAAGGGGAAGGCAGATTCATTTGCATATCCTTAACTAATTTTAAAACATAAACATGTAATGACCATTATTTTGGAATTTGTAACTAAACAGATGGCCGCTTTTTGGTCGTCTAACAGGCCACTGGTCTTCAATGCCCAATCACCATGGGTATGACCAACCACCTCATCATCACAGGACCTTTGGTTCTCGTAATTATTGAATTGATTAACATTACATCAACTTAATCGGTACAAATATGACAACATAGCAACCAAGTATCCTTAAAAATGTCCATATGTAAATGTGTGTATGTGATTCTTCCCTCTCTTAGCCATCCCTTAGAAGATAGTCATCCTTTGATAAATGTCCAGAACCGATTTTTGAGTTTATTATTTCCTTTAAGGTCACTTCGTAACCATTTACCCCTTTTTTCCCACACGACGGCATCTTGGGCGGCGATCATTTGGATTTGTGTTGAGTCCCTTAATGTATGCAAGGACATTGCAAAAGGACAATTCCTTCCTTATATCGTAACAACAATAGAAATGACAAATCATAAGTTCATCTTCTAAGATTTTCCCACTGATAGATCAGTTTGCTTAGAGAAACCGGTTTGACCTTTCGAAGACCAACAAAATCCAATCAAGGAAAAACTTCGTGGGCATGACATATGCAAATAAAAGCATCTTCTTACTGCAGCAGACAATGTTCCTTTGATACTGGAGACTAAAGGACACTATTGAATATAGAAAGTATTTTGATTTATTACAGTAGTATAGACTACTGTAATTGTACTCTCAGAAATTTATTAGTTTGGCCTTTGGCATGTTTTTTATTTGTTAAGAATATTTTAAGGTAAAACTTTTTAACAAAGTATGGCTGAGGAAATCTTGAATCTATACAATTTAATAAAAATAAATCCCGCCATGAAAGCCACAAATCTCCACCCTTTACACCTGTCCATGCTGCATCGTTATACGAAACGCCATCAGAAAACACCACACACAGCGATCGGCCTTCAAATGGCATATCAATTCTTCTGCCTCTTCCTCCTGCTCTGGCACGTTCTAATAAGTCAATTGTAAATTTAAATGAACCAAAATATTTATCATATCCTTCTATTATTCAAAGAAAAGAAAGAAAATTGAGGGCAATTTTTCGGGACAATAAAAAGGATAAGTTAATTGAGCGTGAGGATCATCAACAGCACCAAGAGTGTCATAGCAAAGACACTCATCCACTTTGAATACAAAATTCTGAGGAGGGTAAAGTTGAGGACACAAAGGGTGCTAAGAATGAAGATGAGGACACGCGTGACAGCAAGACAACAGTCCTGTTTAAGGATGCTGCCACGTTATTACCCACAATGGAAAAAACACCACCCCTGGAGGGAAAACATGAAATGTGATGTTTACACGGTGCTGTTGTGTGTTGACAGACCCTCATCTTGAGCTGCTGAGGGTAGGGTATCTGAATTGTTTGGATTATTATTGACTTTTCCACATTATTGTTATTGTTATTTTAATTAGTTGTAAGAAGTGTTTTAATCGACTATTGTCTGATCAAATCAATAATCAATTAATTGTAATGAAAGGTTGTGATCATCATCAAGATGTTAAGTGTGAATATTGTTGCTGTTGACGCCGACATTTTTTTCAGACACGTTTTGAAATTAGGAAGAGTGTAAATCTTCATAAGTAAGTGCTGAAAATGACTTTACGAAATATAATTTGAAGAAAATATAATGATTCTTTCATATTTTGCATTAAAGGGAATTTGGCATTGGGAAAACTTTAAGGAGCATTGTTCTAATAAAACGTGACTTAGCACAACTTTGCAGTATTTATTTAAAATAATCTTAAAGTCAATTGCATTTGTTTTGTTTTTGAGGAAGAGCTGAAAGGGAAGAAACACATTTGCATTTCTAAAAGAAAACTGCATTCTTCATTTCGAAAATATGGAAGCTGAGATTTAAGCTGGAAGCCAAAAATAAAGGGTTGTCTGTTTTCTCTTTGGAAGAAATTTCTCACGTAAAAAGTGGTCAGTCCAGTTTTTTTTCCTATCCTTGATTGACAAAATTTCATCCTTTGAAAGGTCATTTCTTAAGGTCCAACTTTGGGCTGCCTGTCCCGCTTTTCGTCCTTCAATCATGTTTGGGAGTGGAAAACCAGTTTTCTGTAATGACCTTTTTACAAGTGATTCCCTGTTACAAGCAAATGATAATGTCCTAAGGATAATTTCGAAATAAAGACAGGAATTCCCTGTATGGTATCTTCATGTAGAGGACAACAACCCTTTGGGCAATCTTTAAGATCAGTTTGGTGGTGATGATCCATGTAAATATAATTCTTGCTCTGTAATGGAAAATAGGGGTGCGTCTGTTCGGTTTATTATCTTTTGAGGGAATTGTCTAACTTCAAGACAGGACAACACAATAGGAAGGCAGATTCATTTGCATATCATTCACTAATTTTAAAACATAAACATGTAATGACCATTATTTTGGAATTTGTAACTAAACAGCTGGCCGCTTTTTGGTCGTCTAACAGACCACTGGTCTTCAATGCCCAATCACCGTGGGTATGACCAACCACCTCATCATCACAGGACTATTTGGTTTTCATAATCATCGAATTGTTTAACATTCCATCAACTATATCGACACAAATATGACAACATAGCTACAAAGTATCCTTAAAAATGTCTATATGTAAATGTGTGTGTATGTGTATATTCTCTGTCTTCATGGCTACCTTTCTTTGATAAATGTCCAGAACCGGTTTTCCATATTTATTCTTTCATTTAAGGTCACTTCGTAATCATTTAACCCTTTTTTCCCACACGAACGCATCTTGGGCGGCGATCTTTACGATTTGTGTTGAGTCCCTTAATGTATGCAAGGACATTGCAAAAGGACACCTCATTTCTTACACAATAACAACAACAGCAATGACACATCGAAAGTTCATCTTCAAAGATTTTCCCACTGATAGTTAGATCAGTTCGGTTGGACAAACCGGTTTGACCGGTCAAAGACCAAGAAAACCAAATCAAGCAAACAAATATATGGCCAGGGCATATGCAAATGAAAGCATCTTCGAAATGCAACGGACAATGTTTAATGGTGCTGATGAGCCAGAGGCTAACAAAAAGGACATTAAATTATACACAAAAATATAAAAGGATATTCTATACCACTGGAATTGTTCATCTCGAATTGTAACTTTACACATATATAATTGAAGATTTAAAATATTGAAGAAGATTTAAAATAGAAGAAAAATAATTTACAAAAAATGTTTGTTGTTGTTTTTTGTAATTAAAGAAAAGTCCTTATTTTTGATAGCGGGCACGATAACACCTCACTGGAACATCGGAATCCTAAAATTCCAACGGTGTTAGAAAGAGTACATGACTGGCTCTCGTATGAACTAGGATTATTGACTTCGCTCTAAAATTAACAAAATGGTGGACCTTTGAAAAAATATTTTTGGAAAATCGCCGATTTTTTACCAAAACCCAAGTTAAAAAATAAGGAAGATCTTCATCGATTGGCTTTATCCTAGTTCATACGATAGCTACATACTCACAGAGAAACGTGTAAAAATCGATTGGGTTATTAGTTTTTGAGTTATCGTACCCGCCATTCGCAAAAAAATGTTTAGAGAAAAACGGGTTTAAAGTTTGAGAAGCCCTTCAGCCGTCACTTGATGCTGACACAATAAATCGGCTATATCTTCAAGAGTTCTTGAGATTTTCATTTGGAATTTTGTAGGCACATTCTATAATTAGTGTAGATTCGAATTATATCAACAACATTTTTGACCCCGAGAATGGTGGGTGGTCCCCTTAATGAAAAATCCAGCCATGGATTTTTACAAAAATATCTATGTAGGATTTTTATCTAAAAAAATCAAAGATCTTTAATAAAACCCCGAATTTTTCTAGATTTTTATATGATTTTTTTTCTTTATTAAAATTATAATTTGAGTATTGAAAAAAAAAAATAGTTATGAATATGAACATAAAAGCATGGTCAATTTCCTAAAAAATGGGCGCATGCTTTTACTTAAATATAAAATATTTTTGTAATGAATGATTTCTAATAAAAACGTACACAGTTGACATAATGGTTTCGAATAGAAAATAAAAACACATGATATACATATTTAGATAAACAATTAAAAAAAAAAACATTTCTAATAAATAAACAAATACACAATATGATATCATTGTTCGAAAACAATATTTTGTTTTTGATTTTTTTTTTTAAGAAAAATAAAACACGAGTATTAGGAACTCGTTCCTACTCCTTCCTCCTAACTAAATTCGTTCGATTTTTTTGTTGTTTTTTTTTATTTTATTTTTTAACGATCTCCTCCCTAATGTTGATATTGTGGCTGATATTGTTGTTTCAAATTGTAGTCCTGAGCCTTAACAGCCTGGGCATGGGGACGCAGCAGTCCTTGGTGTTGTTGTTGTGGTGGTGGAGGTGTGGGAATTTTCACAACAATATCGGTTGGCTCACGAATAACTTCGGCTTTGAAACCTTCTTTGGGATCGGCAGTGTATTTGACGGTACGAATGAAACCATCCGAATCGACGACTGAGTAACTGCCCTTGATTACGCCACCATCGCGCACCTCCTTGCGATTTTGGTAATTTGTGAATTCATCATCTTTGACATCGAATCCAAATTGATAGGAAGAGTTTTGCTGTAAGGAAAAAAAGGATTCATTAGGAACTATAGGTATTACAAAAATATGGTATATATATAACCAAATATTATGTGGTAAAATTTTTAAATAAAAATACAAGTTCTCATCAGGGCGAAATAAAAACAAGTTATCGACCTTTATGAAGCCACATTGCCCAATATGCCCGATGAGCCGCTTAACCAACGGCGAAACGCGTCGCATAATGGTGGGTAAGTAGGTTCTTCTCCTGGCTTTCCTTTTCATTGCAAAACTTAGATCATTAGCTCGAATCGAAAAATTATAAATAACTCACTTAAAAAATATTTTCTGAATCTATACTAATAAAAAAGTAAAGTGATTGACTGACTGATTTAACGATTCATCAACGCCCAGACGAAACGGCTGAAGCTAGAATCTTGACAATTTGTGTGAGGTTCACTCTTGGTCCAAAGGTGACATATAAGGCTGGGTTTTTGGAAATTCGTACTAGAACGGTACGAAAAGTACTAAATGTGATACCATTTGTATTTGGCGAACATGTGGAGCTAGAACTCTGAAATTTGGATTGGTGGTCGTTGATGGAGTGTAGGGTAAATGTACCAAAGAGTTTTTGGAAATTCGAACTATAACTATCCGAAAAGTACGAAAATGTACTAAATTTGGTACAATTCTGTAGCATGTGAACGGATAGAGCTAAAAACTTGGAATATGGAATGCAAATTAGGGTCGATATAAGGAGAGGGTTTTGAAACCGTGTACTCACGTGTACGTTAAGTACTATATGGTACTACATTTGGTACAAATTCAGCTTAGAGGTACAAACCGAGCTGGAATCCTTAAAATAAATATTAATATTATCGTCGTAGTATAAGATTGGGATATGTACGTAGTTTTGGAAATTTGTTACTTATGTGTACGAAAAGTACTAAATCGTACTATAATTGGTACAACTTGGATTTGGGTGAACCGATAGAGCGGGAGCAATAAAATTTGGAATCAGAACACTGTAGGGTTGTAGGTTTGGGGTAAGGATTAAGTTTAAGAAATTAATACTTATTGGTACTAAATCGTACTAAATTTGGTACAATTTGAATTTTAGGTGAATCGATAGAGCTAGCATCATGAAATTTGAAGTCAGAATCACTGTTGAGGTGTAAGATTGATTTATGTAGGAAGTTTTAGAAATTTATACTAATGTGTACTAAATTTGGTACAATTTGAATTGTGAGTGAACCGATAGAGTTCGAATCCTGAAACATGGAATTGGAATCACTGTAGGGGTGTAGGATTGGGGTATGTAGGAAGTTATAGAAATTTGTAATAAGTGTACTAAATTTGGTACAATTTAAATTGTGGGTGAAGCGATAGAGTTGGAATCGTGAAATTTTGATTTAGGATCACTGTGGGGGTGTAGGGTTGGGGTATGTAGGGTATGTACTATGTACTAAATTTAGTACGATTTGATTTGTGGGTGAACCAAAAGAGTTGGAAACCTGAAATGTGAGGTGCAGAATTGGGGTATGTAGGAAGATCTGGAAATTGGTACTACTATGTACTAAACTTAGTACAATTTGAATTGTGGGTGAACCGATAGAGTTGGAATCCTAAAACATAGAGGTAGATTTCTGTTGCGGTCGGAATGGGTGTGTAGGGTTGATATATAGATGTAGATTTGAAAAACGTACTAAAGAGAACATATGTACTAAATGATTCTAAAATTTTAATAATGGTCGGTATAGGGTTTAAATACATCCCACATTTGCTAACGAAGTAGCGGGTATATGCTAGTAAAGTATAAAGGTATAGATTTTTAAAAAAAAATATTTTTCGACCAAATATGAGTTCTAAGTTTTTTTCAATGAAATATCAAGGCATACATTTTTATACCCTACACAACTATGTTGTCAGTATACCGATCGTCATATCTCGACTAGCTGAATCGATCTAGACATGTGTGTCCCTCCGTCCGTCTGTCCATTATAATTTGTAAACACGATAGAGGCCACAGTTATGGAAAAATCTTCCCGAAATTTTGGCCATTGAAGTCCCCTATTGTTTTTAGTAAAGATCGGTTAATATTTAGGGGATAATATGGACAAAAAACTTTTTTTTGTCTGATTTTCTGGTCCCTCCAGAGGCCGCAATTATGGTTCAAACATCACGAATTTTTACTTGGAGAAGAGGATCGGCCCAAAGAATAAGCATGCCTGTTTTGATAAAGATCGGTCAATTTATTTAGTGGGTCAAATGACTTTTGTGTACAAAATTATAAAAATTTGTATTGTATAGCGTATATATTTACCCCTGAAGTTGATAGACCCGAGAAATTGATAATATATCCAAGAGGACTGGTTGACCTTTAAATTGGTACCAACTACATTCTCGTACGTACTCGAATGCGGGAGTTGCATTTAAATATTTATAGGTGCTTACGTAATCATATATTATTTCGTAACCCATTATCGCACGAGAGGGCGGAAATATAGCGCTGATCGCTTTGAAATTTTCCATTAGGGTCCAGGTATGGTCAAGGACAACGCCTATAATTTTCGGTGATGATCAGATAATAATATTGAGATGAAGTAGACCGAAAACTTACTTTTTGTGTTTTTTCGATTCGATCTGTAGGCCAAAATTAAAAGCCGAACATCACAACACAACCTACGGTGAAGGGAATATGGTCAATTAATTAGAAGGGCTGTACTGAATATTAGTAATATTCGGTGACCTCTAGTCGGTCAAGAGGGTGCAAATACAGCGAAATATTTTCCATGCTCCGAATATGGAACCACAGAAAGTTAGATTTTCGTAGAAGTTGTGTAGGGTATCATATGGTCGGCCCCGTCCGACTATACGGCTCCGCTCACAGGTTTTTAATATTTATTATAAAATATCAAAGCGTAAACCCATAGATTTTTTTTTAAATTTTTTATTTTCGTATCATTGATGTGTTGTATAATGTCCATCTGGCCATGTCAAAAAATGACAAATTACTGTAATTAGACTCCCTTTAGTCATTTCTCGAAGTAAATCTGTCTCCAATTACTGCAGTTTGCATGCAATATAATTATGTCACAATTCCAACCAGATGGCCGGTCTTTCATAAAACAAACTTATTGATTTCTTTTTTATTAATTTTTACCTCCACTGGCCATGTCCGCTTAATGTTGCCAATGTTCCGGTAATGAATAGAAAGTAAACGCATTAATAAATTTTAAATTTGAATGAAAAAAGAAGGCGTTGGTTAAGTGACACACATGTCTGTTTGTCTGTCTGTATGTACGAGTGCATGTGCGAGTGTTCAATTTGATAACTTATTTTTCTCTATTTTGTATCGTTATCCCACATTGCATAAGAAAAATGATTAATTCAAATGCCGATATCTAATTGCGATCAGAGGCGGTCGTAAATGATATATGTGTGTGTGTGTGTCGATGTTTTCGTGTTTGTCTCAAAGTGAATGTCTTAACTAATGTGACTGACGACGTCGTACGACTGGCATGCTTTGGTAAATTCTCAATTCTCTGTGGCCGTCTTAGCCGTAGCTTCGTGGTCTTCATATTATTGCCATAAATGTTTGGCGTTAAGGAATGTCCAAATGAACGGCCTGAAATAACTATCCAACACCCGGCAAGCAACCACCAGCCAGCCAGTCAGTCATCCACCTAGATTCGTTGTAGGCCATAACGAGAGTGCTAGTTAGATCCAAACAACCATTCCTCAATTCATAATATCTAGAGCTATGACTTGTAGGTACTACAGCTTCAAATTTAGCACACAACACGCATAACATGCTTGTATCTCGCTTATGTAATATATAGATCATATTACATAAGAAACGCATTTTTTCGCAATAACAGCATGGCTTGGATATGCCGTGGCAGCCAGCCAGCCCGCCAGGTTTTATTACTGTGGCCAAAAACAAATATCAAATCTTTCTTTCTTTGGAAGTTAAGAAGTTAACAAAATAACAACAAAAACTAGTCCATAAACCCAGCAACAACAACAGCAAACCATAACATTTATGAAAGTTGTCTAACAAATTTTTGACAATCTAAGTGATTGCAGCAGCAGCTACAGCGGTGTTAATGGCTTTGCGTGGTGTGATATTTATATGGGCCACATAACACAAAAATTCTGAGTTTGAAAGGGATTGGTCTGATGAATAATTGTTTGCTTTGTGGCGTGATTGTGGAATTTTTGCCGTTGTCGTTGCAAAAAAATGCGTAAAATTTGTTTAATTTTCCATTAAGAATGCACAGACGTCCTTGAAAATAAGATACGGATTTCGAACACACCCTAAGCGATTATGGGAATTTGTACATTCCATTTTATCATAAATTTTGTGTAGAATGAGACACATAGCCATTCCTCTGAATAATCAATAAAAAATGCAATTTTGGAAATGTTTAAAAAAATGTGACTGAATTTATTTTTCTTCAATGAAAGGAAACTTTATGTTATTATTCAAAAAAAAAAAAAAAAAAACTCAATAAAAATCGGATTACTTTTAAAGTGGAAATAACCTTCGTTCCAATATGTAGTATTTTTAATTCCATTCGATTTTTTTATTTGAATCGAGCTCTGACATCTCTGATAAGATACAACAAAGAAACAAGCAAAAATTAGTTGCTCGCGAATTTATATCGAATTTTTAGTCGGAACATAAAGTATTTGATTAGCATTAGGAATAGTCGAAATTCATTTAAATATTTTAAATTTATTTTTAAGGTATTTGTCTAAGTGAGACAACTATCGATGATACATCAGAATTTCCTCTCAATTGATCCGGAACGAACTAGTTCAATGGACAAATTCTGCAAAAGGAAAAATCGGAACTAGTTTCCGTTCATCTTGTTCTATTTTGCTCACCAAGTTCCAATCGTTCATTGAGATCATCTCTTATTAACCGTTGTGTATAAATGGACGATTGAACTAAAATTAACTTTGGAAATAAATGGCCTAGTTCCTTTTGTGGAGGGAATCGAAAAAGATGGATCTGCTTGATGAACGAGATTACCTAACTCTAACATTGAGTGTTTATTACTCCAGCTCCATCCATAGATTCATTTCAGAGATAATATAATGTTTAAGCTTGAGTGAGCTTCGATGGTTTACACCGAGAATACATCACAAAAATATGAAATTTTGCTTACCCTTTCTTTGAAAGCCTCGTTATCCAAGTCTGTACTTTTATGCTAATTACTGAAAACTCTACTGGAACCAGATTTACACTATACGGAATTTGAAAAAGTGAAATAAAAAAAACTTTGCCATATGTTTTGTATTCGGTCATCTGTCAAATTTTATATAGTAATTTTTCTCATGGTTGGCAACATTGCACCTGCAATTCAAGTATAAACCATGAACCATGGCACAATAAATAGGTAGTCCATTTGGCGCAGCTGATGTCTCGATTAACTGTCAAAGTGCGTAATTTATACTTGAATTCGATGTGCAATGTTGCCAACCATATGAAATATTATAAGGAAAAATTTGACAGATAATCGAGACAAAAACAAAGGTGCAATGAACCATGATGCAATAATAAGGTTATGTATCAAAGCAAAAACCTTTGTTTTTGTATCGAACATCTGTCAAATTTTTCCCTTTAATATTTCATATGGCTGGCAACATTGCACATCGAATACAAATAGAAATTACGCACTTTGACAGTTAATCGAGTAATCAGCTGCTCTAAATGAACTGCCTATTTATTGTGCCATGGAATTCAAGTAGAAGCTATGCACTTCGACAGCTAATCGAATAGTAAGCTGCGTTAAGTGGACTACCTATTTATTGTGCGATGGTCACAATAAAAAAAAAAGTGTTACACGCTATTGGAACGTTCTGACATAATGTAATTTTAAACTTGAGTGAATCGTATCTCCCATTCAATACCTCGACATCGCAAGGTGGTACTTTCATACAAACGTTTGAAATATCAAGTGGAACTTGATTTACAATATACTGAATTTAAGATGGAAAAAATCGTTGTCTTATATCTCGTCGTAAATTTGCACCTGATATTCAACAACATATTAAACATTTGAGATCTGTCAGTACAATATAGCTCTAAAGATGAATTTACATCAACAATTTAATTTGAATTTCTCGATACTGGGACATTTAATGCATACTGTAAACGTTGCCAGCAGTTTGTTAAAGTTTTACTTCCATACATGAGCCAATCTAGTTGAAAATTTCGTGTAAATCGAAATGAGTTCCAAAAAGGTCAATGTCAAAGACATAAAACCTTACAAACTAGTTGCAATATCAAAAATGCCTTTCTCTTGTATCTCGTCGTACATTTTCACCTGAAATTTCAAGGATAATTGAACTCTAATAGAGAATATAAGACCTCTGAAGTAGTATTAACTTTTCATTCCTTCAAGTATAATTGCTGAAAATATTGTATTGGAAAGGAACTAGGCGATTCATTTAGTTCCATAGTTTCTTTTAGTTCAATCGTTCGAACGATTGGATCATAAGGAACTAGGTGAACGAACAAGATCAAAATGAACTTTGATATACGAAAGAACTGAACCTGGTACCGATGCTTTCTTTTGTGTAATAGTTCCTTTTGGAACTTCTAAACTTATTGACAGTATCTTGGAATCATCCTGATTTGTTGAGAAAGGGCTTTGCATTGATCAACAATTGTCTATCAAATATTTGACTTCACTTTTAACAATAATCTTCCGCGATGATCTTTAAGGGCCAGAAATCGATTTTGTAATATTGATGTTACTATTATCTTAATTTGTTTGATGCATTCGAACAATTAATCATTAAAAATTGTTTTTATCTGACAAAAGAAAAATCAATCAAAAGTCATTTGTTTCGGTTTTGAAGCTATCACATCAATTATCGAAACCATTAAGATTTTTTTCTTTTTTTTAATACCAAAAAACATACAACAATGCATTTGAAGTTACAATAAATCATGTAATAACATCAAACTACTCCTACAAACGTAGTTTGAAGGTAATAATAGGGGGCGCTGCAGGCACCAAGTCAATGATGACGATGAAGATTTTCTTTGGCATTTTTTTCATCTTCTTCTTTTTCTCCTTCTTGAAATTACTTCAAAAAGGTTAACAACTCAAGGTTATTGATCGTTCGCTCGTATTTCTCATTAGACCTATTGAAAAATAATCTGAAAACAATGAAATCGAAAAGTTTTATGAAGCGGCAAACAATGAGAGTTCGATTTGAAGTCCGCCAACCAGCCTAGCCTAAATGAATGCATTGGAACGGATGAATGGAAATACAGCATGCCGATGAACATGCAAGAGAACGAGAAACCACCGCCAGAATTAGATGGTAGGCCCCACCAACCAAAAGTACGATCAGAAGGCCGAACGAATGGTTATTCTATGAGCCTACATTGTTGGAGTTTTTTCTTGTTGCAAGAAACAGCATTCAAAACTCTCGCTTGCTTGCTCTCCTCTAAACTGGGTTAAGGTAGTTGTTCTTGTCAGTTTGGCATACCACCATTGGGTGCAGCCCAAAAACATCATAACAATACCTCCTCAGTTTAACATGATGTGATAGAATATTTTACACTGTTCATTGAATACAAATTAAGTTGTCGAGTGAAGTTTCTTAGTCTCATATTTACATAGTTTCGGAAATGTAATCTCAATCTCATGGTTTGCATGTTTTCGGTTCAATTACCACCAATGAATGGATTCTGTCAAACATAATTACAATTTTTTGATTGTCATTCACAACGAAATGATTTTCAAATTCTTTGGAAGTTTTTGAAGGTATTTTTATTGTTTGACAAATTGTCAAACAATTTTATTTTCAAAAATAATTATTGTAAAATATTGTATTGGAAATTAGGATTTTTATTGAAAATGGATTTCGCGTTGGCCGGCAAAAGTCGTAAGGGGTACGGCGAACGTTTGAGTTAAAAGGTATTTTGAGACTAAATGAATTTCCTCGTTCTCGAAAGATCAAATAATGCATTTTCGGTCAGTTCTGCAAAGGGAACTAGGGAAATTCATTTAGTTACATAGTTCAATCGTTCATTGGTACACGTCAGTTAATTGGATTATGAATACAATAAATAAGTAGTCCGTTTAGCACAGCCATGATGCAGTAATAAGGTGATGTATCAAAAAAAACTTTGTTTTTGTCTCGAACTTCTGTCAAATTTGTCCTTATAATATTTCACATGGTTGGCAACATTGCACATCGAATTCAAGTAGAAATTACCCATTTTGACAGTTAATCGGAACCATATATAGGAAAGAACCGGAGCTAGTGCCGATCGTTCCTTTTACGGAATAGTTCCTTTGAATCACTTATTGAGAGTGGAGAAGTGTGAGACACTATCTTGGAATCATTCAGCACAACCTTGACTTTTATCATTATATGAGTTAGAGCTGTCGAAGACAAGAAAATAGGCGCATAATGCGAACTAATGTGTATGAATTTCAGCCTCCTGGATCACAGCTGGAGAATGACAACTTTTAACGTATGCTGATGATAATACCTGGACAAGTGTAATGTGATTTTGAAATTTCAGGCAAAATGAAGTGCTATGGTACTGTCCTATGCTGTCGAAGGTCAAGAAAATAGGCAAATACCACTCGAATTTGCCCAATTCGACAAAAAATGATGTTTCGTAGCATACATTGGACCCTGTTAGTCTCATCTACTTCATTATCCTTATTCTTTTTTAACCCCACTGTTCAATCAACAAGAGTGCTAACGTTGTCACATTTCAATTTGACCAACAACTGGTTATTCATGCAGACAAGCAAATGAAAAGTGGAAAGGAAGCAATAACAAAAATATAACGAAAAACAAAGGCCAAATAAAAAACCATTTCGTGTTTGATCGTTTTCCCATTAAAATTGTATCCATGCAAACATATTCACACACCCGAATATCCGTACACACATTGCATGAAAATGTATAACCAATCAATATGCATTTCCGTACGGAAGACTAACAAAAACAACAATGAAGAAAGCTAAAACAACAACATGCAATGAAACGAAACGTTTGCAACAAACAGCATCTGATTTATTGTTGTTGCCTTGTTTGTAGTCAACAAGGATTGGGATTGCCAACTTTATTTTGGAGAAGTTCAAAGAAGACTTCTCTTATGGATAAATTGATCGACGATGACGCAATAATAAGGTGGTGTATCAAAACAAAAATGCTGTTTTTATCGATCATCTGTCAAGTTTCATCTAGAAATATTTCTCATGGTTGGCAACATTCCACGTCGAATTCAAATAGAAACTATCATGATGCAATAATAAGGTGATGTATCACAACAACAACCTTTGTTTTTGTCTTGATTATCTGTCAAATTTTTCCATATAATATTTCAAATGGTTGGCAACACTGCACAACGAATTCAAGTAGAAATTGCCCACTTTGACAGTTAATCAAGACATCAGCTGCGCTAAATGGACTACCTATTCATTGTGCCATGGAAACTATGCACTTTAACAGTTAATTGCATAGTCAGCTGAGCTAAGTGGAGTACCTTTTTGTTGTGCCATGGACATATCCATGATGCAATAATAAGGTGATGTATCAAAACAAAAACCTTTGTTTTTGTCCCACGACGATGTGTCAAATGTTTCCTTATAATATTTCACATGGTTGGCAACATTGCACTATGCATTTTGACAATTAATCGAGACATCAGCAGCGCTATATGGACTACCTATTTATTGTGCCATGGACTTATCCAAGAGGAAAGTTAGGCGGTCTACACACTATCACTTTAGAATGAGACTCTTTCCCACATATTGCTTGTTTGACAGTGTGGCCAACCATGAAAACATGATGGAATAATAAGATGATGTATCAAAACAAAAACATCTGTTTTTTATCCGTGAAATTTTATGTAGTAATATTTCTCAATGTTGGCAACATTGCACGTAGACTTCAAGAAGAAATTCTGCACTTTGACAGTTAATCTACTAGTCAGATGGAGTACCTATTTATTGTACATTGTACACAAATATTCATGGCTGTTGAACAGTCAGAAGAATCTGAAATCGTCACTTAGAAATCGATAAAAAAAAACTGAAAGTCCAAAATTACATTGTGTATTCGACTATAATCACGAAAAATCCTTGACTATGGTTTGATCTAAGTAAAGTTCTTCAATTGTATTTTCTACAGAAAATATACGCCGTCTCCTCTATGAAAATCGCCACCTTTGATTATCTTTCGTATATAAATATTCAAAGACAGAACGTCAAAACAACGGATGAGAAGAAAACTGAATGCGTAGATGGAAACACATCACAAATACTATATAAAGTGAAATATCAATCTTGTAACTGGAAAAGCCTATGCACTTAAACCCAAGTATTCAAAGAACATTTTCAAAAATGTCCAAATACAAAGTCGAAGTTGGCTTCTGTCCTTATGTGGGTTATGTGCTGTTGAAGGTCAAGAAAATAAGCAAATAGCTATGATTCACATTTTATTTAAGAAGGATCTTGGCAGCATGGCTAGAAAATGTTAGGCGGACCTGTGGAAAGAAATCTTAATAGGTACAGGGAAACACTTTGTAAATACATCATCAAATGGGAACCTAATCTCGAAAATGTTGGTTTGTGGTTTTGGCTTCTGTCCTTGTTTCGGTGGATTAAGTCTAAATCGAAAGAAAATGTTGTGTTTCCGAAGATACAACTCTAGTAATATTTTAATCTTAATCTTAAATTTGAAGAATTTCATTGTGGCTAAGAAGGATCTTAGTATCAGATATATCTACAACGTCGAACATTTTAGCCAAATCGAAGTTTTCATAGAGTGGAATGCGCTTAATTTGAACTCTAAGAAGCCTCCTCCCATTGGTGGGTCATTGAAGAATAAATTTTATTTAAAAAATCTAGAGTTTGAACATTTCAAAACGATTATGTTCATTGGAACTATTCCGAAAAAAGAACGATGGAAACTAGGTCCTGTTCTTTAGTTCATTTTTCAATTCCATTAACTTCGAAACTATGTAAACAAAAAAATCTGAAAGACAGAGATTCATGAAATATAGGGAGAAAAGGAACTAGTTCCTTTCTAAAAAAAGTAACAAGAAACATCGATCTGCTTCGTGAACTAACTATACGGCTAGTCATGGAATTTGATTTGAGGGAAAGTATTGTCTTTATGATGATTTCTTAAATGTTGGAAAATAACATCCATGAATCATCTCCAGTGAATCATCTCCAGGAGAAGACATCTCCTTTGTATATAAAGAGTCGACGAATGGATATAGGATTATTTTTTCCTAAGGGAAATATCATCTCCGATTAACTTTTTTTAAAGGAAAAATAATTTCCGATACGGTTTTTTATTACATAACTCTTTTTCCGACGAACTTTCCTTTTCGTTAAGTGGCAACTCTGCTATAATTGAAAATTCATTGATGATAAATATTTTGTTGTTGTTGACTAAAATCTGCCTACTTGTCTGACAACCCAGTTGCAATGCAATTACATGAATGCTGACTGCCAGGTTGACTAGCTGGCTGGATGGCTGCTGGTAACATCATCAAAGTTGCAAAGCACATGCCTGACGTAACGTAGTTGACTGTTTTGTTGTTGTTGCTTTAGTTTCATTCATTTATTCGCTTACATTTCAATTGGTGTTAATGACCTTATATTGCCATCGCTGTACGATCCGGCTATGCGCAAGTGCAGTGGCGGTGGCACTAAATCATGTAATATTTGAAATTTCTTTTGTGTTTATGTATTTTTGTTTTTTCTATTTTTCCTCCACCCGTCCGTCCATTTGTCCATCTACCGTCATGCAATGCAAACTGGCCAAAATCGGCAAATAACCATACTCAAAAAAACAACTAACATTGTTGGCCTTTAACATGAAATAAAGTTCAGCCAAGAAATATTAACATACAATGAACGGGATAATAACAAAAAACAGAAAAAAACTCAATTTAAAGGAAGTCTATTTGGTCTCAACGTTTTATGAGAAATTTTCGGAAACAATGAAATTAATAAACAGGCCTAAGTTCAAACAACCACTTAAAAAAAACTGTGATTTATGTTGACTGCATTGGGAAAACAATGGAGTTTTTTCTTATTGGAATGGCAAAGAATGAAAGGAAGTTGGTTGGCACATAATAATTGGAAGTTGGAAAAAGTGTGATTATGGAAAGAAAGTATCTTGTTATAATTTGGGAGGTATTGTCAGTTTCTTTTGGAAAGTATTTAATTTTCTAATTGAAAAAAGTTAATTTGCGGATGGATTTTTACTTACATCTTCATATTCCTCTTCTTCTTCAACTTGTCCCTTGCCCTTGGGTCTGGGTGCTTGATATTGCTGTGGCACAGCCTGTGGTCTTCTGGGTGCTGGGGCAACAGCTTGTGGCTGACGATAGACTTGTTGTGGCGCCTGGTATTGAATCTGAAAAATGAGAAAGGATAAAAAATTTAATAAATCGTATATTAAAAGTAATGTAAAAATTTTGGATGATATATCGAATATCACACAAGTAAAAATTGTTTTTCAGGGGTTTTTTTTATGCTAGACCTTCAAAATAAATACAATATGTCGGAACATGTTGAACATGCATTGAAAATGTTCTAAAAATCCGAGCTTCCAATTTGAATTAAAATTGCTTGTAATACATGGACATGGATTCGGACGTTTATTGTCAATTTGAATCAAGTGTAGATAAAGCCCTTTTGAACACTTATTGAATTTGTCATAACATACATTCGTATTTTGGTTGGTTTTTGATGGAAAAACTAAACAACTTGAGCAAAAATTAAAAAAAAAATGATTTTAATCAATTTCTGTATAGTAGAATATTCGGAAGGTACAGATTTCAACTGCAGGGCCATCAACTAAAGGAATGAACCATGATGAAAATAAGGTTAGCTATCAAAGCAAAAACCTTTGTTTTTGACCTAGTTTTTCCTTATAATATTTCATATGTTCCTTTTGATCGGAAATAGATTTGAAATTAATCGAACTAACTGTGCTAAATGGACTACCTATTTATTGTGCCATGTACTCAACTCTACAAATTCTTGTCTAAGTCCTGCAATAATGCACGGCATCGTGGAAGAACAAAAATTAATAAAATAAATTAGAATTACGACAAATTCATAAAAATTTTTATAGAGGAAAAAGATTGTCAAAAAATAAAATTATTTGCCAATTTTATTTGTCTGCATATTTTACTATATTTTAAATTAATATGCCAATGTCAATTTAACCAGGATATTGATATTTATCAAACGCTAATTACCTCCACTTAGCATTTAATTGAGCTGTGTGTGAAAGCTAATAAATTTTCAAACATTTTAAAACCCCCAAAAATATGGCGTAATGTAAAATGTTTTCTACAATATCAAGTTTAACCACTTAATTCCAAAAAATATTTACAATGTCTTCAATTGAAACGTGTCAATCAATAATTAATGTGTCAATATTTTTTTTTTAACAATCAGGAAAATTGAAATATTTATTCGAAAATTAAAATGTCCGTTTGTAAACCAAATGTATATTTAATTTTTTCATAGCTTTGGTGTAGTTGCAATTTCAATATGCTATAAAAATATTAACTCTGAAATTCAACTTGGAAAAGTGTTGTAAACTAGTTTTTAAGTGGAAACAACATGGATATCGTATTTTAAAAATCTACTATTTATGTTGAACTATAAAATTATATAGTTGCAAAAAAAAAAAATTAACATTGAAAAGTATGCAAAAAAAAGTATTTTAAAAAAATGTGGAACTGATACTGTTTTCTATTTATTTTCTTTTTTTTTAATTTTGTTGAACTATAAAATTATATAAGTGCAAAAAAAGAACAAATTAACATTGATTAAGTGGCGCCCAAATGCAAAAAAAAAAATTTAACAAGGAAATGTTGTGATAATGGGCGCCAGCAAGAAAACCAGTTTTTAAATGGAAACACCATGGAAAGAGTGTTTTAAAAATGTACTCTTAATTTTGAACTATAAAATTATATAGTTACAAATTAACATTGATAAAGTGGCGCCCAAATGCAAAAAAACTATTTTAACAAGGAAATGTGAAACTTATAATTTTTTCACATAGCAAACAGGGATTTTCATATAATAAATATAGTGAATGTCTTGATGTGGGCCTCTTGTGTAAAGGAACGAATATTTAGTTAAACAGGGATCTATTTTTGTCTACAGTCCACTGAAGATAAGAGATTTCTTTTGTTGAATATGTGTACACTAGAATATGATATTGCCACGTGTGTTATGTTTGGGTGAGATTATGGGGAGTAAACTACCCTACCGACTGATGTGAGATAAAGAAATGTATGTGTCCACTCCATGTGTTATGTATTCACTCTCTCTCTCTCTCTTTCTTTTACACAGTAGTCTAAGATAGATTAAGTCATATTATCATACTTAGTTCTTAAGCAACAATTTTTATGTTAATAAATTAGTGTGCACAAAGACTGTAGACCTCGCGTAGAATATCCGTGTCAGCTATATATATCCCCGTTTACATAATTATTAGAATAGCTGAATGTAGACTATATGGACTAGCTGAGCGAATCTTTGCAAAGGAGCCAAAGAAAGTGTATACACAAGCTGAAGAGAACTTATTTAAACGAGTTTCGAAATCATTGTATTGAGCTTTACAAAGTTTATACAAAGGTAAAATAGAAGGTATAAGACTGGCTGGCTGTTGTATAAAAATGAGATCTTCTTATAAACAATTTTCGCTCAAATTTGTATTCGATGATAAACTATATTTCGTCTAGTTCGGTATATAAAAACATGGTAAGTTAAGTGAAAGCTTTTTAAGTCCTTCTTGTGAGCCGTCCGAAGACGAACTGAGTTCCTCATATTTATTTTCCGACAAAAATCCGTAGAAGTGGATCGTTTCGGAATGAACCAGTTCGCAAAAGAAAAGTTCGGTACTAGGTACGTTTATTTCGTTCATCTAGTTCACTTTTATCCTGTCGTTCTTTTCCCCTTTTTTTAGTTCCTCTTAATCCCATCGTTCATTTAGATGTCTTCGTTCATTGACCGAATTATTTGGCGTGTACCAATGAACGATTGAACCAAAATGAACTATGGAACTAAATACATTCAATTAGTTTCTTTTGGGCAGCAAACCGAATAAAAAATGGTAAAGCTTCGATATTTTCCAAAACTAAAAATCTGAAATTCTTTCTAATTTGCTGGCCAAAAAACTTGTCTTACCTGTTGTGGCTGATGCTGAGGTTGATGTTGTAAATATTCTCTGACGGCAGGAGCAACATAACCCTGTTGTTGCTGGTGCTGTTGTTGAGAGGCGCGGACCTAAAATACACAAAACAAATTAAATATATATAAATTAATTAAATATATTAATATTTAAATACGGCTATTTCGATTTTCAAATAAATTACTTGAAAATACTTTCAATATTTCATTTACAATTCCAAATTTAATTTGAATAAAATTTGATTACAAATTGTAAATGTTCTTATTTTAAATTTCTATTTAATTAATTTCATATTTTCAATGCTTTAACTAAGAATGTATCCATTCATTTAAAATACCGAATTATTATTAAATTAAAATTAAAAACTTGTATATTTGAAATTTAAAATAAATACAAATCTATTTTGAGTTTTAAATAAAGCAATTCGAAATTTAAGCAATTCTTTTACTTGTAATTCGATATTTCGTATCAGTTTTTAAATCATCACTTTCGAAATAAATTTTATAGCGCATTTTGAATTGTTCAATTGTAATATACATTATTTGATTTAACATTTTTTTGATTACAAATTTTAATTCATAATATTTTAAATTCTTTACTTTAATTTTGTTCATTACATTTTAATTCAAAATATTTTTTCTTATCATTGTATTTCTAATTTGAATTAATTCAATAATTCAAACAATATCCTTTTTAATTTTCATATTTCGTTTATGAGATATGTTCAAATTATTTTTTTCTTTAATTTTAAAATATTTTGAATTATATAACGAAATTTAAACTTTTTTCAAATATTAATCGACATTACTTGTTCTTGCACATTATCCTTGACACGCAACTGTTGTCCTGGCGTTATATATTGCTGTGATTGTTCCGAGTTTTGTTCATAAATTGGTGTTGCATCACCAGCAGCTCCGGTCTGCTGCTGCAGCTGTTGATAGTATTGACGTAAATAGGCTGGATCGATTTGCTGATGTTGCTGGGCTCCGACATGGCCGAGCACGGCCAATGTAGCAATTATCACAAATGCACGCATTTTAATTTTTTTTTTATTTTTAATTAAAATTCGAATTTTCTTAATTTCCTTTCAAAGCAATAGCCACTGAACTAGTTTTGTCTCTCGAAATCCTTTATAAGGTTAATACACTATTTCCAACAAAATTGGTCTATTACACACAAACGCGTTTTTCTTGTTTTCGATTTCCGGCCGTTGGTGTTTCTTTAGACGTCCTCGTTAAAAGCGTTAACAACGGTATCTGCAATAGTTTGACACTGCAGTCCAGGCTTTTATAGTTGCACCTACTTTTGACAATGGCTCAGCGTTTGTTTAATGGCCACCTCCTCTACTTCTTTTTCAACGTATATCTATATTCGATTTGATTGTCCCCCTCAGTTTGTTGCTGTGTGTGTGTGTTTCTGTTTTGGGGGGGTTTATCATCAAGTTTTTGACTCTTTTGCTCTGCGGCCCGTCTCTCGGAAGAGATCAACCATCCAACCAACAACAAAAATGAGTTCGTTTTTAAGCATTTGTTGCGACTGCTGCAGTTTTGGATTTTACTTACCATTGTTTTGATCAAATTCTCTTGTTGTTGTTCCTGATGCTTTGTTTGATTCAGACCTGGTTAACAACATAAACAGCTAATCGTTGTTGGTTGGCAACAACAATCATTACATTTTTTCACTCTCACTTTCAATGTTGCACGTACATTTTGTGGATATGTGTGTGAGTTCGTACCGCAAGGAGAAAAAAATTAATTTCCCCTCCACAAGTGACGTCACTTAACCGGTTAAAAACCTAGAGAGTGAGAGGCATACAAACAGATTTTGCGTTTGGTCTGAGAGTTACATACTTGGGGGAGTTGGAAAACTAATGTATTGATGAATTTTTGTTTATTAGAAGACAAAAGATAGACTTGGACAGTATAGGTTTTTCATATGTCTACATCCAACTCCGAAGTGCAGGGCACATCAACTTCAATCGTTGATGTTATCGTGTTATCACTTGTCCATGACGGATGACGCAACGTATCCATTCTGCTTATCCCTTAAAACGTAGATTATTTTAAATAATATTCTCTAGAATATTATTCAGAGAATAGTATGGATTTTTAAGAATATATGCCTGGATTTTTATACACTCAGCCTTATGGCTAATGATACGGTGAAAATGTACCTCATCGAAATATTGGTGTTTCAGAAAATTTGAAGTCGATTTAACCATGTCCGTCTGTCTGGCTGGCGGGTGCGCACGATAACTCTCGAAGGAAATAATCGATTTCAACCAAAATTTGCACATCTTAATATTGTTTCCAAACTTAGTTTAAGTTCGAATATGGGGTATGTAGGTCCACTCTTTCTGGTACCTCCACCACAAAATGGTCATAATTGTGCTAAACATTAATTTTATAATAACATGCAAACGGGCTATCCGAATTTAACGAAACTTTATACAACCTGTTATCTTTACCAAACCTAAATCCAGTAGGACGATGGGACTCATTGGTCCACTCCTTCTGGTATCTCCCCCACAGAGGGTCAACATTTTCAATATTTGTCCGATTTGAACCACAACCTATTACCTTTGCACAACCGATTACCTTTACCATGCCTAGATCAAGTTTAAAGATTGGACCTATTGGTCCACTCTTTCTGGTACCTCCTCCACAAAAGGGTCAAAATTGTACTTAAAACTAATTTAATAATGGATTTTCAGATTTGAATGGAATTTCAGATTTGAACCAAACCTTGCACAACCTATTATCTTTACCAACTCTACATCAAGTCCGAAAATCGGACTTGTACCGGACCACTCTTTCCGGTACAACCCTTACAAATGGTCAATATTTTATAAAATTTGTTCAACATTAAATCTGAAACCTCTGAAACATATTTCTTATATATCGCTAATAACAAAATCTATATTTAATTCCAAACACCTCCGCAAACCATAGGCAGGTTTTCATTACGGACTATTAGCGTGGATTTCCTGGATATCCCAGCTAGAAGAGTGGATTTTTTAATGATATGTTCTAGTGGATATTCTAGCTTTAGGTGTGGATTTTTTACATTTTCAAATTCCCATCTATAAGTCTCTCTTTAGCATGTCCATCAAGCTCGTCAAAAGATGTTCCCTTTAGCTCGTCTATAGAAACCCCCTTTCGTTTCATAATTGTATGTTGTTTTTGTATTGTGAAATATTCCCATTATCAGGAACTTGTCATTGTTTTGGAATTTGATCAGCCTGTCTCTAATCCAGGAGTGTATGTTGCGGTTAGTTCATAACAATAATAAAACAATAACATATTGAACTCCACTCTCCACAATGAATATTCGTAAACAATTGAACGCTTTTGATAATTGAATAATAGATATTAAACACAATCAGTACGTACGCAGTACTTCTTTTATTGTTGATACAGTTCAACATTTTTTTTGATTAAGTAACTATCCACCGTCACAGTAATAACAATACCCTCAACCTAAAAAATAATAATGCTAGCCATGGCTACAATTAGATATGTTACATACATAGGTAGGTACGGGTGAATATATCCCATGTTGTACATACATGTATGTAGATAATACAGCGTATATTTGTCTTAAGGAGATCTTATAGATCACGTCTCCACAAACCACAATTAAAAGCATCACATAACAAACAAACATTTAAATGATTGCACATGATTCGTCGTTGTTGTCATCGACGTCTTCCAACAGTGGCGGTGGCTATGATGACTCTTAAATATTATAGCCAACAGCAACACCGCGGCTTAGCCACCAGCAACAACATAAACCTCCACCACCAACAACAACCATAACAATAGACACTGACGGCGATGACGATGACTAACCATAAACAAATGTAAATGAATATCGGCAATTATATGTCGTCCATTATTTGTGCGAGTGTGTACGAGTCGGTATCGGCTGTCTGTCTGGTCTGGTTACTAAAGGTGTTGCTGCGCATGCGTAGATGCATGCGAATGGCAACTGTTTAGTCAGTCGTCGGTTTTGTTTACTTCGCCAACGAAATATTCTTTGACAACAGAAACAAAAATTAGGTCAGCCCTCAATGTGGTTGGCAGGCAGATAAGAAAAAAAACAACAGCAACAAAACCCTGAGATGTAATAAATAGCGTATCAATTACAATTACGAATGAGTGTGCATAAATGAAATATTAAAAAAATGATATATGGAGATTGAAAAATAAAATTTGACTATGAAAAATATAAAAACAAAATTATATAAATATATCTTTCATGTGTAGTTATGTTTGAAGGTTTGATTCAAAGTTTTGTTGCACCTATATTCAGAATTAAAGAGATTGCCTTTAGACGACCCGAACGGTTTCCAAGAGATGAAGAATAGTTTGTAGGGAATTTTTATAGACGCTTTGAAGGTAATCTCTGTGAGTGTCTACAAGAAACAAGAAAAATCCTCACTATCGCAAGGATAGATAAAAAAAAAATATTGCCAGAAAAATTTTAAAAAAATGTAAACTAGTTTTTGAATATTTAAAAAACCCAAGCTTATAATTGATGAAAAAATAATTCAAAATTACATTTGTCATTACATTTGCAGCCCCATAGACCCAATGGTGTATGTATATTATTGATCAGAATAAAATTCTATGTCTGTTTATGCATATCCGTATGTTTGTCTGTCAGTCTTTTGAAATCGCAATAGATTTAGGATGCTTGATATTGAATATGGAATATTTCGGCCCACGTTTTTGTTTAGAGCCCATATGGGGGTCATTGGGTGTCAAATCTTTGTACCATAAATGTGCCAGTACATAGCCCGACATTTCTGAAGGTCCAGCAGGTCATTGTGGCGGTTATAAAAAGTTTGTCCCTACCCACTATGGGCCAGAGATTTAATTTTTTGGCCAAAATTAGAGCAGTAGGTTTATGAAAAAAAAAATAGACTGAAATTTAAAAAAAAAAAATAATAATTTTTAAGAGTTTTATATGCGAAACTTTTATTATTATCTTTATATTACTGATATTTTTTCTGTTTAATTGACCGTAATTTCCAGTTAATATTTTGACGCATCCCAATTTTATATAACATTTTTCAAGTATAAATAATATTCACAACCAGTAAGCGGAGCAGTATAGTCGGACGGGGCCGACCATTTGATACCCTACACAACTTCCACGAAAATCTAACATTCTGTGGTTCTATATCCTGAGCATGGACAATATTTCGCAATATTTGCACCCTCTTGACCGACTTGAGGTCAACAAATATTACTAATATTCAGTACAGCCCTTCTAATTACTTGTTCAGATTCCCTTCACCGTGGGTTGTGTTGTGATGTTCGGCTTTAAATTGTGACCTATAGATCGACACGACAAAAACACAAAAAATAAGTTTTTGGGCTACTTCATCCAATATTATTATCTGATGAACACCGAAAAATAAATGCGTTGTCCTTGACCATACTTGGATCCTCATGGAAAATTTCAAAGCGATCAGCGCTATATTTCCGATCTCTAGTGTGGTAATGGTTTACTCAATAATATATGAATACGTAAGCACTTCTAAATATTTATGTGTAACTCCCACATCCGAGTACATATGACAATATAATTAGTATCATTTTAAAGGTCAACCACTCCTCTTGGATATACTATCAACTTCTCGAGTCTATACTCTTCAGGGGTAAATATAAACGCTATAGAATACAATTTGTATTTAATTTTTCACATTTGACTCGCTAAATATTGACCGATCTTTCTCAAAACAGGCATGCCTTTCTTTGGCCCGATCCCCTTCTCCATGTAAAAATTCGATGTTCGGGCCATAATTGCGCCTTTGGAGCGACCAGAAAATCAGACAAAGATTGGCATTCACCCCCTAAATACTAGCCGATTTTAGCCAAAAAATATGGGTCTTCATTGGCCAGAACTCAACGTACATGTCAAATCTCGTGAATATTGGTCCGTAACTGTGACCTTTATCGTGTTTGCAAATGGACAGACGGACGGACGGACACACATGTCTAGATCGACTCAGCTAGTCCAGATATGACGACGGGATATTTAAAGGTGGGTCTAGGACCAATATTTCGCGGCGTTACAATCTCTTGGGGCTGCACAAAGCTATAACACCCTGCCAACGTAGTTGTGTAAGGTATAAAAATATGTAATTTTGAGCTTTTTCGTCATTTGTAAATTGTGACCCTCAATGTTATAGAATTTTTCTGGTGTAAAGCTCAAAGTCACCAGATCTCAAATATATAACGTTTTATCGGCTCTACCTGAAATGGACTTTTTGCCAAAAAATTGGATTCCTGGTCCATAGTGCGGCCGAACTTAATGACAAGTAGAAACATGTTTTTAAATATCTACCCTTGTTTTGGAAAACATTTATTAAAAAATAAGAATTACATATTGGAAATCCTATCTTGCTTCAGATCGTCAGATAGTTTATAAGAACTCCTGGCTTCAGCTCTATAGGTTCCATTTCCTTTAAGAATACTCTTTTCATGTGGTCTATAAGGACCCTACAAATCATTTGTAAGACTTCTTATTTGACATACAATTCGTTTCAAAGAACCCACTCCCCCTTCTGATCGTTTATAAAGACCCGTCATATCCAGCTCGTCTGCAGAAATTCCCTCCCGTTCGTTGTTCTCTTTTTATATACATATTTGTATTGCAAATAAAGTTATTTACAATAATAAAAATTCCAATTGGATGTTATGTATGTATGTCCTCAGGTTACGACTGGAAGCTATATTACATACTGCTACACATTTTTCATGAATGAATGTGTTGTATTGAAAACAAGTTTTATATAGGACAATGAGAGTATTTTTAAGTTTATTATTGGGTCAGTTGCAAATTGCTATGACATGTGTAATGGATAAACGGCAATGCCAATTAGTTTTCGATCTGTAAAAACAAATACAAAGTGGCAGGTATTTCGTAATTAACAAAAATGAAAGTAAACACATATTCGAAATTAGATTACAGTAAGACAAAAAAGTAAGTGTCATAATCTGGAAATAAAAAATACCTATTGAAATTTTGTTTCAGGACGAACCCATAAATTATTTCCCAAAATTCCAATTTGAGATTCCCCTCTAAATTTATAAATAAAAAACAATTTTTTTAGTTTTTTTGTTGTTTTTTTTAGGTGTGTTAATTTTATTTTCAAATTTAAAAATAGAAAAAAATTGTTCAACACAGATAAAGAGAAAATTTTGTTGTCGATGTTTGTTTTTTGTTTTAATCGTTACTCATTAATGAAATTAAAATAATTTAAATTAAATAATAAGTTGTTTTGTTTTTTGTTTGTTGTATTTTTCTTATAAGGGAATTGAACAAAATGCATGTCAAATTGTGAACATGAAATCGACACACAAATTGTTCGATCGATAATCGATAATTTAGAAATGAATAGTTGAATTCTTATCGGCTGTGTTAGTGTTTGGTGTTTTAATGTTGTAATATTTTTTGTTTTTGGTTTTTAATTATTAATACAAAGGTTAAAATTGTTCCCATTAAAGGTTTTGTTTTTCTATGATTTAATTAAATAATTACAAGTCGTAATTTTTGAAAACTATTATATCTTCTTCTGCATTTGATGGTACATATTACAATAAGTTTAGGTGTTGTTGAGCTTATTTGTTTGGTTTTTTTGAAAATATATATGTATATTTGGGTTTAGTAATCGTTGTTGATGTTGGTAACTATTTTGGTTTTTTTTTGTTAATTACATTTATTAAATAATAAAATATATTTTCAAAAAAAATAATTAATATGTTGATTGTCCCAAAACACTGTGCATCAAACGATTGAAGGATCCACTTTGACGAATGGTCTCATCGTGTGAATTTACCACCTGTTGAAATAAAGAGAGAGAGAAAGAGAAGAGAGACATATGAGAATTAATGTTGACAGTGCTGGCAGTGTTGCCAATATTTGCAATTGATATGTGTGGATAATGCTACATTAACATCGTATGTGTTTTATGTAGTTTTTATTATTAAACATATATAATAAGTAGAAACATTATAAATTTATAAATTGAACTTTTTTAAAACTAAATACTTACATGGTACGACGTGTGGGAAACGGGCGCTGATTGTAAGAGTTTCTGTTGTAAAATAAAAAAGTGTACATTTGAAATTAATATCTTTTCATTTCGCAATGACGTTCTTCAAATGATAATGTTTACATATATATGTTTTATGATTTTTTAACTAAAATGAGGTTAGTTTTAGCCATTGATATTGTTAGTTTTGAACATTTGTATCAATTTTGATTTTAATAGTCAGAATAATTAAAATCAAAATTAAATAATTTTATTACACTGATATTATATTAAATTCGATTTACATGGAAAATCGTTAAAATTTCAAATACAACTCTGCTTTTGAACTAGAAAATGCATCTCTTCTAAAAGTAACAAATGGCTACACTTTTCACGTTTCAAAATATATTACACGTTTCAAAATATATTAAAATTCAATATAGTTGTCAAACAAATTGGAGAGCATTGAACAATTGCAACAGAATTTTTGAAATCAGTGAAATATAGACCAGCTGACTGTCAAATTTATATATTAATAATTTCAAAGCTACCACATAAAATTAAATCCACTTATTATCTTGAAATTCTATGCTAGATCAAGATATATTCTAATACAACCCTGTTTTTTCATCCACAAATTAATCACTTCTTCTAAAAGAATTCTTCAAAACACTTCCCTATAAAAAAGGCAACTGTTTAAAAATTTAAATTTAACAGTCATGGCATAATTATACAAGGTAGTCTCATGTAGTCATATGTTTCCAAATTTTTCTTAAATTTGCCTTTAACAGTATTCAGCTTTCAAAATTTAAATGAAAATATCTTCCTTTCCGAAATGTACGCATATCATTTGTTCAGTGGAAAATTGCTAAATAATATATATTTAAAAATATTTTGAAGATCCCTGCCTCTAAAACTTATAAATATAAGTTGTAACAATCATAGTTAAATCTTGAGAATAATATTCAGCTTTAGAAAATATATTTTGTTTACTTTATTGAAAATATGCCAATCGACATACATACAATTTTATGGAATTTATTTTTCATATTATTTAAAATTGATAGATGAGTTCCAAATTAAAAAGGTTTGCCATGATTCTCAAATTCTCAAGTGAGACTAACTTCTGTAATTATGCCATGACTTATAGTGGACATTAAAATAATTTGAAACATCAAACGTTTTTATTAATTTTTGAAAATATTGGTTGAAAAATTGTCTCAGAAATTATGCAACCACTGACATTTGTATGTATATGTAAACAAATAACAGCTGACAAAAAAAATAATTTTAATGCTAGTCTAAACACCTGGGATTTGGTATCTCGATATACAAATCTAGTCGTCTTTAAGATTTTCCAACTGTATTTCTGAAATAATTTGTACATACTAGTACAATGACAATTCTTAAAATGACACTAGTTAACTTTTCAGTGACTTGTTGTGATAAGATTAAACTTCAAATAAACGTATAAGTGTTAATGTTTTCTTTTTATATATTTAAAAATAATCAGTGTAATAAAAATATTTTGTAATATTTCTATTAGTAAAACTATTATTTTGTTAATTTTCATAAATTATAGTATGAATGTCAAATGGAATTTTACAAAATGATTGCAAACTATAGACACCTACCCACAATTAAGTAATGGTAATACTTTACATGGGTAACTCTATAGTTTGACAGTTGTGTTACTGTTAATAACCTATGTCGGCTACACACGAAGCGCAAGACAACAACCACTACATATTTGATATTTATATGCTGATATGGCAACATTTACAGCTGTTTGATTATACATTATGTTTTTATTGTTTCTCAAAAAAATAAATATGAGCGGCGAGCTTAGCTGAGCGATCAGTGAGTGAATAAAAACGAAAAACAAAAAGAAATTCAAAATTAAACACAGAGCAAAAAACAAAACAAAAATGTAAGGACGGGGTTTTGGGTTCGGAAAAACAAAACAGTGACAATGATATTTTTTGTTGTTGTTGATTTGATTTCGGTTTTTGATTTGACGCAGGACAATCTAGCTGACGAACGAGTAATAAATGCTGATAAATATGACAAGAGCTGATTTGAGAGAGATAGAGAAAGAGAGCGCTAGCTCGCATAACACACGAGAGATGATTTCTATGTTGGCACTTTTCTGTTTTGATTTGAGAAGAGCTTCAATCACAATGTGACACTGTGATCTTACCTTTCCTGGAACGGTTTTATGGGGTTGGAAAACCTTAGGTTGGACTGGCACCGTTACTTCTTCGCTATAGTCAGCATGATCGTAGCCCGCTTCCTGGACGGCCTTAAAGGTTTCACTCTTTGATGGGTCATAGAGTACTGTTGGCTTGTAACTAAATTTTTGGAATTTTTTTGTCGTTTGATTTTTTTTATTGGGTTTGGGGGGGTAAACGATTTTGTTTTTCGTATTTGTTCGTGATCGTTGCAGCATTTTTTTGTTGTTGTTGTTGGTTGTGGTTTATGTGAGATCCGAGTTTAATTTTTTTATGATGGTGGATATTTGACGTTTTGGTTTTTATTTTTTTAATATTTTTTGTTTTATTTTTTTAGTTTTTGTATTTTTTAAGATAGCGTAGAGAGTAAGAGAGAGAAAAAACAGGATGTGCACAAAATAAGTTAGAATTAGTTTCAAAAAAATCGATGTTTTCTTTGTTGTTGTGGTTTTAAAGTTAAATTTGGCAAAAAACAATGACAGTTTGCAAAATGACAAATTCCAATTAAAACTTAATGGCTATAAAATTTGTTTATGTTTTCATTTGAAGCTAGTAGCATCATCAAATTATAGATGGCATTAGAACTACTAAAAATATTAAATTGCTAGATTATGCTTTTGGTTTTTTATAGATTAGTAATAATGAAGCATTTGGATATGTGGTGGGGGATTTAATATAAAAATTAATGATTTCTTTGGGGGATCCAAAAGGAAATTTCGATATTTCTTTTTTTAGGTTAGCCACAAAAGCTTTTGCGGGTAATTGCAATGGGAGTGTTTGCTGTGTGTGTTGAGGTGGGGGAGGAGGAGTTAAAACACCTGGGAAAACTAGTTATTTTTTGTTAAAGGACATAATCTCTATAGGTGGGGTTTGTGGAGTGGAATTTGAAGGGCGAGTGGTGGAAGGAACTTGGGTAAATTTGAAAATTCAACTAGTTTGTAGGAAAACAAAATGTTAAATTGGGAGCTTGAGTTAGACTTTTTCTCTATCACATTTTCTTTCTCTAACATTCGCAGAAATATGTTTTTCTTCCACAAAAGTGTTTTATTCTTCTTCTCAATGATGATACAGTTGTTCTAGCTGCTTTTGACGCTGTTTCCGCTGTTGTAGTTCATTCAATTCTTTCTGCTTTTGTTGCTCCAGTATTTTATATTTTTGTTCCAGGAAAGATAGATCGATGAAAATTCTAACATTAATCGTGCAGCTAATCGTTCTTAACAATATTTTGTCCTTATATAATTCTAACAACTATTAAAAAATTTGGTTTTCTTTTTGTTTGTTTTGTTTCTTGTTTTGGTTTGGTTGGTTGGTGGGGGGATATGGGTCCAAATCATGTTTACATTAGTTGTTTGTAAAACAAATATTAAACGTTATTTTTCAATTTGTAAATTTGCTAATGTAAACATCAAAAATAAACAAACTTTCTACAAAATAGTTTGTTGGGTAGTGTTTGGTGTTAATTCAAAATAAAACTTCAACTGTCAACAGTAAAACAAAAATAAAGTAACAGTGACAGACTTGTATTTTAGCTGTAAACAAAAACATATGGAAACACACAACACCCATTGAAATGGAATGGAATTGAAACACCGTCATAGTGTTGCCAATTCCATTGCTTTGGTGTGTTTTTGTTTGGCTTGTTTTTAATCAATTGTGTTAATTTTTAATATTGTTTAACCAAAATTAATTAATTTTGGGTTATTCCAAAAAATCAAAACCATAAATTTAGTAAAGTTATTCAAAAGTTTCAAAAGAATTTTTGGTTAGATTTGGAAGAAATAACAAAAATAGCTAAAATTTATATATACACTAAAAACAATATTTGAAATAAAACTTTTAATGAAACAGAGGAAAAAAGAATTTTAATAAAAAACGGATATCGTTGTCACACTGCTTTGGAAAAAGTGTGGCCAAATTCTTTCGAAGCTCGATTTAGATAATTTATTTAAAAAACTTTATATAAAACGATTATTCTGTCCTAGCCCCAAAAAATTTTCTTATGTTATTGACCAATTTTTTTAATTTAATTAAATATTGATGTTTTGTTGGGCTTTTCATTGCCATTCGGACTATTGTTGTTTTATAATTCGTCACATTAAATAACTACTTTTCTGAGGGGTGATGTTATGATAACATAACAATATCGCGAAATCCATCTTGGCTTTATTTTTCTATTCAATTTCAATAACGCATGTTTACACTAAACAAAAAACAGCTGATCTTTCTTGGCGACCTCATTAATAGGTTTAATGGAACAATCATCGACAGTGTAGAGGCGTTTGCACTTTGTGGAACAGTGTGGAATTGGAACAAATAGTTTGTTTTAATGTTGTGGAAATTGGTAACTAGATATGTGGCCATGCAGCTTTATGAATTTTACCCTAAAAGGGTCATACGACTATTTGTGTTGGCAACTCATAAAGCAACCTGGCAACATTTCAAATTAGTTGCTTAAAATTGTATCTAAGGATTACTATGAAAGTTGTAAATAAATTATTCGGTTTTAATAAATGTACTGTTATCGTGTTATTAACAAATACATTAAAAACACAAATTATACATATGTGTGTGTGCCTATGTGGGAAACGTGTGTTGTTGAAGCAAGCTTTTATAACGGCTATGTGGATATTCCAAAAGAAATAATTTTATTGAGGATATATTACAGGAGACATTTTTGATTACTGCTTGAAGGATATATTACAGGAGATAACTTGATTTCAATGACGTTATGTCTAGTTGTTGTTTTTAGCAGGATCAAAATTAAATTTTTTTCAAAATGTTATAATTTTGAAATTTTGGGCATGAGCAAGTGAAGAGAAAAATAAATTACTTTGAATTAATTTGTTTAAAATGATAATAAAAATAGAAAATTGTGATTTTGTTTTATTTGGTTTTAAAAAAGTTTACCCGTCTAGTTTTGATGGCAAAGGACGATATAAAGCACTCTTCCTTAGTGTATTGACACTACAACAAACATTAAATAGAGATGTGGTAGAGAGTTGACACAGAAAATAAATTAAAAATTTAATTAATTCAACATCAATTATTCAACAGTTGTTTTGTATTGTTTCAAAATTCGACTACAGTTGAACGTGCACACAGCAATTCTCACAATATTTAGTGTTTTTTTTTTTTTAATTATAAAGAAATAATAAAAATAAATAGAAAAACAAATTAGTAAAATATCCAAAAAATGTTTAGTATTGTGTTCTGCTTTTTTTAATAATCAGTGTAGCCTTGTTTAGTTTTAAATGGATAGTACAGATTATTATTTTGTGTTGTTTGCACTTTTTCAGGTGGTTATTTTATATATACATTTTGTTTTTAATATTCTATAAACAAATTAACCTAATATTTTTATTTTGAAGCGGTTGTTTTGTATATCTTCTTTTTAATTTTTTGTTTAATTGTTATTATTATTGTCAGCCCTAAGGTCATACTAAGGTTAGTAACTTAACTCAGAATAGATATTAATCAAATAATACTTACGGAACTGTCTGGCGGATGGTGTTTTCAATGTTGTTCTCCGAGTACAAACCAATGGGGGAATTGAATTGTTTGTGGAAAACCTTCAGGAAAGTGACAAAAATTAATAAAATTATAAAAAGTTAGGGATATATATTATATAAGATAGGAATATAAATTTGTAAGTCCGATGTGTCGCCTATGCGTTTAAATGAGAATTAAAATAACCCATTTTAATAAAATACATTTCATGTAAACGTATGTAATGTTTACTTTAAACAAAATTTGTTCATGCTCAAAACACGACTTTTCGAAAGCCGACTTACATATCCCTACAAAATGACACGTTTTATTATTTATTATTGCCTTGATCATCTGTCAAATTTTTCCTTATAATATTTCACATGGTTGGCAACATTGCACATCGAATTCTAGTATATATTACGCACTTTGGAAGTTAATCGAGTCATCAGCTGCTTTAAATGGACTACCCATGATGCAATAATAAGGTGATGTATCACAACAAAAACCTTTGTTGTCGTCTCGACCATCTGTCAAATGTTTCCTTGGCAAATGTCAAATGTTTCCTTGGTTGGCAACATTGCAAATCGAATTCATCAAATCCTCAGCTGTGCTAAATGGACTACCATTTATTGTGCCATGAACTTATACATGATGCAATAATAAGGTGATGTATACCAACGAAAACCTTTGTTTTTGTCTCAATTATCTGTCAAATTTTTTCATACAATATTTCAAATGGTTGGCAACACTGCACATCGAATTCAAGTAGAAATTATACACTTTGACAGTAAATCAAGACATCATCTGCGCTAAATGGACTACCTATTCATTGTGCCATGAACTTATATATCCTGTATTGTTAAATGTCTGTCGCCTCAAACTAATACAAATTAAATATTAAAATCCCAATTTTAATTAAGTGTAGAAATATTTGGGAAAACTATTAAATGTTAGACGAGGGCTGGGAGTAAGCTATAACTTTACTTCATTGTGTTTTTTTAGAATCTCAAACTATTCCTACAGGGATATTATAAAGACAATAATAATATAATCCCTATATTCCCCAAAAATTTACACTTCAAATATAAAAAAACGTCGTAACATTTTAAAGGAGAATGTCCGTTTTTCAGACCTAAAAAAAATGCCGAACTTACTTTGCCGGTATCAGCATCTTGGCCAACAACTTTGTGCAACATGGTATCGGCCACACGTTGTTTCATTACACTGTCATGGAAGTCTTGATGGGGACGAGCACGTACAGCTGGATTGGGGTAGTGTCTCAGGTAGGATTCTGTGGTGGGAGCATCTTTTTTCACTTTAGCGCCAGGCAAAACAAGTGGAGTTGTTCGGTATGGCTGCAAGGAAATTAAAGCAAAACGAAAATAAATAAATTATTATTTATACGAACAAAAAAAGAAACCTTGAACAAAATATGTATATTTGTTCATATAATTAATGCTAACAATATGGCAAAATATTTATGGATCTATTTTGTTGCACACGCACATTTGCAAAATAAAAAGTAATTAATTTTCCAGTAGACAAATAAACATTTCAGATTTTTCTTTTTGTGAAAATGTGTTTGTGTGGCAATTATATAAACATACCGTTTTTCTAGATCGAAAAAGAAAATGTGTTATGGTATTTGTGAGTAAGAATATTAAACATCCCACAAGAATTTTCAAAAAATATATGTATATGTACCCAAACAAATGGTTCTCATTTCATGAGAGGAAAAATCGAGAAAAATTTTAATTTTTGGCAATTGGAAAAAAACTTTTTCATTCTCCTATATACATTGTATTTCTATTCTGTGTCTGTGTTAATATATTTTACCAGTAGGTGTTTACTTGTGTATTTTTTGCTTGTTGGTCATTTTTCTATTATTTCATTTGTTTAATATACGTTGTGTTTTCCCTGTTCTCTGTTCTGTTGCGAGTGTCAGCACCCACATCATATAACGAGATCTTGAGTATTTCAAGATAGCAGAAAAATTAAAATAATATTTATAAATTATTACGTAAGTTATTTTCGTTGAAATTGTGTCCAGTTTGCAAATAATATTTTCATTCTCTTTTGATATATATTTAATAAGACAAAATGATTTTATTTTAAATAGTAATCCCAAAAAGCCAGAATTGTATTATTTAAAATGCAATCAAATACAAAAAATCAAATAAAAATCAATAATAATTCTATTTAATTTTATTTACTGTTTTCTATTCCCGACTCTGAAGAAATTTGTTATCTGGTACTTTTCCCAAGCAAATTGAAATGTGGCCTGGCCACTACATGATATGTATTTTAACTGACAATAAAAACGGAGTTACCAATACTTCTCTGCCTCTCACCTGGCTTGAATAAACATATAAAAAGCCTCCCTTCCCACACTGCTGACAATATATCTCTAATTACCGTACTGTTTCAATGAAATATTTCCTAATTGTCATTCTAAACAACAAAATAATGTCCTAAATAATATATTATTTTATTAATTTTTATATTTTTTGCCCATTTCTTTTTGTATTTAATTTTTTAATTAAATCTCATTACGTTACTCGTGCACTAACTACAGCAGCCTATGTTTCTCTCTCACCATTCCCGCATTCTTGTTACTACTCCATTTAGCAACTCTGTTACTCTCAAACAGCTGGCAATGCAACCAAATGACATTTGTCATTTGTTTACCGCGCTTTTTTGTGTGTTACCTGCATATCGCTGACCTTTTTTCTTTGTCTTTTATCTCGTTGTGGCTACGTTACCAGTTTTTGTTTTATCAGTTCTTGGGTACACTAAAATTTCCTAATTTCCAAATTTGACTAAAACTACAACAACACAAACCTAACACTTGCTAAATTCTTGTTAATGTTATTCTAAATGGCAGTTCGACGATCAACTCGTTTAAGCAGCATTGGTATTAAATCTGCAACGCCTACGCTGCCTGCAACAACAACAACCACTACCCGCAGGTCAACCATATGGGGTCATAGACAAAGTACTCATTCCATACACAGTGACGAAGAGGAAGAAGAGCGTTCCTCGAATTGTAGCAACGAAGAGAATTGTGATCGTATTAATCAAATGGCTGCCCATAGGAAAAGATCAGTTGCCAAGACCAGCAAATCACTGGACACGGTGGATGTGGAGGATGAAGCACCAAAGACACCAAGAAGTAAAAATTCACTCAAACCAATGCCAGCTTCCAAGAAAAGGGAGCTACTTAAACGACTCCAGGCAGAAGAGGAATGTGGTAAAACTGTCGAACAACTGAATGAAGCTTCACCACCCAAACAACCTAGACATACCTCCAAGGCAATACCTAACCATGTAATAAGTCCCTCTCGTCTATTGGATCGTTTAAGTATTGATGACAAGCCAGGAGATTTATCAGATGCCTCCACGGAGGAGGCACAAAAATCCCACAAAAAGAAAGTGGCATCGCAAAAGGATATAACTCCTAGAAAATCTCGTGTTTTGGAACGTTTAAGTCTGGATGAAAAACCTGAAGATTTATCTGATGCCTCCACAGAAGATGGTCCAACACAAAAGTCGCACAAAAAGAAGGTGGCATCACAAAAGGAGGTAACACCAAAAAAATCACCTGCACCTCGTAATAAATATCAAAATGCCCGCCGTGTCTTGAATAGTGCTGAGTGTCAAAAACTTCCCGGGCGTGAGGAACAATTGGCCGAGTTGACAGCTTTCTTTAGAGAACATTTAGAGAATAAAAAATCCGGTAGCTTGTATGTATCAGGACAACCGGGTACTGGAAAAACTGCCTGCCTTTCACTGCTACTGCGCTCACCCGAATTTACACATCGCATACAGAAGGTCTATGTCAACTGCACATCTATTGCCTCCATTGGTGGAGTGTATAAGAAACTATGTGCCGAATTGAATCTCAAACCCCATGGCCGTACCGAAAGAGATCATCTTATGGCCATCCAAGAGCATATTAAAACATCATCACGAATGCTACTCATTGTCCTCGATGAGATTGATCAGCTGTGTAGTTCCAAACAATCTGTATTGTATACGATTTTCGAATGGCCAGCTATGCCAGATGCACGTATCCTGCTGGTGGGCATTGCCAATAGTTTGGATTTAACAGAAAGGACCCTGTTGCGTTTGAATGCCCGCTGTGAATTGAAACCAAAACATATGCATTTCCCACCCTATTCTAAACAACAAATTGTTGATATTTTCAAGTCACGATTGGAGGAAGCAGAAGTTTTGGATATCTTTCCTCCAGTTACTCTGCAACTGTTGGCTGCCAAAGTAAGTGCTGTCAGCGGAGATGTACGTAGGGCATTGGATATTGGACGCAGAGTTGTGGAAATTGCCGAGCAACAGAAAAAGGCAGGAGAGAAAGAAGTTCAGCTGAAAAATCTCAATAATATTGTGGGTGATGGTAATGAATCTGCAGCTACACAGGAACCACCTAAGGAAGGTAGGATCAATTAAAAATAATAGAAAATATTTCCTTTACAAAATGTTTTCTTTTTTTTCTTTCCTTAGAAGTACTTAAACCCGTGCAAGTCACCCAAGTTGCGGCCGTCTTAAACAAGGTCTATGGTGCCTCTCAAAATCTCCAAGAAGACATTGAAGAGTCTTTCCCATTGCAACAAAAAATAATGTTATGTTCGTTAATGCTAATGTTACGTAATGAAAAGAACAAGGACATTACAATGGGTCGTTTACACGAAGTCTACAGACGTGTATGTAATAAACGTAATATACATCCATTGGATCAGGCTGAATTCGCGGGCACTGTGGATTTGGTACAGACACGAGGTATTTTGCGCATTATTAAAAAGAAGGAACCACGCCTACACAAAGTCCAATTGCAATGGGATGAAGATGAAGTGAATGGTGCTCTGTGTGACAAACAATTGATTGCTTCCATTCTAGATGACACAGCCTGTTTGGCTAAATAAGAAAACAAATTTTTACTTAAAAAAATATTGGCAAGACAGCATGACATTAAAAGAATTTAGAATTTAATGTTAGTTATTCAACCTGCCGCCACACCTTTTCCACAAAACAGACAATTACATTTTATTTTATTATTCTATCCCACTCACCTTCTAATTACTTTTTGGCTAAGACGACAGCCACTACATCTACTACCACAATAACAATTGCATTTATTTATAAACCCAAAGAATGACAAACAACAAATTATTTTTAATTGCCATACCATCTAATTGTTTAACCTTGATATTTCAAGATGTATTTTATTTTCTTCTCATGTATTTCCTTTTTGATTGTTTTAAAATCGAATCGAACGAAGAAACGGCGGTTACATAGCTTACACGTTTTCGTTTATATATGAATAAGTTAGACTACACATCATATGTTGATAATAATTATTCTTTTTATATATATGACACGTCTTCACCCCCAAAACCCCCACCTCATCTTGACCATATTTACGTTAAATTTTATTTTTATTAGTTGATAGTTTGGTATTTTATTGTCTTTGTTTGCCAGCTCTAATGTGTAATGTTTACATGTCTGAGTCTGGATATAGTTTCTTTATTTAAAAAAAAATTGTAAATCTTGAGAAATTTTTATGAAAAAGAAAAAACAAATAAACAAAACCCAAATTGCTGACCAGAATTGCTTTTGGAAATGTTAAATTACATTTTTTCTTGTTTTTCTTCTTCCCTTGGGGGATCAATGTAATATTTTCAAGTATTTTAGAACTGGCCGATCATAGAATACCCTACACACCACACTGTACTTTCATTTTCAGGGGACTTATAATACGAAGACCCCCTATAAACATTTTGTATATCTCTATGGTCTACCATTCTTCTCTCATGCACTAAAAGCTTTTTTGAACAACACAAAAGTAGTGGACTGTTGACCGGCTATTTAAAAAAGAGGTGCTTTTTGGTTTGAAAGAAAATTATGATGACTAGAAGACCAGACAAAAATAATGTTCTTGGTCCATTTTATCCCCTAACATAGTAGTTGTAAAGGGTTTTAAATGAACTCAAGCATATTTTTTAGTTCATAAACAATAACAACAACTAACAATTTATGCAACTTGTTGACAAAAGTTCATTGTTTTACGCCTTAGAAAAATGTTGATTTAATTAATTAATTTTAATTAAAAATATGCCTCATATAAATAATACAATTTTGTCTTTATGTAAATAATTTTAACTGCCAGATTTTGCCAAATATTTTCCCTTTTTTAAATATTTTGGCAAACATAATTTTCTATTTAGGTATGATTTCACTTTTCAACCAAAAGGGAAATCATGATGATGGATTGAAATCAACAAAACGACAAATGTTTTAAATCCCTTGTCAGTTGGCCAACAACAAAATATGTTTCAGCAATATTTTTGTATGGTATTCTGCTAATAGGCGGTGGATGCTGATGATGGCCAGTGATAATTTGTTTAAAAATTCCTATGGTTATGGCGTACAATTTGTTCATCTGGGTTTATCATCATGGATTAATGTTGTTGTTGTTGTTTTTCACGTTGTTTATTATTTTAAAGCTTTGAGGCGTGAAACAATAGATTTTTTATATATACAATATAGAAAAATTTACCACATTTTATTTTGGTTATAATTAATTTGTTGTGGCCTTTATTTTCCAAATACCACAAAATATATGTATATGGGAGGAGAGAGGGGAGGGTGCAAAACATAAAATTGTTTCAATGTATTGTTATTCTCGTTTTTTTGTTTGAAAATTAAAAAATAATTTGTTTTTCCAATTCAGTTATTATCAGCATCATCATCATCGTCGTCGTAGTGATTTGTTTAGCTTGTCTTTGTATTTGTGTTTATTCTAAAAATAAAGTATAAATTACACCACATTTTGTTTTGCCGCAAAACAAAACGAACGGAAAAAAATATCTGAGAGTAAAGAGAAGATTCTAGGTTTGTTAGCTTATTTTATATGGATGATGACCATATTTCCTTGATATATATGCATGTATGTATATACAAGCAAATATCTATACAAAAGATTTTTGTGTATATAATTTGGCATATATCATCAATATATTTATACAAACATATGTATATGTATGTAGGCATGAATAGATTTTTGCATATCCATCTGTATCATATAAATTATATATTTTTTTTGTATATTAGACCAAGAGAGAATTGAATTGTTTTGTTATTGTATTTTTTTTTTGTTACTGATTTGAAATGTGTATGTTTATTTGGCCAATGAACAAATTGTTCCATTGCAAAAAATTTGGCATTTGATTGGAATTTTCAAAGGATATCAATCATTGATTACTGGGTGATTTTTTTCATTGAAAAAATGGAATATCTGTTCATTAGTTTTGAGTGATTAGATTAGTTTTATTGCAGTGTAAACTGGATAGAATGCTAATGTTTGACATTGAAAGACAGTCATTAATGCGAAATACTAAATCGCCATGGTTTGTAGTGAGCTGAGATTCAAATGCCACAATCGAATAAAATTTACTAAGAAACTAATAATATGAATTAAAATAAATTTAAAAGATTTAAAAAATTGTAAACCGGAATATCATCTTTATTTAATTTTAATTTAAATGTTTTTAATTTAATTTTAATTAAAATAATTTTAATAAAATTAAATGTCTGTATATGAGAGACCTATGAATGTTTTTTTATATAAATAATATTTATATTGTATTTTTATTTTTAGCAAGAGCGGCTTGCAACATGTATGGATTTCAAATCAATGGAAATGGCAGAAGACATTCTGTTCTACAATAATAAAATTTGTTCACAGCTTTATTTTGAAGGTATGAGCTTTGATTTTTATTAAAATGTATATCTATTTTTTTAAAAACATATTTTTCATTACAGATCCATAATTTTAATCATGCTTGGCTTTATAAGAAAATAAAGCGTATCCCAATTGAAATGTATATGAAACATTTTTCAGAAGACAAGGATTTGAATTCGAGTTGTTGAAAACTCAAATTTGAAGCAAAGTGGTAAGCATTCTTTATAAAAGTATTCCTATTTATAAAAAATATTTTATTTTAGAAGTAATAACAAATATTCTTTTAATCTTAATGGCGAAAAGAAATAAGACCTATGATTTCTTTCAAATTTAATACAGTGAACTTTTGAATCTGCACTAATTCAAGAATGTCCCTACCAAATTTCAAGTGAAAATCTCAAGAACTCTTGAAGATATAGCCCATTTATTGTGTCAGCATCAAGTGGCGGCAAGAGCGATTCTCAAACTTTAAACGCATTTTTTTCGAATCAGTCTTTTTACGAATGACGGCACGATAACTCAAAAACTAAAAATCCATTCCAATTTTAACACGTTTCTTTGGGAATGAAGAGTTTCTTTATTTTTTAACTTAGTTTGTGGTCAAAAATAAGCGAATTAAAAAAAGATAATGAATAAAATAAAATCCGCCAATTGTCAATAAGCCTAGTTCATGCGAGAGCCAGACAGAGGAGTTATCATGCCCGCCATACAAAATAAGGACTTTTCTTTAATCACTAAAAACTACAAACAAAAAACAATTATTTTGAAAGGTGGACTGCTACAACTACAAAACAATTATTTTAAAAGGTGGACGATTTATCAATATTTTGGAATATATCGAACTTTTCTTTTTTATTACAATTTTCTTTGAATCCATTATCGCTGTTTTGATATCTTTTTGACGCTAACACAAGACGTCATTCATTGTTTACGACATAAGTCCTGTGGTTTATTCCAATTTAACGAAAGACAAAATGACCATAAGATTTCAATTTTTAATACATATGTATATACATGAATGGAAACCTAGTCCACGGCAGTCAATTTGGTTTTAGAAACAAAAATGTGTTTCTAAATTAACGTATAAAAGTAAAAAATGTAATACGATAACCCAATAAATTGGCAAAATTTTTCAAATATTTTTCCCTTCTCGAACTGCAAGAATTTACTAATTTCTATTTTTCGATATCAGAAAGGAAGAATTGTTAACGTAGTAAAAAGTTGTGCATTCTTGCAGGTTCTCGAACATAATATAAATTGTACAAAGGAAAACCCAATACGAAATGTACATTCATATTTGAAATTTTCAATGAATATGGAAATCGTTAAAAAATTGAAATTAAACTTATCTCCCACTATTGGTTTTTAATGTTATTTGAACTGATTTTTATTATAGGCATAAAATGATTTTTTTAAATATTACAGGATTCTATTTCAATTTAATTCATTGTCATATATTGCAGGTTTTTTTTAATGTTTTTATATAAAAACTTCGATGCTTACTTGATATTGAATACATTCGTTGAGGTCGGGTTGTTCCCTGTAGTAGTGTGGTGAACCGTTTTTGAATTGTACGTACTCCATTTTTGTGTGTATGTGTGTGGTTTGGTTTTGGTTTTTATAAATTAATTCGTTTAATGCGGTTTAAAAATTCCTTTTGGGTTTGATAAAATAAATAAAAAATTAAATTTTATTAAAATTAATAAACACTAAATACAAAAATTCAGATTATTAAAAAATAATGTCAATTTCACAAATTGTTTTTTTTTTCTTCAATAATTTCAGTTTTTTTATTTAAAATAACACTTGTTTGGTATTGTTTATTGTATTTTTGGATATTTTTTTTATTATTTTTTTACTGGATTTTGAATTTAATAATTATTTAATTTTTGTTTTTGCAAAGTACTTTTTCCAGATCTTTTTCTTGGTTTGGTTCGTTTGTTTCGTCGTTTTATTCCAACTACCTAAGTATTCTAAAATGGCGAACTTAATATTACAATATTCCGAAAGCAACTGATTTGAAAATTTTTCAAAAATTGATGATGAAAACAAATTTGTTTTTCAAAAAATAATTTTTCAATGTATTTAGAAAAGTATATAGATCACATACATACACCGCTATTGTGGAAGTATTATGGCTCACACATACACACACACTTGTTTTTCTGTCTGTCTGCTTATCTTCAATATCACAAAATGCCCTCAATGGCATTACCCCCCTTCCGCCATGCCGACCTCTAAGATCAATTCATTTTCACAGTGGTTCCATGGTCCGCTATACATACTTATCCATGTATGTGAATATATGGGCGGGTGGTTTCACTTGGACGATGAGTGAGAGCAACAAGTCATATTTTTTGGCTGAGAGGCAAACCAGAAAATATTGTATAAAAGTTTATCTCCCCCGTAACCCCCAAAAGAAAAATCATTTTAGAGAAAATTAATTTTTCTCGATGTTTTCTCATTTTCTTTGTTTTCTTTTTTTTGCGCCCGTCAGCTGCTGTGAGCGAGCATAAACTTGGACTTGTATACAATTTTCGCGCCTACACAATATTTTTTGCCATTAAAATATTTGGGGCATTTCCACCATGTCGGTGGTTGGTTGGTAAGCAATGTGTCCCATATACACACACTCCTACATACCTCCCATCGACTATATACCTACGTATGTACGTAATGTCTTTAAATCACATATACAGATTCACTTTGCTCCTCTCCGAGGTAATAATTAATTATGTTTTTTTTATAAACAAAATTTATTTGTTACTCTTGTTGCTGTTGTTGTTGTTCACACATAAAAGTTCCTTGATTCCAAAAGTGATTTGTGTTGTCGTTCACATTCAAGATGTTGACCTCTTGATTTGCATCATTTACAAAATATATTTTATAGGTAACATATGTATGAATGTTGTTGTTATTTTTATTGTAACCTCGAAAGTTCATGACATTGAAATATGTTTTTAAAATGAATGTGTTTGTTTTTTTTTTAATTTAACGCTTGTAAGATGTTTCATATTATGGATAATTTGTTAAAAAACAAATAAAAAAAAAATAAAATATATAAGAAGAATAATATATATTTTTTATAAAAAGTAATTAATAATATATACAACAAAAATACAAAGCTATAATAATAAACACGTCTACATAACAATAATTTGAAATGTTACTAGAGCTGTTGTTAAAACAGTGGGATCACCTGTTCGTATACGCTTTGTCGACACGTATACGCAAAATAAACAAATTAAGTGTTCTCACAATTATTACATTTAAACTGATCAATTAAAGAAAATTCCTTATATTTTAATTTGCAATAGTAAATATAACCTCTGCCTTAAAATGGCGATGCCAATCTTAAAATTCTTCTTTCTAACTTATCGGTCAAAGTCCTCAAATCAAATGTTTTTAATTTATATATTTTTTATTACGTAGGCATTTTGAAACATTAGCAGTTTTATAAGACTAAATAATATTTTAAATTTACAATATTAAATATTGTGTTTACATTTCAAGAAGAAGGCAAATGATTGGCTTCGTCTGATTAGTTTTCTTTTAAATGTTTTACATAGTTCAATGAACTATATGTCAGAAAAAGTCTACATGACCTCGCTTAAATGAATTAGTGTTATCCATTATCACCTGAATAATTACGCTTTGGAAAAATGACGAACATATTTTAGGGTCATAGACGTTCGTGTTGACATAAATAGATGTATATTGTTTTCTTTTGCGAAGTAAGTCGCAAATAAACAAAATTTGAAAAAAGGTAAAACAGGGAAAAAATATAAAAAAGGGAGAGTTCGATAAGTGAATGATAAATTAACAATTTCAATAAAGGAGATTTTTATACACTAAGGCAGAAAATAATGAGTTCCGTTACAGAACCTAAACAAACTAATAATTATACCCTTCACCGCACTGTACAGGCGTACAGGGTATTATGCCTTTCTGCATATGTTTGGAACAGTCAAAAGGAAACGAGATAGACCCATGGTTTCTTTTGAGAATATGCATAGAATCACTTTTTGAGTCGATTTATGCATGTCCGTCCGTCCGTCCGTTTGTTGATGTTAAATTGTCCAGGTCGCATTTATGATCCGAATTGGATCAAATTTGGTACAGCTCATTTATTTTGCTCAAGGACGAACCCTATTAAAATGAAAAAATCGGTTTAGATTTAGATATAGCTCCCATATACATTTTCGTAAAATTGGAGCACCAAAGTCCCTATATTTCTTTCGATTTGCACGAAATATATATTTTCTTCCGATTTTAGGTAATTGGTGCACCAAAGCACTTATATATCCTTCGATTTGCAAGAAATTTGACACAGCGCACTGGATCGAGCCTATATATTTTGTACAAGGTACTGAAGTTAATATAAATTAATCACAGACACGTTTTGTTGAGATCATCCGATTCAAGGAAAATTGAAACCTATCAAATTGAGACTAGAATGACGTTATTGCGTTTTGTTTTTAAATTGGTGTAGATGCTGACATATAAACATAAATATATATATATATATATATCGAACGGGTCTGATTGCGATTAATTTTTAAACAGAGGGTCATACCGAATAGTGTATATCAAGTTTGCAAACGAGTCTAAATCTGCCAGAATGAAATTGAATTTATCATAGGTTGTGGAAAGGGATGTGTATGGATTGATGTTAGTCGGTTCACTTAGAGATAAAGATCACATATTTGAGTTCGTTAAATTTCATATCAATGTTCCTTCGAAAAGGCCACGTCTGTTAGGATACATATTACAATGTACCCAAAGTGCTGAAGGGTATTATATAGTCAGCCCAGCCCGATTTTTCTACTTTCCTTACTAGTTTTACAACAGTTCCGGAATCAACAAAACTAGTAAAACATTGAACCAAATTTAAGAGAACACAAAACAAAATGATGTACTCTTTGTAAACTTTTTACACTAAAAAATTGTCCGAATAAAAATGGTAAACAGGAATTCCAAGTTCTTATTGCTGTTATATTGATTTTGAAGTATCGCCATCTAATTTTGGCATATTTACTAGATTTGCGTTTCCGAACTTTTCAAATTATTTTGTACTCTGAGAACGATTTTGAAATGTTTCCCTTTTACTAGCTTTTCAAAACAAGACCAATTATTTAATTTAAAATTTAAAATTATTATTCTAATTAGCTGTTAACAAAAATATGCCAACCTAATATTATTTCTTCTTTACAGATACTTATTTAATTTAAAATTATTATTCCAATTAGCTGTTAACAAAAATATGCCGACCTAATATTATTTCTTCTTAAAAAACTATAGATATTTTTCAAATTCTTCTAAAAATACTCATTTTTTTGTTTGTTTTAGACCATGGTCACGCCGTAATATGTATTTCTTTATGTAAACTTATTCATATCTGAATTGAGAAGACACTCTCACTCACTCACCACTTACTCATTCACATCACTTACATACTACAGTAGAGGTGAAATGACACTCTTCAAAAAGCCACAAACAAAAAAAAAAATAAAATAAAATACATAACCTTGAATTTTCAGAAATGATGAATACCCAATTTTTACATTGAAAATTCAAACCGGATTTTCATCACCAGAATTTCTGTTGCGAGAAGGCAATCAAAATTAAGAGGCGGAAAATATTAGCATTGAAATACTTTCATCGATCAAAGAACTTTGAAAAATAACGCCAGAGAAAAAACAACAACAAAGTAAAAACCAAAAACGTGCCTTTAGGGAAAATGTTGCGAACATTTATATTTTGTATGTGAGCCTTACATTGAATGTTGGTATTGTCACTTGACTTTCATGTCGCCATAACGTGGCCACACGCCTTTAATTTGCCGTCACATCTATATATATATATATATATATTCGTTTGTTTTATTTTTTTTAATATATAATTTTAGAAATTCTATTCTGGGTTCTGGGTCTGGTGTTTTGTGCGTCATATGTCTAAATTATCACAAACAACAAATCTATATAATACAAATATTTCAAACGCTGAAGAAGAAGAAGAGGAACAAAAATTCGTATATATATTTTGTATAATTAGCGGATTTATTTAAAATTTATTGTTTATTTTTTCGTATTGAAATTAAATTGAATTATTAGGAAAGAAGTAATAAAGGATAGCATAATTATGACGAACTTCAATCTATTTCAATAAAAAACTTGATGTATAGCTTCTATATATAATATATAGTTGTTATAAATTATTAGCTTTCAAAAAATATATACATATTTTGGCTCAATATAATTCTTCTAAATCATGTTTGACTGTATTTTCAAAATATTAGGTTACCCAGATTACATTAGGCAACTTTATTTGTGAAAATTGTTAGTTTGAGGGCAATGGAGGTGGAGGTTTACCATTCCCCTCTACTCTCTCACCTACAGAACTGAGGTAATTAAAATTGTCTAATGCAAATTATATTTATATTTATTATTTTATTATATTTTTTAAAATATTTCACATTTATTTAATATTATTGGCCTGCAAAGGTGTTTCGTTTTGTCGCGTCTATTTTTTTTGTTTTGCTTTCCAACAAAAAGTTCATTGAATTTTTCAAAACAAAAAATTCTATATATATTTCGTTGGTCATTAAACAAACATTTACCTGATATCGTAAATCTCTCATTTTCTTAATGATATAAATATCTATATTTGTATTTTATTTGTGGAAAAATATAGAACAATGCATTTTCATTTTCAAAGTCAAAAGTTTATGTAGGCAGTTCTAGGAATTTTTAAAAATAATCGTTTGGAATTTGATTTGTAACATATTGCCTTATTTATTAAATTTCTAAAAATTATTCGGATTGAATTTACCTATATATTTAAATGGAATTACAATTTAAATATTGGGTGTGTATGAGAATTCAATAATTAGTAACGATTTTTATAAATTGTTTGGGGCAGAGGGCTATACAGACGTTGTCTGTTTGTAAACATTATCACGATGGAAATGTTGGTGGTATTTCTATGAGAATATCGGACAATTCTTTAAGAATTATATCAATGTAATATTCATATCCTCCACTATAAGGTCCGCCATAAAAATTCGTTTAAGGTTTTACAATCTTTTTCCACCGAAGTGGTGGTAGTTTGGCAATCCGGGTCTTGAAGGATGAAAAATATATATAAATAGGTTGGGAACCCCCTTAAAGGTTCCGTAACATTATTTGTATATCAAATTAGGCAGGACAACATTTATTTGTACTTTGAAGTTTTTAGTCCAGTTTTTCTAACCTGTGCTAGTTTTTTCTAAATAAACATAGTCATCATATGTTACAGATTTTAAGAATTTTTTAAATGCACACCACATGGTGAAGGGAATAACAAATTTTGACCGGCGGAATATTACTAACGTTTTGCCTGTTTTTTTACACCCATATATTAGGCATAAATCACAATAATGTATTTTGAAAACTTTAGACCCAGCTGATGCGCTTGGTGAACTATTAATACCGTTTGGGTATACTATGTCATTAAAAGTCGCTCTGTACTGATGAAATATTCCGGAGAAGCTATAGGCAACCTTTCCCTTTATCGTCCTACAAAACCATTTCACATTCATTGGGGTTTGACTACGAAACTGAAGGATCGAATCCTGGCACAATAAAAAAGGTAGTTTATTTAGCGCAGCTGATGACTCGATTAACTGTCAAAGTGCGTAATTTCTACTTGAATTCGATGTGCAATGTTGCCAATCATGTGAAAAATTGTAAGGGAAAGATTGACAGATGGTCGAGTAGAAAAGGTTTTTGTTTTGATACATCACCGTATTATTGCATCATGGAGAAGCTATAATAAGGCAACCTTTCCCTTTATCGTCCTACAAAACCATTTCACATTCATTGGGGTTTGACTACGAAACTGAAGGATCGAATCCTGGCACAATAAAAAAGGTAGTTTATTTAGCGCAGCGACGATTCGATTTACTGTCAAATTGTGTATTTTCTACTTGAATTCGATGTGCAATGTTGCCAACCCTCTGAAATATTACTAGAAAAAATTGGCACATGGTCGGGACCATGATGCAATAATAAGGTGATGTATTAAAGCAAAAACCTGTTTTTGTTTTAATATCTTCAATTTTTTTCACAATAATATTTCAGGTAGTCCATTTAGCTGCACATTCTGATTCAAGTAGAAATTATCACTTTGACAAAGTGAGTAATTTCTACTTGTATTCGATGTGCAATGTTGCCAACCATGTGAAATATTATATGAAAAAACAAAGGTTTTTGTTTTGATACATCACCTTATTATTACATCAGAGTCGGGACAAAAACAAATGTTTTGGATCGAATTTTACGAATGAAAGTTGATGAAACTGGATTATATCTAATACACAAAAAATGTTGTGCCTTATCGCTGTACTCTAAATTGCCAATATGACATTATTGACGACCAGTCAACTGAAACGTCTACAACGCAATAGATTGCAATCGCGTCTATGCATGATTAGACAAATTTGCTAAACTTTTGGAGATGAGCCAATTTATGGAAAACAGCATTGAACAATATTTTTTTAAGTACAAAATGAGATAACCGATTTCCAGAATATAATTCTCAATCGATACCTTGGAGGTGTGTTAATTTGTGGAAAATTGCATAGTGGAAGTTATTGGGATACAGTGAGGTACTCCCTAAAGTTGCGAGAAGCCGGACTCCCATTTAATAAGGACCGATTGCATAATTTATCATCACAGATTTTTTTAGATCATTTCATTCATATATGTTTATTTGTAGTCAAATATTTAAGATATTAATTATAGGAAATTTTGTTTAGAACATTTTTTGACGAAGAATGTTCCAAATATCTGTGGGATTTTATTCACAGAAAAAATAACTTCTTACAAATATTCACAATTGAGCTCTCTAGCATGTGGGAGATGTTATCTCTCAGAATTCAGAAACCAAAGGCTTCAAATAATAATAATAATGTATTCATATTACAGTCCCCACAAAAAAATAAAAAAAATATATAAGATCTTTTCTGGAGCACTGATGAGATATTGACGAACCTTCAAAAATCAACAAAAAATTTTACGATTCACAGTTTTTATGCATACACTTTTTTATGTTTATCACACTTCCGTTTTGTTTTCGAGAAAACGCCCCTCGAAACGCAATAAACAAATGGGCCTCCTAACACAGTTCGATATATAAATACCTATACAGATGAATGTTGTTGTAATTCTATAAAAAAAACGAACACAATGAAAAAAATTTTGTTCAAGGTCATACCATTTAACAATGAATTCAAGGTTTATAGCAACGTTATGCGATTCAGGTAATTTCAAAAGTTTTTTTAATGTACAATTTTATTAACAAGAAAATGCATTTGTGTTTTTCTTTTTCAATTTCCATTTTGTTTCGAGATCTGCTTTTTTATTGACGAATCTCTTTGAAATAAATAAACATTGTTTTCCTTTTTCTTGCTTCAAACGTTAACTACGAGTACTTGAATACAGCATTATATTTGTGATATCTTTAAAGCAACAATCATTTGAAAACAAAAATAAGATGGTCATAAAATTGCAACAACATTTTTATTTTCTTTATATAAACGTTATATAAGCACTAGATGTTTTTTTGTGGTTCGCTTTGCTCCATTGATACAACAAAACATTTTTCCGATTTTTCTTATGTATACCTAACAAATATCAGTTGCCTATAAGGACACACCGAAATATAGGCATCCCGATATTTTGGTCGACTAACATTAAAGTGCACATAATAAGCGGTGTGTATAAAGACTGCAGCTATTTCATGTGTATATTGGCTGTTGTAAACATCGTTTATATTAAAGTGCTAGAAATTGTAATTTGAATGTTAAATTTCATTGCGAACAAAAAGTTATGATTCAGAAAAGGATTATTGTGATTTAAAATGTATGACGTGATTTAACATTATTTTATTCTGTGTATATTTTTAGAAAAATTTAAAAAACATCAAATGATGAGTAAGTGACAGACTGATTGATTCATCAACGCCCACACAAATGGAATAAAGACACTGACATTTATTTTCCCCTATATTTACTATTGCTTTGAATGGAGAACTGTTTTTGATGGGGAATTTTTACTTTTTCCCATTGATTTTATTACAAATTAAAAAAAATCCGTATGAAAATCTACACACACACAAGAGTTGCAGATTTAGTAAATGAGTTTTTTCACTCCTATAAAGGTATATCAGAACCACTTGTTTGATCCCATAACTACTCAAAAATGTCCCTTTACCCTTTCAAATGATAAATTTAAAAAAGTTTATGCTATTTTCAATTTATGACCAAATATAGTTTTTGTGGGAAATTATTTTATATTCGCTTTCTATTTATAGAGAACGAAAAGTGTACTCTTTTTCTAATGTCGTTGATATATTTGGTTTCTCCTCTTCCAATGAGCAGAACCTTTCTAATATAAGCACCTAAAAATTAGCCTTTAAATACTCCTCTTTAAGATCCTTTATAAGCTCATGTAAAGGGCCTCCATAGGTTCCTTTGAAGTTTATTTAGGGGTCTTAAGAAACTCATATACAGTCTCTCCTACAAAGGAGGCTATATAACCCTATATAACCTTCTATGAAGACGGCTGTAATAAATCATCTATATCCCCATGTGAAACCTTTTCTAACTCCTATGAAATTGGACGATGGCTTAACAGACTGCAACAACGGATACTTTAAAAGCTCCTAAAAGTCTCATTTAATGCCTACAAATAAAAATTACGTTAATATCCGCCGGACCGAACTTTTTCTTCAAAATTCTCGGGAATTTTAAACAGTGCTGCATACTGTCAGCCAGTAGGTGATCAAAGAAAATTAAATACCAAATCATAGACCCTCGGGTTGAAAAAGTGGTCTAGGAATTTAAATATACCGAAAATTAAAGGAGACCTTTGTATGGGAGCTATTTCAATGCATGAATCCGTTTTATCCACTGGGGATCCGAATTGACAAATTACAGCCACTTCGTTGAAGAAATGTTAGTCGAATTTCTTCAACGAAGTGGTAGTTAAAACATGGATCTATATTGACAAATTTTGTGTGATTACGTTGTTTATTCAATCCAATGTCCATACTTTGACCTATAAAGAATAAATTCTGTAATGATTTGTTTACCCTCCAAGAACCCGGAACAACAAATTACGCTCGATTCTGTGTGAAAATGAGTCTGAAATACTTATAATGGGGCGGAATCTTTATATGGGAGCCATTTCCTAATCTACCTATTTTTAGAAATTTTCTGCTAATAAGTTCTTTATCCAGTCTGGAACCCAGTCCAAATGCCTAAAATGGCGGCACCACTAAATGGGAGCTTTGTCAAAACATGGTGCTATACCTAAAATAGTCTGCGAACATGCTTTTAACCTTACAAGAACCCGGAATGCCAGACTATAGGCATTCCGGGTTAGTAAAATATGCGTAAAACTCTCAAAAAATCTATAACAGGCGGGACCCTGATATGTGGGATTTGTCAATACTTGGCCCTATGATTTGAAAAAGGTTTTTCATTCTCATAGAACCCCAAAATGGCAAATTATAGTCACTTCGATGGAAATACGCCGCTACACAATTCAAAATATCGAAAATGTCGGAAAGGCGGAACTTTCATATGGGAGCTATGTGGAATGATTAACCTATAGAAGTTTTTCTATAATGACTATGTGGCAATAAAGTATCTGTATAAGGATCCAGCCCATCGATTTATGATGGATTTACCCTCTAAGAACTCGGAATGCCCAATTACAGTCACTTCGTGAGGACACTTGAACACTCACAATTCCTAAATGGTCCCTGTTTTGTTATAACATTGACTTATATTGAAAAATGTCTGCAAAGATGTTTTTCAACCGCAATGCCAATTTAAAGCTACTTCTTTAAAAATATGCGGCAAAAATATGCCAAAATATGCACATGCATCTAAAATTGTCTGCAAAGATGTTTTTCTCACTTCATGAACCTCTGTGGGTAATACGGAAAATAGTACAGATTTTCTATATATGGGGCTTTGTCTAAACATGGACCTATATCGAACATTTGGACCTATATGGCGGATATTTTATGTAAAGAGGATAAGTCGAAATGCCAGTTTACATCCACTTCGTTAGAAAATGTCGCTTGGTCCTTCAAAATATTAAGAATTCTGCCATTTTGATTAGAGAATGTCCAAAAGTAGAACCACGTTAAACAATTTATTTAACGTAACAAATAGTAGTCACTTAGGATTGGATTCAGAACTCTTTCCCATAATTTGTGGTCTTATTTGCTAGATTCAGATTCTATATCTCATGGTACACCGATTCGGTAGCTTCCAAAAATATTTTTACTTCTATACATAACTATTAATATATTTCGTTCTGCAAATCGGACAGGATACTGGTCCTATGATGCACCCACCGATTTTGTTTTTTATTCCTACTTTCTTAGTTGGTTTTATTAGTAGCATATATTTTAATATACTAAATATCAACGTAAACAAAATCAAATGCTACCCTCTAATATGTTGAAATTTCAAAGCATACTTTTAGGCGTTAACAAAATAGGACGGGGAATTCTCTATGAAAGATGGATTATTATCAATGATCCTATCATTATTTTAACGAAAAAATTTAAATTGGCCAATTTTTGTAGATAAATACAATTACTAAAATGTTTTTTTTTTATTAAAAATCTCAACAACTAAAGGAACAACAACAAATTAGCAATTTTAAACAAATTTAAAGCATTATGTATCTACTATTTCAGTTAATAAAGCCAAGCGCAAAATTTTAGCAACAGGTGATAAATAGCAATTGAATGGATGATATTTGGTGGTGGTGGATAGTAGTAGTGCTTGTGGTGGTATTGTTGTTGTTGGTAAGCATTTAGAAACTCACTTGATTCACAATGGTTGCCTGTTCCTCAGCCACATCCTGTTGATGATCCCGTGTTGGCATTGGTGTAAAAGTGCTAGACGGTGGTACATAACCACCGGATGGATTCAATTTGGGGAATACTGTTTGTGGCAGCGTATTGATGGGTTCCGACAAAGCATGTTCATATTGTCCGGGGCCGGGTAGAAAAGGTGAGGGGGCTCTATGGGAATTTAAATAAAACAAATTTTAATTTACTTTTCGCATTTTTTCCTATTAGAAATGGAAAACACAATACCTATGGGGTTGATTTGGATCTGGACTGGTAGAAAGTAATGAGGAATTTGGTCTCGAATTATCAGCACTTAAACCCTGAGTGTAAGCAATTTTACTGTCCCTATGGGTAGGAATACATACATTAGCATGTTGATTAAAATTTTTTGTGAGACATTCTTACCTGTGCACAACCAAACTTATTTCATTACCAGCTGTACGGAATAACATCTGAGCATCGGCATGGCTAACATCTCTGGCGTCATATTCTCCAATTTTAGCAATTATATCGCCACGTAGCACTTCACCGAAAGCGGGGCTGCCAACCTGAACCTAGAAGTGTATACAGAGGTGAAAAAAAACATTATTATTTTTGTAAGTGAAAACATAATCGTCATATATCACAAATATTTTTTTTGTGGTTTTGTCAAACATTTTTAATGCAGCTGTTTTGTTTCGTATTTATTATACTGTTTAGAAGGTTACGCATAGATTGACGCATTCATGTGTAGTTTATCTTCAATTCATTCGATATTCGCATTAACCTTGTATTAATTTGGTCAATCAGTTTTATTTTTGTAACAATATTGCGTGTGTGCAGTGAAAGTGTTAAAAAGATATATGTTTTTATAAAATTGTCACTTGATTAGAAATAACGAGAGGAAGGGGGCATATATTTGTATTTAAGACAACTACACAAATAAAGTTTACAATGAATCCAAATTTTAAACAAATATGGTAAATTTTTATTAATTGTCATCGAGATGAGAAGAGAAATTTCGATTACAGACAATTCTAGCAATTTCTGAAAAAGATCAAATATATGTTCGGCGATTTATATCGTAATTTTAATAAAATTGTAAATAGAGTTATAAGATTTATTTGGATTTGTACTGCATGATCAGTTACGAAGAATTTTTATTGATTTATAGTCTTGATTATTTTTGAACAAAATCCGTTTCAGAGAATTTGGTGTCGATTTCAAAATGAAGAGAGTAACCGATTTGATCCAAATTCTTCATATCGTAATAAATAGTCCAAATAATATTCGAAATTCGGCATAACCTCTCTGTTCAAAATTGTGAAGAATGGGGTTCCCGATTTGCTCTAAACTTTACAAATTAGGTACACTTCCCACAAAGGAACATATTTTAAAAATTTTTAAAGTATATAGATCCACACTTTGTATATGGGCAAAAGATGGCACCCATTTAAAATATGTAGCCATGTTTGTTTGTCGAAATATTTAAGTTGTAGCTTTGAAACTGTCCCGCCAAACTTTCGAAATGTTTGTGGATTTAGCCGAATTTTTCAAACGAAATGGATGTATTTTGGCATTCCAGCTTTCTGGAGGAGCTGTTTTAACATAGCTTCCCCCTTAATTTTCAGTATAATAGATCATTTTTGTTCCCATCAAAACGGATCTAATTTCGAATTCCGGGGTTTTGGAGGCTGATATATAGCAAAAAAGGCAACATAGGTCACAATATAAAGTATAAGCATGTATGACATACATCTATGTAGAAATGTATAAATATAAATATAAAATGAGTTTTAACATAGCCCCCATATATAAAACTTCCGCTTAATTTTCAGTATAATTATATACATCCTTATTGTTCGGATCAAAACGGATGTAATTTCGAGCTCCGGGTTTTTGTAGACTGATATATTGCGAAAATGTAACATAGGTCACAATATAAAGTTTAAGCCCAGCTACATGTTTTGATGTTTTAATTTTAATAGGAGTGAAACAAATTTGCAGAAAATGTTCAATGTAAGACCCATTTTCATTTTGACAGGTGCGTGTTGCAATTTTCCATTGTCATTGGGGGTTGTTGAAGGATGAAAACATCTTTGCAGGAGCAGATCAGGGTTTTGTCCCGCCATATTTTCGACATTTTAATGATTTTAGTCGAATTCTTTTAAAGAAATCATTGACATCACATGTTCCTTGTGATTAAAATAATTTTTTCCAAAAATTTTCAACAAACTTGTTCATGGTTTTAACATTTAATAGTCCCCATACGTTCAGTATGTATACCTGTTTATACCCTACACAACTATGTTGTCAGGATGTTATAGCTTTGTGCAGCCCCAAGAGTTTGTAACGCCGCGAAATATTGGTCCTAGAACCACCTTTAAGCATACCGATCTTCATATCTCGACTAGCAGAGTCAATCTAGACAAGTGTGTCAGTCCGTCCGTCTGTCCATTATAATTTGTACATACGAAAAATTATGAACCAATCTTCACGACCTTTTGCATGTAGGATGGGCTCTGACTAATCAAGACCCCTTTTTGGAAAAGATCGGTTAATAGTTAGGGGATAAAATGGACCAAATACTTATTTTTTTCGTTATTTCTGATTATGGTTCTATCATCGCGAAATTTTACATAGAGAAAAGAACAAGCGTGCTTGTTTTGATAAAGATCGGTCAATATTTAGTGTCAAACAACATTTGTATTCTATTGCGTATATATTTACCCCTGAAGGATATAGACGATAATCAAAATCCACTTCAAGTCTCAGAACAAACTATATATTTATATTCAATAGTTTTTAAGAAATTTATTTTATTATTTGATATTATATACCTAATACCATAGACAGACGACAGACTTAATTTGCATTAAAAAGTTCTTAATTTGAATTAAAATTTACCCCTGACAGACGAGAGTTTCTGCATTTATGAACCAGTTTTTTGTTTCAAAACTATTGTTTGTCTGTGTGTAGGAAGAAAATATTGACATTTCTTTACAATTTTTTTTAGGATTACATCTTTTTGAAATTGATACATGGCAGGAAGGAAAACTAACAGCTATAATGAAGATAAAACAGCTCCAAATTTGAAGAAATGTTGAATTTTGCCTTTATTTTTAATTTTTATTTTCGTAAACGTAAACAAATTTGACAACAATCAATTTATTTTCTACAGCATTGCCATATTGAAATAGCTTAATTCAGTATAAATTCAGTTTGATTTTGTGCATTAACAACACATAAAAATGAGGATAATGTACAAGTTAATTTGAATTAAGGCTGTTAATGCAAATTAAGGCTGTCGTCTGTCTAGGCTATAAAATTAAGTGTCATGTTACTTTAATGCACTTTGTCGAAAAAAATACTGGGAAATGTCTTTTGAAAAAAATACAAGAACATTTTGAATTTTTGGTTCAAAATGTATGGCTATATATTCGGTATATACATTATACAGATTTCTCTTGTTCAGTGACATATACTAAAAATTGATGGAGAATATTTTTGTCCCTTGTACCATTCTTCTAAAACGTCATCATGTGGGAAAAATGGGTAAAAACTAGTAATAAGTACGATATTAACCCTAAAATGAGTTTTTGTTTTTTAAGATTTTTGACGTTTAAGCTGATTTTTGAGTTTTAGTCTATTCTGAGACTTATAGTAAAACGTGATGGCGAATATTTCTGTAGAATATTCTGAGCAGCTTTAAAACCGTTTTGAATGTGTTTTCAATCACTTATGGAAAAGGGGACCGAAAAGACCCCTTCAATGAGTCGGATGAGGGTTAAAGTTGTATACCAAAATATTCCTCGATATTTTATCAGTAATATTGCCGAAGACACTATATACCTAAAATGCAAGGATTTCAGGAAATCATTATTCGAAAATTATCGAAATTCTTGAAAAGGGGGAATATTGCCCCACTTTTTAGGTTACCTCCCGACGTAAACTTTAAAAACGCCGATACACGTGTCTTCTTTTTTTAGCCCCTCTTTCATAATCTGTTGGAATTTCCCGGTAATTATTTTTTGTGTTGCACAGTGTTATATTGTCATATGTACTCGGATGTGGAAGTTGCAATTAAATATTTACAGATGCTTACGTATTCAGATATTATTTAGTGACCCGTTACCACACTAGAGGGCGGAAATATAGCGCTGATCGCTTTGGAATTTTTCATGAGGATCCAGGTATGGTCAAGGACAACGCCTGTAATTTTCGGTGATGATCAGATAATAATATTGGGATGAAGTGGACCGAAAACTTATTTGTTGTGTTTTTTCGATATATAGGCCACAATTGAAAGCCGAACATCACACATCCCACGGCGAAGGGAATCTGGACAAGTAATTAGAAGGGCTGTACTGAATATTAGTAATATTTGTCGATCTCTTGTCGGTCAAAAGGGTGCAAATATCGCGAAATATTGTCCATGCTCAGAATATAGAATCAAAGAAAGTTTTCGTGGAAAGTTAGATTTTCGTGTTCGCCCCCTTCCGACTATACTGCTCCGCTCACTGTTTTTTTTTATTAATTTTATCGTTATAAATCTACTAAAGGTCCCGACTGTGGAGTTTATAAAAAGTTCGGACCAACCTAAGGGGATACCCCCATTCTTAGTTAATTTGATTCCAACCTAAACTAATTGAAGAATGTCCCTATAACTTTTCAAGTGAAAATCTCAACAACTTTCGAATATATAGCCTATTCATTCTGTCAGCATCAAACGACGTCTTAAGGGACCCCCCCCATTCTCGATATTAATTTTTCAAGATTTTCAATGGGCTGGTAAATCAAAACCAATGCTTGTTAAGGTTTGTAACTTTACACATATATATTTGAAGATTTAAAAATTAAGAAAAATAATTTACAAAAAATTTTTGTTATTGTTTTGTTGTTGTTTTTTGTAATTAAAAAAAGTCCTTATTTTTGATGGCGGGCATGATAACTCCTCACTGGAACATCGGAATCCGAAAATTCCAACGGTGTTAGAAAGAGTACACATCTGGCTCTCGTATGAACTAGGATTATTGACTTCGCTCTAAAATTAACAAAATGGTGGACCTTTGAAAAAATATTTTTGAAAAATCGCCGATTTTTGACCAAATCCCAAGTTAAAAAATAAGGAAGATCTTCACCGATTGGCTTTATCCTAGTTCATACGATAGCTATACACTCACAGAGAAACGTGTAAAAATTTGAAGTCGATTGGGTTATTTGTTTTTGAGTTATCGTGCCCGCCATTCGCAAAAAAATGTTTAGAGAAAAACTCGTTTAAATTTTGAGAAACCCTTCAGCCGTCACACAATAAATCGGCTATATCTTTAAGAGTTGTTGAGATTTTTATTTGAAATTTTGTAGGGACATTCTTTAATTAGTGTAGATTCCAATTATATCAACAACATTTTTGACCCCGAGAATGGGGGGTCCCCTTAAGTGATTCTCGAACTTTAAACGCGTTTTTACTCGAAACTGTGTTTTTACGAATGGCAATCCAATCCTATCGTTTCCAAATTTTGACACGTTTCTTAAGCAATTCTTTATTTGCCATTGTAAAAATTTCCATATTTTTAAATTAATTTGGTGTATGAAAAATGTGAAATATCAGAGTTATTTGAAAAATCTTTGCCCACATGCTCAAAGTTCTTGATTTTCCTTTTTTATTTATCTTTTGTCACACACATAATTTTCTCTTTTACCACTGTGGAATTTTCAAAATTAATGACAGCACTTTAAATTTGTCCCAACGATTTAAAAATCATTAAACACAAAAATTGTCGTCGAACATTGTTGAAATGAATTCAATAATTCATCTAAAATAATTATTCTTTGTTTCTTTGCGAAATGTATTTATTGTCTTATTGGACAAAAAAAGTCTATTTAGAATTTGTTTCGGGCAATTATAATTTGATTTATTGTGTCTTGCCGCCATTGATTTCATTGGCCTTGGCAAATTTTCATTTGGCTCTTGTTTTCATCTACCACAAAAAAAAAAAAAAAATAGCAAAATCACTCTCTGATGAAAATTTAATAAAGGGAAGGACATTTTATGAACACATTTTTATTAGTTTATAGTTGATTGTAAAATTTTCTATAGAAAAATAACATTTTCTGCGTACAGTTAGGTAAAAAAGTTTTTGTATATTTAATAAAAAAATCTTTAGAGTAATTTTAGATATTTGAGATAAGCGTTAAAACAACGAACGAACAAATGAAAATTCACCACAAAAATTGTGAAAATCACAGTTCGCAAAACTTATGCTTTTTGGGTCAAGATAGAGATGTGATGCCTCACTAAGGAACATCTGAGAATGTTATAATCCAAAGTGTTAAAGAAACCCCAAATTTGCATATTCCTTATCATTTTCGTTAAAGACTCGGGTTAAAGGGCTTATAAAGATTTTAAGTCGTCCAATCATCAACAACGTCATGTCTTTGAAATGTACGAAATTTAACCGAAAATCCATCGAAAAATAATTTGGTCTGATGAGTTCCATTTACACGTCGGTCACTACGTTCGGAAAAACCAAGAGTTACTACACCACGTACCCCATATAACAGTGCCATCCAATATTCGGTAGGTTACACTGTTTCTGTTTTTTTTTTTTTTTGCTGTTTTCGGCAAATTATTCTATTAAAAGCCAGGGTAGTCGGACGGGCCGACCATACGATAACCTACACAACTACTCTAACTTTCTGCGGATTTTTATTCCGAGCCTGGGCAATATTTCGTGATAGTTGCACCCTCTTGCCGGATTAGAGTTCAACAGCACCTCTTCCTTACATTGACATATTGTCCGAATATTACTAATATTCAATACAGTCCTTCGCCGTCCGTTTAACACCCACATCCGAGTACATAAGACAATATAATTGACATCAATTTAAAGGCAACCCACTCATCTTGGATATACTATCAACTTCTTGGCTCTATGTCCTTCAGGAGTAAATATTTACGCTATAGAATACAAATTTTGTCATTTTTCACACAAAAGTCAGCATCCATTTGAACCGCTAAATATTCACCGATCTTTATCAAAACAGCCATGTTTATCCCACTTTCGATGTAAAAATTGGAGATGTTTGGGCCATAATTGCGGCCTCTGGAGCGACCAGAAAAACCGGCAAAAATTATACATTTGGTCCATTTCATCCCCTAAATATTAACCGATCTTTACCAAAAACTATAGAGGTCTTCATTGGCCAAAACCGGTCCTACATACAAAAAATTTCGAGAAGATTGGCCCATAACTGTGACCCATAACTGTATCGTGTTTACAAACTATAATGGACGGACGGACACACATGTCTAGATCGACTCAGCTAGTCGAGATATGACTATCGGTATACTTAAAGGTGGGTCTAGGACCAATATTTCGTGGTATTACAAAGTCTTGGGGCTGCACAAAGCTATAATACCCTGACAACATAGTTATGTAGGGTATAATTATATATTTTTTGGTTATAATTCAGAGGAGGATTGAAGACATGGATCACCCGAGTTGGTTCCAATTTGATGCATTGAGTTATCAATGGGGTTGCCAGCCAACTTCCTACAGAAATTGTAAATATTGGTCGATCTTTGGGTACAGCCAGGTAGGCCTTTTATACTTAATTTAATTTGAATTACGAAGAGGCTATAATTTGGCATTCCGCATTCTTAGCGCATTATGAACATTGATCATACAAAGGTCCGCGTCATTTTTGGTATGTTTAATATTTTGAATGTCTACCTCATGGTGGAGGATATCAAAGTTTATTATAAAAGTTCATATAAAAATAGATATTTAAATGTAAACCACATTCCTTTCTCTTTATTGCGAAATAAACATCCAATCATTAAATCCTAAAAATTTCCATTTAATTTGAATTTAAAAAATTATCTTATTGGATAATCCTACATTATATTTTGAATATTTTTATAACACCTAATGTTCCACTGATTTCATATTCAATACTTCATTTTATTTATTTTTTCATTTTCATGGAATATTTTTTGCCTTAATAATACGCCGCCAATCGCTCAAAATAACATTTCCATAGCCCATCAATTTGGTATTTCGATCACTTAACATATCAATTGAACATACAAATACATGTACATACATACTCGTTCATATGTACATTAATTTCAATTACGTTCTGTATGCATGATTGAATGTTGTAATTAGCTTTGACATTATCTCAAGGATATCTGCATTTTCGTTTTTTTTTTTTTTTTTTTTTGAAAAATACATATAATTTGAAAAATTTGATCTGACATTGTTTGTTCAAAAGCGCACAGCAAACAAAGACAGCAACGACAGCAAACATTTCGAAACCTTGGACCTGTGATTGTAAATCTATACTAGGAAGATGAAATGAAAAAACAACAACAAAATATTGTTGCACTTAAAAACAACAATGACCACAATATAAAAGTATTTATTTTTACTAGATGTTTGTAAAGGTGTGTGTGTGTCTGTGTAACCCCAAAAATACCTGTAAAAAATAATGTTTTGATTTCTTCTCTTAAGTTGTTTACATGACTACTGCCAGGCAGCCGGACAGGCAACTTGTACCACAGCATTTTCGTTCGAAAGAAATAAAATAAAACATGTAAAAGGAAAACAGCACATAAAACAATACATCATCATTTGTTTGAATATTTTTCATTTTTGTTTTCTTCTTCATTTTTGGTTTGTTGTTATTTTCTTACTACGTCTGCATTGTGAAAATCGCAATTTGCAACATTTACAAATTACAAAAGAAGAATAAGCAAATAAAAAAATGTGAAAAAAACACCAGCCGAATTTGTGCCAAACAAATAATAAATTCAACAAGTTCGAAAAAGTCAGTGCACAGCTTGTTCGACTATTTAATACTTTATACAAAATGTATACTCTTATTGACACTAGATTGTCGAACGCGGTCATTTTGACCGCTTTTCAATTTTATGTACAAAACAACTGTGCATATAATGACACTTTTTTTTATAATTTGGTGACTTTTTTATAAAAACGTAATTCTATGTGGTACAAAAAGTCACCAAATTTGAAAGAAAGTGTCATTATATACACAGTTGTTTTTGTACTTGAAATTGAAAAGCGGTCAAAATGATCGCCTTCGGCAATCTAGTGTTAAATAAGGTATAAGAGACAATTTAAAGAAATTAATTTCAAAATGTTGTTGTTGTTTTTTGTAATTAAAGAAAAGTCTTTGTTTTCACTGGAATATCCGAATCTCACAATTCCAATTAGAAAGAATACATATTATACAGATTATTGACATAGAATACAGGTTATTGACTTCACTCGAAAATTAGCAAAAATGCTGACCAAGGATTTTTTTGGAGGAGAACACAAACAAAGATAGAAAATAAGGACTCAACCGATTGGATTTATTCTAGCTATGTAGGGATTTATCCCAGTTGTGTAGGCTTATGGAACCAATTGGATTAATCGTTTTGGCGTTATCGTGCCTGCCAATCGTAAAAACACTATTTTGAGAAAGTTTGAGAAGCACTATAGCTGTCGCTTGATCCTGATACAATAAATCGGATATATTTTCCAATGTTGTTGAGGTTTTCACTTGAAATGTTAATAAGACGTTTTTGAGAAGTTGTAGATTCATATTAAATAAAAATGCCATTGTAACTACTTAAAAATGATGTACAGAGGTACATATGTTAGTATAGCACTCATATAACGGTACCGATCCATTTTTTCGTTACTTTTAGGCACATTCATTTATATCATCCAAAGCAAATGTTGAATCTTGTTTGGTGCAAATATCGTCTATATACATTGGTAGCCAAAACTAAAGCAACTGAAATTGCAAACTGAGTAACCATTTTCGGGGTATTGAATCTATACCACCCTCAATTTGATCCTTGGATATACTATTTCTAACACCCTGAACCCTCGGAAAGAGGTTATGTTTGTTTGCTTCTGAATCTGTTTTGATTTTGCTTTCTATGATACCCCAAAGTTTTTTTCATAGGGTGAAGATCTGATAATTGTGTTGGACATTATAAAACCCTGATTTTTGACTCGCGCAACCAATCGTTGATATGTTTCGGTGTTTGTTTGTCAAGTTGAAGTAACCAAACAAATGGTACATTGTCTTCGGCGGATTGAACCAAAGCGTATTCCAACACATTTCTATAATCAATCCGATCCATTACTTCATAAATCTCGTAAATAAATCGAATTCCATTAAAAAGAAAAATACCCACCTCCATGCTTCCCAGTACCCTTGCAATACTGAGGCTTGAACTATTCATTTTTTGACCTTCTGTGCCTTAAATATTAAATTTAAAGTCATCCGAGGACTGAGCTTTTCCGGAAGGCAATCTGGCTTTCCGATTCTTTTCAGAAAATAAAGAACTTTTTTTCGAAGTTTCCGGGCATGTAGCCCTGCTACCATATATACAACTGTTACGACAATTTGTTGATCAGTACGAACTGATATTTTTGAAGCCCTTCTCCGTGCTGAACTGTCAATACTGATATAGTTGTATAAAATCAACGTACAATTCTAGAAATCACAGATTTATTCGTGGGATATTTCTCCGAAATCATTTTCTGTGATAAATTATTTTCACAATCATTGGTAATTAGATGTTTTATCGGAGTACTGTATTTGTTTCTAGCCATTTTAATACCCTATACAACTATGGTGTCAGAGTATTATAGCTTTGTGCAGGTCCAAGAGTTTGCAACGCCACGAAATATTGGTCCTAGAACCACCATTAAGTATACCGATCGTTATATCTCGACTAGCTGAGTCGATCTAGAAATGTGTGTCCGTCCGTCCGTCTGTCCATTATAATTTGTAAACACGATACAGGTCATTTTATGGACCAATCTTCACCAAATTGTGCATGTGGATGGATTCTGTCCAATGAAGACCCCTGTTGTTTTTCGTAAAGATCGGTTAATATTTAGGGGATGACATGGACCAAATACTTAATTTTTCTTAGTTTTTTTGGTCGCTCCAGAGGACGCATTTATTTCGCGAACATCGCGAAATTTCACATAGAGAAGGGAATCGGACCAAACAATAAGCATGTCTGTTTTGATAAAGATCGGTCAGTCTATTACAAAATTTGTATTCTATGGCGTATATATTTACTCCTGAAGGACATAGAAGGACCCACTGCCACACTAGAGGGCGGACATATAGCGCTGATCGTTTTCAAATTGTCCATGTGGTTTCACTTATGGTCAAGGACAACGCATATAAATTTCGGTGTTGATCAGATAATAATTTTGGGATGAAGTGGACCGAAATCTTACCTATTTCGAGTCAATCTAAGGGCCACAATTATAAGTCGAACATTACAACACAACCCATGGTGAAGGAAAGTAATTATAAGGGCTGTACTTGAATATTAGTAATATTCGGAAAATATGTCAGTGTGAGGAAAAAGTGTTGTTGTCCTCTAATCGCGCAAAAAGGGCAAATATAATGAAATATTTCCCAGGCTCAGACAAAACATCCGCAGGAAGTTAAGGGCTAAACAGAATGTTCGCGTTGAGCGTTTTTTGTTATCGCGTTAACGCACGCAAAAAGTTAAAATATATTTAACTCCGAAGCGCAGCGCTCAACAACTTCGAGCGTTTGTGTTATCGTTTCCTTGTGGTTGTTGTATTTTCGATAACACATAACGCAACGGATGGCTCAACGCGATCATTCTGCTTAGCCCTTTAGAGTTCTGTAGTGGTTGTGTAGGGTCGGTATATATGCATATATATATATATATCATAATTAGGTTTGCATTTATTAACCTTGCAATTTTAATTGCTTTAGTTTTGGCCACTAGTGTAGGTCCATCCATCAGAAACATCAACTGATATTTTCTAACTAGTTAAATATCACAAAATAGTTGGCTTTGGTAGGGTACTGAAAATGCAACGTATTTTTGGCGACCAGCTATTGGCTGAATTGAGACAAGTGGAGGCCCTTTTTTTGTTTCTTGAACGGCTACTTGGTGTTTGTTTTCATTCACAAATTGGCATCGTTTAGACGATTAGCGTCTCTTTTTTTTTTGTTTCTTCATCATCTGTGTATTGCAATAGCGTCAGTTTTTTTCGAAATTTCTTTTTTATTATTTTTTGTTTTGTTTTCAATTTTTTTTTTTCTTATTTTTATTGTGGTAAATAAACTTGGCAAATAAATGATCTGTAGTTTTTTGAAAACCCAAAAAAGAACCAAAACAAATTTTTGATAAATTGGTGCCCAGCAAGAAGTGTGGCATGGCGTGGCGTTGGTGGACGATACACTCACAAAACACAATGCAATAAATGTCCTTAAAAGAAAAGTGACGAATACACGATAACGATGACAATCGATAAATTAGATATTTTTCATTTAGATGTTGGGGTTTTAAATTTTGTTCTTGTTGTTGTTGGTATGACTTTGATTTTTACAGATGGGTACCACTAGGCGTATGAACGATATATCACATTGCATAATAAAAGTTTCGAATTCACAAAAATTTTATATTTTTAAATTTTTTTATATTTAAAAGATATGTGTTTTACTTTAAAACATATAAAAATCATTATTACTGGCTGGTATTAAATTTATAAAATTTAATATTTTTAAAATTTACGTTCATTGCAATAATTTCAATATGTTTTGAATTCATATAAATGTCACTGGTTAATTTGCAATTCACAATAAATATTTTTTTAACTACACAAATGTCATGGTCACAATGTCACTTTAATTTTTTGTTTCCAATTAGTATTGTTTTTGTTGTATTACCCGTGTTATTATCAATGGCGTATCCAGATCATTGCCACCGACTAGACGTATACCCCAGGGTGTATTTTGACCATCACGTTTGAGTACTACTGCAAATTCATGTAGCTTAGGGCTCATTATTCTGCTTCTTAGTCTTCTCCTGACTTCCTCGTTACTCTCGCACTTGACACTTCACCAAAACGAAAGTTTGTTGTGACTTCGAAAATTGGAAACACAATTAAATATATTTCGAATTTTCCGTTACAAAAACTTCGCAATTCGGTTTTTTTTCTTATTTGTTGGTTTCAAGTCTGTTCTTGTTATTATAACTTTTCTCTAGTACTATTAACTAGTTGTTGCAAAAAAATTGGTTGTTGTAATTGAAACGTTCAGTTCTTTGATTTTTGATTGTTGAAGAGAGAAAAACGTCTTGATCGTATTGAAAGCTGCCCAAGTACTAATTTTAAAAACACAAATCCGAATAAACAAGCATTTTTTGCGTTTTTTACTTCGTTTCGCTATTTTTTGCAATTGTGTCTCATTTTCTTTCTTCATTCAACATCAGCTGCCGCTGTTGCTGCGGTTGCGGCAGATGCCGAATTTGCGGCATCGTTTTTAATGATCTGATTGCTGCTGTTGTTGTTCTTATTATTATTTTACATACAGATGTATCAATTTTTATTTGTTCCTTTTTATTTGCTGTATTGCCGTAGTATTGTTGTTGCGGCCGATGGCTATGCTGAGCGGCCAGCTCCTAGCGCATTGTTATTGTACGGATCATGCCAAAACTAATGCTAACTAGCAATCTGCTGTTGTGGTTCAGTGGCGTTTCGTCTGGGGTTGGGGTATTTATGAATGTCCAATTGTTTTTGCAAAAATTAATTTATGCGAATGTCAAATGTTGTCATAATTTTCATTAATGTTTAGGCCTATACGAGAAGAATTTCCACAGAGTTATGAGGGGAAGGAATTCTATCTTTAGATTATGATCTGTGTTTTTTTATGCGACAGACAGAACACTTCACAGACTTCCGACTTCTGCAGATATAAGATTTTCCATAGACAGTAACCTTTTGCTGGTCTACAGATTGTCTGTTGGTTTTCTCAAAATGCAAATATTTTAATTCTTGGAATAGGAGGTATATTTACAAGACAACATATATACAAAGCAGACATTTGGTTAAATGTCACATTGGCTAAATTCCTTAAGGACTTCATAGAACTTCTGGTGATAGTGGGACGACTTCTGTACAGTCTTCCAGACATTCCTTTAAATTCTAGGGTTTTCAAAGTACCAGTGCAAAAAAAGAATGAGGTGCTCCCTCTCCTAGGAGCACCATGAACATACCAAAAAGAAGCGAGAAAAATATGTTTTTAATTCTCAAAATACCGATAGTTTTTGGTAATCAGATTTGATACCCAAAATACCAAATTACAGTCAATTCAGTTAAAACCGGTGCCCAAAATCCGTACATGCGTAAATCGACATATATTTTTTTTTAATCAAGAATATACATACATTGATGGCCAAAAGTGAAGCAACTAAATTACAAACTTAATAGATGTACTGTACCTTCATGTGCCCTACACAACTATGTTGTCAGGGTATTATATCTTTGTGTAGCCCCAAGAGTTTGTAACGCCGCGAAATATTGGTCCCAGATCCACCATTAAGTATACCGGTTGTCATATCTCGACTAGCTGAGTCAATCTAGACATGTGTGTCCGTCCGTCTGTCCATTATAATTTGTAAACACGATACAGGCCGCATTTGTTTTTTTTAAAGGTCGGTTAATATTTAGAAGATGAAATGGACCAAAAAAAAATTATTTTTGTCTGATTTTCTGGTAGCTCCAGAGGCCGCATCACAAAATTCCTTGGTGCGTCAATTACTTAAAATCAATCTATAATAAAAGGGAGCTATATCTAAATCTAGGCCGATTTTCACGAAACAAGGCAGACATCACTCTAGGCTCAATTCAGTACGTTGTGCCAAATTTAGTGCAAATCGAAGGATATATAGGGACTTTGGTGCACCATTTACATAAAATCGGACGAAACTTTATATGGGAGCTATATCTAAATCTGGACCGATTTTCTCGAAACTTGGCAGACATCATTCTAGGCTCAAGTCAGTACGTTATGCCGAATTTCGTGCAAATCGAAAGATATATAGGGATTTTGGTGGACCATTTACATAAAATCCAACGAAATTATATATGGGAGCTATATCTAAATTAGGACCGATTTTCTCGAAACTTGGCAGACATCACTCTAGGCTCAATTCAGTACGTTTTGCCAAATTTCGTGCAAATCGAAGGATATATAGGGACTTTGGTGCACCATTTACATGAAATCGGGCGAAACTATATATGGGAGCTATATCTAAATCTGGACCGATATTCTCGAAACTTGGCAGACATCACTCTAGGCTTAATTCAATACGTTATGCCAAATTTCGTGCAAATCGGAAGATATATAGGGACTTTGGGGCACCATTTACATGAAATCGGACGAAACTATATATGGGAGCTATATCTAAATCTTGACTGATTTTCACGAAACTTGGCAGACATCATTCTAGACCTAAATGATTAGGCTGTACCAAATTTCGTGCAAATCGAAAGATATATATACCGTACATTAAATCGGTTAAATATATATATATAAGCTATATCTAAATCTGAACCGATTTTTCCCAATTTCAATAGGGTTCGTCCTTGGGCCAAACAAATGAGCTGTGCCAAATTTCATCCAATTTGGATCATAAATGCGACCTGTACTTTGCTCACAAAAATACATGGACAGACAGACAGACGGACGGACGGACATGCATAAATCGACTTAGAAAGTGATTCTATGCATATTCTCAAAAGGAACCATGTGTCTATCTCGTTTCCTTTTGCCTGTTACAAACATATGCACAAAGACATAATACCCTGTACCACAGTGTGGTGAAGGGTATAAAAATCCACAGAAAGTTTGAGTTCCGTGGTATTTTGTAGGGTATCGTATGGTCGGCCCCGTCCGACTTTAATGTTCCGCTCACTGGTTTTAAAAATAAAGTTGTAGTGCATTTTTCAGAAATAAAAAGGTAATTTATTCACTTTAAAAAACATATAAACACAAAAGTTACTTTGAAATTAAAAATAATCTACGGGAAATTAAATTGACCCAATTTTTGCTTGGTCAAAACTAAAGCGACTAAAGCAATCGACAGTATAACATACATATATAAGATGCTCAATTTGATTCTTGGATAGACTATTCCTCGCATCCAACTAAACCTTTGTGAAGAGGTTATGTTTGTTTGCTTCTGAATTTGTTTTTGATTTTTTTTTATATTTGATAGGTCATAGAAAAACAAATTTTTGCCACGTTTCGGTGTATGTTTGAGGTTATAGTAAATGTGAATATTGCTCAGCCAAGGTAACCATAGCGTTTTACACATTTGTATAAACAATACGATCCATAACTTCAGAAATCTCGTAAATAGATCGAACTCCATAAAAAGAAAACCAGCCCTATGCCATTTTTACTCCAGAAATATTAAATTTTGGCCCCCATTTTTATGGAAATTGTCATTAAAAGGGATGGTACCGTTATGTGGGCGATGCATGTAATCCTGGACTAAAATCGATTCCTTTTGGTAAGGAATCGATGCTATTGCAATAGGAAAAAAGCGTAAAATAATCAAAATGCCAACAATTTTAGGCTGGACCTGTGCAATGCACACCGTACATCGCCACAAAGTGTGGAGGAGGATATTCTGCAATCGGAACAATGTTTGTCTTTGGGCAAGGAACAGACTTTCGAGGATAACAAATATTTCTTGCACTTTATCTTACAAAAAAATATCAAAGATACTAAAGAAGTAGTAGTTAATGTTACTCAATGTAGTTAATGTTACTCGTCATTATTATTTAACTACGCCCCTGTGTTTTTGCGTCTTTTGTTATTGTCTTTGCTTCAATGTGTAATTATTTAAAAAAAAAATTAATGCTCATTATTCTCGAATATCTGTCTAATGTTCTTATTTCTTCTGTTGCTTATTTTCGAAAATGCCTATCTATGATGTAGTAAAAAGTACGAGTCATACATCCCTACAAAAACAACACCAACAACCATTTGGCCAGAAATTACAATAAAAAACCAAATCAAAATCATTACAAACCAAACAATGTACCACCACCACTCCGTCGTACGATTTCACCAACAAAATATTGTGACGAATTACAAAAATATCTGCAAAAAAGCAGCTGATCTTAGACATTTGCAAAGTAACATCATTACACACTGAAACCCAGCAGCCCCCCTTCTCCCCAAATATCCTACACCTGAGCTAGAGGGGAAATAAATAGAATGCGAAAATTTGCAAAAGGTATCATCTCGTCTGTTCACAGTCAATTTATATTTTTGGTTCAGTGTCAGATCTTTCCGCATTTTTTAAAAATAACACCTTTTGATTTTTTTTCGGTTTGCTTACGGGGAGGAAATGTAATGCAAATTGTTAGCAGTGTTACAAATTGTTGGGTTTCTTTTCTTGTTGTTGTTGTTGTTTTTTCATGTGGTGGTTGGCTATCTATTAGCCAAGTTACTAACAACCTATGAAAAAGACTAATTTAAATCAACGTAAAATAATGGACTTTCACTATTCATTGGCACTGGTCATGGGGGAATTGGTTCATCATCACCGCCACCACCAGGGGAATGATTTGGGTTGATTGTTGTATAGTTGTAGTGGTATGATTTTTATTTAGATACTGATTGATGTTTTCTTTTGTTTTTATTGGGGAGGGATATAAAAAAACTTAATTTATTTCAACATTTCTATTGAGTTTTAAAATTAAATCGAGTATTTTTAGAATTTCAAAATCAAAGATAGGCGACAATGTTTTTTTCTGTTTATATTAAACAAGTATTTTTGTTGTTGCTGTCATTTTAGCTATGTTTATTTTAAGATATATCACGTTGTATCAATTTATTTCAATTATTTAATTCTGGAACATACACGACAATTTGTTGATCCAATTAATGTCGAAAAAAACATGGCTGAAGAAATTTTCTATACCAGAAAAAAATTGTCTGCTGTATATCACAATGCCTATTGCAAAATTAAGGATATAACCTTGCAATTTTGGCAACTAAATTTGCAATGTTAATAAATGGCGCATAACTTAATGCAAAATTCATTATGAAATAAATAAGAATTTATGGATATGGGAGTTGTCTCAATTTTTGCTAAGACAAAACTAAAGCAACCCTATAGTACAAACAGATGAGCTCTAAAATTTTAGTTATTTTTACCGTACTGATCAGCAAATTGTCATAGCAGTAAAAAATAGCCATTTAAGAGTTCAACGGAATTTGCCAGACTATTATCGTTGGTTATAACCTTAAGAACAGAGCGTACACGAGCTATGGTAGCAGGTCTACATGCCCGGAAACTATCAAGAAAGTTCTTTTATTTCTGAAAAAATCTGAAAGCCAGATTGTCATTCGGAAATTCTAATATTAATTGGTATTCGACTCAGTGGAGACATATTATGCTCTCGGGTGAATTAAAGTTAAATATTAAAGACGCAGACATGAAAAAAATTACCGTGCAAAAGTCTTCAAATTGGAGGCGACAGTATTGCCGGGGGGACTGGGAAGCATGGAGGAGGGTCAATGATGGTATTGACTGTTTTTATACCTTCCACCATAGTATTGAGGATATTAGTTTTGTTTTTCCGTTTGTAACGCATCGAAATAATCATTTCCGATCCTATAAAGTAAATATATTCTTGATCAGCGTAAAATTCTACGTCTGTTTAGGCATAGCCCCCATATAAGGGTAGACCTCCCACCTTTTTTGTATTTGGGGTTCTTGAGCGCGCTTTTCAACCGAATTCGATGAAATTTGTTACATTGGGTTCTTATTGGTTACCTAATTTCTCCACTAAAAATTATAAAGTAAATATATTCTTGATCAGCGTAAAATTCTATGTCTGTTTAGGCCTAGCCCCCATATAAGGGTAGACCTCCCACCTTTTTTGTATTTGGGGTTCTTGGGCGCGCTTTTCAACCGAATTCGATGAAATTTGGTACATTGTGTTCTTATTGGGTACCAACTTTCTTCACTAAAAATTATAAATATAGGTAAATTTTTTCGGTTAGCCCCCATATAAGGGTACCCCAATTTTCGGTATTTTGGGGCTCTTGAGTGTGTTTTTAAACTAAATTCGCTGTAAATTGGCATTTTGAAGTCGTATATGGTAACAAATCTCCCAACCAAAAATTATTAGTATTCACCCCCTTTTAGGAGTAGTCCCCATATAACCCCATTTTTATATTAAAATATTTAGCTGATTTGTACCGTGTGTTGGGGTTGTCCCTATATATAGGTGTATTCTGCCATAGTAAGTGGAATAGTCGTTGCTCGGAATAGTCAGTTTTTATCATACAAAGTGTGGAATTTCAGTTATCTTTTTAATCATTCCGTCTTCTATGGATATCGTGATAAAAACTGGAACTTAACGATAACGATATATCGGCAGACATTTAGGCATCTCCTCCATATAATGATACCTCCTGGAGGAAAGATTTGAGATACAAAACTAAAATAATGGGTTCGAATTTGACATACATCGGTCCTCAAATATTCGCTTATTCCTACTCTATGTAATCAATATTGGTCCCCTTTTTAGGCATAGCCTCATATAACTTTGCAATCTAAATTGCAGTAGTTTGAAGATTGTATACTCTACCATGCGTTATTAGTATCAGTCCACGATTTGGGGATTTCAGATTTTAGAAACAATCGCCATTAAAAATTGCTAAAATTTTTATTTGGTGTACATAATGGTCGGTTTGTAGAATTATCGGTACAGTCCCAATTTTTGGTATCCAAAGTTTGGCCCAGCCGAACTTTATGCTTTTTTGAGTTCTTCTTTTTACGAAGTACGATATATTTTCGATATTTATAAAGCAATGAATCGTATTGTTTTTACAAATGTGTTGGAAAACCCTATGTTTCCCTTCGCTGTAAAAATATACCGCTTGATCATCATCCTATAAAAAAAGTTTCACAAAAAATACATAACCTCTTCCCAAAGGTTCAGGATGCAAAAAACAGTACACCCAAGAATTAAATTGAGCATTTTATAGATTAAATGCATTGTAGGTGCGATGTCGTAATAATAGTTATGCTATCCATTACTAGCAAAATTGCTTATTTATAAGAAAACATCAGCATTAGTTTTGACCAAGCAAAAATCTGCGATTTAGTTTTTCATTTCAAAATAAATTTTGCGTTTATACTTTTTGTTTTTTTTTAATGAATACATTACTTATTTATTTCTGAAAAAATCACTATATTTTTATTTTCAAAAAAGTTTACAGGTCAGTTTGCAATTTCAGTTGTTTTAGCTTTGGTCACTACATTCGAGTTTAGCTAAAACTAATAATGAAAAAACCCGAAAATTCCCCATGTTTGGGTATTTAATAAACATTCTTTTCATTTTTCAACAAATCCCAAATTCCAGTTTCTTGAATATATTTCCCCTTTTTCTTGGTTTCGACATTTTTTAGCAAAGCTGAGTCATTGAAAATTCCAAAAAAAAATTCAATACCACAAAAAAATAAAAATACTTCAAAGAGGAAATATTCAACGTGCAAAAATGAAAGACATTTGTAGCAGCAGCAGTTTCTGATGTCTTTCATTTTGCACGTTGAAATAAAAATGAAATGAACTGTGAGTTTTATTTTTCCCCATGTTATTCTGACATTAATCGATGAATTTTACAAACATATGAAAATTCTTCAGAATCGCACACTAGCACACACACACTCGAGTCCACATTTTCCTCATATCATAAGTAACAGCTGATCCGTTGACGTATATCGATATGGTCATTATTGTATTTTTTTCTCCTTTTCTTCTGATTTATGATAAATGAGTTAATAAATTCAAAATGTGGCACAAGTGTTCCATTGTTGTTGTTGTTTTTTTTCGATTTTGTGGTTCTTTTGTTTTACATTTGACTGACATGGTAAAATAAGTTTTATTCGTGGTTTTGATTTTTAATTAGGGGTATTCATAAAATAGATCTTTTTTTTGAAAAAATGACCTAAGGGTGGGAAATTATATACAAGAGTCAATGGAATTAAAATGGAATTAACTTGATGAAATTTTTGTGCCATAATTTGAGAAATGTTCATGCCGTAATATAGAGGCTATAGAAATGTCATTTTTGCGGACGGTTGATTCTGAATTTTATACGACAATTTGTTTGCCATAAGTCTTCCGGTCAAAAATGTCACTTATTTTACTTACTGTTTCTACCCTATACAACTATGTTGTCAGGGTATTATAGCTTTGTGCAGCCCCAAGAGTTTGTAATGCCGCGAAATATTGGTCCCATACCCACTGTTAAGTATACCGATCAAATCTCTACTAGCTGAGTCGGTCTAGACATGTGTGTCCGTCCGTCGGTCTGTCCATTACAATTTGTAAACACGATATAGGCCACAGTTATGGACCAGTCTTCACGAAATTTTGCATGTTGCATGGGTTTTGGGCAATGAACCCCCTATTGTTTTTGGTAAAGATCGGAAAAGAAATGGTCCAAATACTTAATATCTGCAGCACGAATTAGATGGAAAGACCAAGTAGAAAACAACATCTTGGAATGTGATCTTCCAAATTGGTGGATTTGCGCACAAGACCGACGCGCTTGGAAATCTTTTTTAAGCTCGGCTTAAGGAAAGTAAGTAAGTAAGTATCCAAGAGAAGTGGTTGACCTTTAAATTGATACCAATTATATTGTCGTATGTACTCGGATGTGGGAGTTACAACTAAATATTTACAGGTGCTTACGTATTCAGATATTATTTAATAAATCATTACCACACTAGAGGGCGGAAATATAGCGCTGATCGCTTTGAAATGTTCCATGAGGATCCAGTTATGGTCAAGGACAACGCCTATGATTTTTGGCGATGATCAGATAATCATTTTGGGATGAAGTGGATCAAAAACTTAATTTTTTGTGATAAGCCTAGAATGATGTGTTCTAAGTTTCGTGAAAACCGGTTCAGATTTTTATTGTTTTTGGAAAAGATCGGTTAACATTTAGGAGATGAAATGGACCAAAATCTTTATTTTTGTCGGTTTTTCTGGTCGCTCCAGAGGCCGCAATTATGGCCCAAACACCGCGAATGGAGAAGGGGATCAGGCCAAAGAATAAGCATGCCTGTTTTGATAGTGATCGGTCAATATTTAGCGGGTCAAATGGACCCTAACTTTTGTGTGAAAAATGACAAAATTTTTATTCTATAGCGTATATATTTACCACTGAAGGACATAGACCCGAGAAGTTGATAGTATATCCGAGAGGAGTGGTTGACCTTTAAATTGATACCAATTATATAGTCTTAGGTACTCGGATGCTTGAGTTACACTTAAATATTTACAGGTGCTTACGTATTCACATATTATGTAGTAACCCAAACTAGAGGGCGGATATATAGCGCTGATCGCTTTCAAATTTTCCATGAGGATCCAGGTATGGTCAAGGACAACGTTTCTAAGTTAGATTTCCATGGAAGCTGTTTAGGGTATCATATGGTTGGCACAGTCCGACTATACTGCTCCGCTCACTGTTTTTTGTTGAAAATGAAAATGCTTTTGAAAACTACAAATCCAACACCAACGCATTGTATTAATATTTTTACTACACCATCCGAAAACTACACACTACGACAACAATCTATCAACTATCGACTACAACAACATTTAGACTCACCATTTCAATCCCTCGCTGTCTGCAGGCAGTATTCCCCCAATTGATGATGGTTGATGCAGTGGCATTCTCTGTGACTTTGTTGTTGACCAACGCCTGTGCAGTAGTTAGTTGTGGTTAAGTTGAGTTTTTAGATTTAAATTTTGTAGCTGCTTTGGAATTTAGAATCATTGGTTATGGTTAAATATTATGTATATGTTTTTATTAGCTAAAGTAATTTCAAAAAAAGATAAGAAGATAAGAGAATTAGTAAATATTCAAATTAAATTTTTAAATATAGAAATTTATAGTTTCATGTTTTTGTTTTATTCAATAACACCCACCAGCAAATTTGGTCGAAAATGTACTGATGATGATTAAATTCGTTATGGGCATGCTGCGGCTGCAGAGGCATAGCGCAGAGCTTTTAAGCAAGCAATGAAATAATAATAAAAATTATTAAAATAATTAATGATTAACTTTGTTTTAATTACTTATAATTGATGTAAGATGTATTAAAAATATATAATATAATATTTTTTTTTATATTTTACAGCAATAATATTAGTTTTTTGTTTAATATTTTTGTTAAATATTTTTTTTATTATTTTTATTTTATTATATTTTTTATTAAAGATTTCAAACTTTATATTAATAGCTATTTTTATCATACACCTAAAGATGCAAATTAATTCACAGTCATGGGCATAATTGTTTTGACAAATTTCTTAAAAAAAGATCGTATTTGAAATATTGTATTTGTATTTGAAATAAAAAAATATCCTCACAATCAAAACAATTATACCAGCGACTGTATTTAGGTTTTTTTAATCCATAGTTAATATAAATTATTAATTATTTTTTTAATTATATCATAATTATCCTGTTATTTCAAAACAGATCAAATGCCATACAAATACATGCACAACGTGTAGTACCATCTCCCATTTTACTACTGCAGACATATGAAGGTTTTCGGCATGAAATGAGACTTATATCTATATATAAATATATATGTGTTTGTTTGATGTTCACATGTGGAAATGTAACAATAATAAATATGTTTCTTAAAAACTACATTTTTGTATGAAATGTTTATTTATTTAATATCTTTTAAATATGTGTATGGTAAAATTGAGTTTATCTTGATTGTGTGGTTTATCATTGGTCTATAGTGAAAGCTGTGATATTTATTTAATTTTCAATTTTTGTTTATATGACTAATGTCATATTCAAACGGCGGCATATACATGTGCAAATTTGACCTAATATGTTAGAGTCAATAATATTCAAAAATTGTATGAAAATATTTCCATTTTGAACTGTGTAGTTGAGGATAATGGGGTGGATCTAATAATACAAAATAAAATGATTTACCGAAAAATAAAATAATAAAAATAATAATCACAATAAAAACTCTAAACAAACCCTGTAATAACCTAATATTTTAATAATTTTTAAACAAGTAACCCGTACCAAAGTATACAAATTGGAAACATTTTAGTCAAATTTAGAATAACTCAAACCAAAATAACTTTCTCATTTAATATCCGTATCTAAGTCCGAATTGATTTATACCACATTTTACACCTGTAATTCTAGACTCAATTACGAGGTTTGTGCTAAATTTCAATTCAGTGGGACAGAGCGCGAAAACCCGTGAATATACTCAGATGTGCACATCGAATGTAATGTTTCACATTTCATCAATTACTTGTCTGGCTGTTGTATTTGAAAACTATTAAAGTATTTTATTTTCGGTTGTTTGGATCTAAATATAGGCAAAATTTAAGATATACCAATTTACAGAAGTGACAGCAATTTCATATTTTGAGCTTTCAGAGGTTCCCATATATCAGTTCCGACCCAAGTATTTTGAAATTCTTAGATGCATTTTGGGTCCTTAGATGATTAAAGACCTCCTGATTGAATTTTTTTCGATATCTATGTTTTAACATAACACCCACATACATATTCAAATAGTCCATGGATTTTATAAATGAAGTGGCCTAGACACTCCTAATAGAATATGTTCAATATAGGATTAAGTTTTTTACCATATATATTAGGGTGGAGAAAAAGAAATCCATCATTTTTTATGAACTATAGGACTTTATTTAACATGCTTTGGAATGTTCGATTTCAACAAAATATGCATCGTTTTGTGTGGTATGATTTTATTGCCATTTTAAAGGTAACTTCGCAATGTCACTCTCATAGAAGTCCAGCTCTCTATTTGCAAAAAAAAACTCTGGTAGTCGATTTTCACAATCCCCCTAGATACCAATTTTTATCATGAAAGAAATTTTGAAATGCAAGAAAAATATTATAGCGATTGGTGCCAAGTTCGGGCTGTTTGGCGGTTGCATTAAAACATCCCAAGCAAGCTGCCAAAGTTTCTGGCGAGTCACTGTGTGTGTCCTGGTGGAACACGACACTTCTCCTGTTGGGCAATTCTGGCCGTTTTTGGTCAATTGCTATCTTCAAACGGTCCAGCTGTTGATAGTAAAGATTAGAATTTAGCGTTTGGCCATATGGAAGCAACTCATAATAAATAATCCCCTTCCAGTCACACCTAATGCAACGCAGAACCATCCTGGCTATTAGTTCTGGTTTGGCCACCGTTTGAGATGCTTCACCATTTCTCAACTCCAATCACCATCCGTTTAAGAAATGGTTCAATCTCATTCCGTTTGGCCAAGGCTTCGCAGATGGAAATTCAATCTATCCTATTTTTTCTATTAATTGGTGTTGCACCCAAACATCGAGCTTCTTTTTGAATCCAGTTTTGTGTAAATGATTTAAAACAGTTTAAAAGACAGTCGATTTTAAGCTCCTGGGTGATTTTACGGCTGCTATTTTATCGACATTTTCATAATGGTTTTCTTTTTCCCCAACCTAATATATATTATAAGTTTTAAGTATTAGCTGATTTTTGGTCCTGGAATGGCCTAAAGTCATTTCAGTGGAACATTCGCTGCATAAGCAGTTTGTATTTGATTTGACTTCGGTCGAAAACAATCGACACGATCCTATTTTACGGGATCAGATATTCATGCAATATCGAATATATGTTAGCGGAGGCAATGCCAAAATATGCCTGTATCCACCGGTATGTCACGTGACGACCTCGCATTATTAGTTCAGGTATGGTGTCAAGGTAAACTTTTCCATTTGTTCTAAAACTTCTCCTTCCAAGTTAAGGGTTAATAAACTTATTTTCCACATTGTTATTGCATAAACTCTTGTCGTGAATCCACATCGAAAGTTATGAAATGGCAAATTTATTCTTTAAGTTACTGTAAACTACACAACACATGGTAGTACGCTAAACCGTAATGAGTCCGTTTAAGTTATAAAAAGGTCAAACTTTCCAATGGAAATGTCACAGATTGTCTTCTGCATATAGAAGCTTTTTACAGGCCTTCTTTATCTAGAGTATGTTCCATAGATAGCTAATTGATGGAAAACCTCCTATAGGCATTCTACCAGCTTTTCGAAGTTTTCTTGTCACAATATTCAATGCCAAAAATTATAAAAATGGTAAATTTATTTTTCTAGACACAGTAAACTACACAACACATGGTAGTACGCCAAACCGTAATGAGTACGTTTATGTTATAAACATGTCAAACTTTATGGAAATGTCATGGGCCTTTTGCATATCTTCCTTAGGTAATTAATTGATTGGAAAACCTTCTATTGGTTCCACAAGACTTTCGGTTAAAATAAGACTTCCTTACGACTTCTACAGATAGAAGTCGTAAAGTGTATTAAAATTATACACTTTAAATATCTGTTATACTGATGTATATAACTGTTATATTCTGTGCGATTAAAAAAATAGTTTGATAGATTAGTATTAGTGTATTCACATGACTTTCACTCTATCCTAATGTGCAAAAATCTTTAGAATAAAATAATAATATGGATCAAACTAAAAAAAATAACAACATGTCATGTCCTCTGCTACATACATATTTATGTACAAAATTTGCACAGACACACTCCTACACACATTCAAATACGAACTTACGTACAAACATACATACGTATGTATGTTTTCTCATATAACATTGATTCTAATAAGAATTCTATGTTCAGGATGTTGTTGTCGTTTTATTCTTAAAACATGATATTAATCTTGTTGTTGTTGTTGCTGTTTTATTTTCAAATCACCACCACTGACATCTCATTCATTTTGCGTTTTTTTTTTAGATGTCATCGAAAAATTTTTATTTTTGATTATTATTTGAATTTATGTTTCTCTTTTTTAATACGTTTGTTTGGATTTTACGAAACCGCCAAACAGATGATGACATGTTTATATTTTCGGTCATACATATAAACCGATTTTTGCGATTTGTTTACATGCCGATTTATTTATTTTTCTTTTTTGTGCACTCTTCTTCTTTTTAAAGTAAACTATTCGGAAAAAAACTGTTACGGAAACTGTAAATCCGTTCAACGAATTCAAAATGTTTGAACATTTTTAAATCTCTCAGCAAATAATCTGGAGAATATCAGTAATCTTTTGGACTATAAAAGAGAGAAGGAGATCGGGAGAACGGGCAGCTTACTTACATTCAATGAATTCGTTGGATAATATGCCGAATTCGCATTCGTTGCAGGATAATCATTTCCCTGGGTCAGATAATCGTTGATGTTAGTGGTCGTGGTATTGTTGGCGATATTTGCCTTATAATCCAGTGGCATTGGTAGATAATTATATTGGTCCACAGTGTCCCTAAAACGTACGCGCTTCTTTGATTTCTCAGCACAGCGAAAATGTTTTTTCAAGAGACCCCTTGTAGGGGTAGCTATTGGTGTTGTTGCTATTGTCGTCGAGGGGGTGGCACTGGTTATAACACTTGGTGTACCGGCATAGGAATTTATACCCCTGACACCGGTTGCACCACTTATGCCGGTGACCGATGGTGTAACTGGATATTTTTGTTGTTGTTGCTGCTGCTTTTGATATTGACTTGTATATGTGGGGGTTTGCATTGGTGCCGCATTGGGCACTCTGTAATGCTGCATATCATTCACATAGTCGGATACTTTCCAAAATGCGGGTCGCGGTATTGAATTCGTTTGACTCATTTTCTTTTTTCGTTTTCACGGACACAAATGAAAATTGTTGTATTCGCTTTATTTTCTTTTGTTTTTCTTTTTAGCCGTCTATATATTTTTTGTTGTTATTGCTTTTGCGAATTTCACACACACACGCACACTTTATATTTCCACACCGATGCCGTATGGCGGCGGGGACACACTCACGAGCGGCAAGGCAATTTTTTTGTAGAAATACACGCTTGTATTTGGCCCAAATTATAAGGCACACGTTGTTTTTCCGTTCACTAGTTTTTCTCAATTGAAAAGGCTTTTCATAAAACATAAGATTTTTGTTTATAATATTTTTCAAACAAAAAGTAAAAACGGAACGGCGCTCTTCTGTTGTTATTGTTTTTTCGGGTTTTTTTTTTGCTTCTTCGTCGTCGTCGTCACCACATGCACACGGTGATATAGAGATTGTACGTAAGCACAAACATACAGTGCACAGGGGGGTTATTAGATTTTCTATATATTGAAGATCTTTTTATATATAGAAGACCAAATATCGACAGAAGTCCTTCTATAGGTGTACCCTAGATGGAAGATCTATCAACGGGTAAAACTCGTATATAGACCTTGGCGATGTATTAGATCTTCTATATATTAAAGACCTTTTGTATATCGAAAATCGACTAAAGTGATTCTATAGGTATGTCATAGATGGAAGATCTTTCAAAGGTTTTATATATAGAGGACCTCTTATAGGTCCCAAGATAGGATAAATTACTTTTTAGGTCATCTTTAAATAGAAGGGACTTTATACAAATTCTATAAATAGACCACTCTTTGCTTTTTTATTTTTTCGCATGGATTGCCTTGAAATACTCGTCGGAGACCCAATATTTCAAATATTTTCCGCTCCATATTTATTATTTTAAGAGTTGCATTCGAATTTTTCAATGACTATTATTATCCAATTAGGTTTATCATAGGTCCTCCGTATACTCCATTTGAATTACATATATTTTGTTATTGCTCATGTGGAATATTTCCATCTGCTCGGACATAACTATATTTTTTCGTTACTTTTTTTACTCAATATAAATTCCTAGCGTTCTAATATGAATGCCAACGACTGTATTGTAGCTGATCGCAAGCGTAATAAAAGCAAAATAGCCACCCCACCAACCAACTCACAGTGCTAATAAATTTCTCTTTCAATTCATATGAATTTGTTATGGCTCATCAGAATGTAGAATAAAAGTCCAGTATTATTTTATTTCGAATATTTTGAAGAAAACAAATCTCTCATTATAAATTTGAATTTCATTTTTTTTTTTAATTTTACAATTGCAATAAAGTGGCTATGTAACCTAAAAGTTTTGGTAGTGGAACTAAACCAAAATTGTTGAGGGAAATTTCATTTTTTAAGCAGAATGTTAATACTAAAAATCTGCCCATTATAGAACATCGATTAAATATTCTCGTTCTTTGAATTGAACGGATGGAGCTGAAATTCTGAAATTTCAAATTAACATTACAATCATAATCAGTGTTGCCGTTTGAAATTTTTATTTCCGCCCAAAATTCCCCCTAAAAAGTGCCCAAAATCAAAAATTTATGCCCAAAAATTTAAGCGTTAATGAAAAGATACAAATATTAAAAGCGAGGGTCCTTTTTGTTCTATATTTTTTAAATGCTGAAAATTACACTGTTTTGCAGCATGGAAGTATGGAAAATTTGATTTTTAGTTTTTTTATGTATTTGATTTAAAAATTTGTACTTTGTTGCGCAAAATTCCCTAATCGAAATATTGGAAATGGAGTCTAAACGCCATGTGTCTTTGGACCAAATCTGATTCGACAATTTGGAGTCCATTTACAAATGACCGTCTGTCTGGATGAGTGGTGCGCACGATATTTTTCGAAAGAACTAACATATTTCATCCAAACTTAGCACATATTAAAGTTTAAATCAAGATCGGAGATGGAGAACATCGAAACACTCCTTCCAGTACCTCCCCACAAAGCGTCGAAATTTTTAATTTTTTGTTCATCCAATATCAGTTGAACAGAATGTCTGATTCAATCTTTCCACCTACTTTTACCAAAACTATATCAAGTTCGAAGGTGGGAACCCACAGGTCAATGTTTCAGGGTCAACATTTTAAAAGGTTGTAAATATTGATTTCATGCATTGATTACACATCGTAATATCTTACCAAATCTGAATTAAACCCGAATATGTGGCCTCTAGGACATAACTCTTTGAAAAAAACATATACCTTAAATAAAGAGAATGGTAAATACTTTGTGGTCTAAAAATGAAAGGCCTTAATACTTATATATTAATATATGAATTTTGGGCAATTATCGGTCACAATATAATAAAAAAAATTTTCCACCTTGGCACTAGAGAGTAGTTTCATAGACCCCAGTAAACCGGGGCTGACCATACAACACCCTTCACAAATACGACTGAACATGAGAAAAAATTTAATCTTGATGGCCCAGATGGTTTAAATTGTTATTGGATAGATCTGCGGAAGGAACCACGATATTCCTTACAACAAAATTTCAGTGGCGGCTTCTTTAATGGGAGCATTTTGATTTGGCATTTCCTATTTGTCGAATGAATTCAATGGAGTACGTTTAAGTCTTGGAAGACAAATTATTGCCATTTTGGGAAAGCAGTAACAATGAAAGATTCGTTTTTCAGCAGGGCAATTCGTCAGTTCATAAAAGTCGTCATACTTAAGAATGGTTAAAATCAAAAAATATTCCAACTTCCTACCAGAATCCGATTGAGAACATATGAAGAATCTTGACTCTTCGTGAAAAAACCGCCAATACCAAACTGTGTTTAACCCAAAGGAGTGATTATTGATGAATGGCCGTCAATTGATGAATATTTGCGAACAAAATTTGATAGACAGTATGATGGACAGAATTTTTGAACTTATTCAAAATAAGGGAGAGTTTGATGATTTTATTGTGTACAATAACTTATTTATCAACTAACATACCAATTGAATAAAAGGTTCATATATAGTTATGATACGCAGTGTAGTAGTCGTCTTTGAGTAGAACCGAATTCACATACACATGGCTATTAATCCATAAATACAAATTATAATGGACAGACGGGGGAAAAAACATGTGTAAATCGAATCAGCTAGTCGAAATAGTAGTCTTGGAGTAATATTTTGCTGTTTTACAAACTCTTGGGACAATAAAATTTCTCACAGCATATTTGTGTAGGGCATATAGAAATATAGAAAAAAATGTAAATGTGCCGGGAACGAAAAAATGCCCAAAATCTGCCCAAGTCGTAAATTTTACATTATTTATGCCCACTTTTGGGCATAAATGCCCACATTCGGCAACACTGATCATAATGTAGGATTGTAGGTAGTTTTGAAAATGTGTACTTATGTGTACGAAAAGTACTAAATGGTACTAAATTTGGTACAATTTGAATATTGGGTAAACCGAGAGAACTGGAATCCTGAAATTGTGAAATAAAATTTCTATTAAAAATTGGAATTATTTGGAAAGATTTGGAATTTTTTACTAAATGGTACTAAATTTTGGTACAATGTAGATTTGGGTGAAACGATCGGGCTTGAATTCTGAAAATTTCAAAAAATATTTCTGTTGGATTGTTGAGGTGGTTACTTATGGAAATTTATATTATTTTGAACTAAATTTAGTTCAATTTGGATTTGGGTGAACCGATCGGGCTGGAATCCTGAAGTTGGGAGATATGATTTTCATTGGATTGTTGATGTGGTTACTAAATTTGGATAAACATATAGAGGCATTTGGTTAAACCTATAGAGCTTGAATTATGAAATTTAAAATTAGTTTTGGAAATAAGTACAGAAGGTAATAAATTGTACAAAAATTTGTACAAATCTAGATTTCGTTGCGGTCATAACTGGTGTGGATGTTTTGGAAATACGTACTATTAGAGAACTAAGGTACTAAATGTAGGTTTGGCGGGATCGAATATCATATTGTCAGCAAAAGAACAAAAAACATTCTATAGTAGATTTCCGGTGTGAAAATTTAAAACTTTTTTCTCTTCAAATAATTTCTACAGCCTACCTGTCATACCACGAAATTTGCAAGTTTTGAATGAATTGACATAAATTCATCCAGAGGTCAAGATTATTGTCTAAACTTATTTGGTCCAAAGAATACTGTGCTGAATATAGCCATCAAAAAAATGTAATATACTAATGAAATGTTCGTTTCTAAATAATTTTCAACTCAATAAAAAAAGATGTGTTTCTCTTCGTCATACTTAGTTGCTGGCATAGCATCCTAAACTGATCAATGTCCACATGTGTTCACAGAAATCAATCATTGATCTTTCATTTTCAATATTCGTTGCCATTTGCAATTTGTTGTCTTCAAGGGACTCTTAGCGAATATTGCATATAAACAGAATATGTAGATATTCATATGGTATGCGCCCGATTCATATTGCGAATTAAAGAACGACATTTAGATACACTACCAAATCAAAAGTTTATTTTTCAAATCTATAAAAATAATAAACAAATTTTCAATTTATATTCTCCAAAGGCACTCAGTTAATTTTTATTTCTGTAGAATGAGAAAAATTTGCTGTTTTGCTTATAAATCAAAAACCGCTGATCTAAAGTCATTATGACAGATTCAATTTTCTTTAAATATGTTGTTATCTACTCTTCAGGTTCAGTCTCCCAGCCTCCGCAAAAACAGATGTTTTTCTTTTGATTCTGTTTAATAATGGCAACGAGTCGGAACGATCCGAATTGGCCGGACTGGGTAGATGGATGGATGTCTGTGTATGATTTTTTTTCTATTAGGTCTCCAATGACGTCTCTTGTTGTTTGTTTTTTTTTTTTTTTTTTTTTTAAAAAATACACATTCGCAATTGGATTATTGTTTTGTGGTTTTGTTATAGTATTTCTTTTTTTCTCATTCTGAGGGGTAAAAATCATTCACCATAAAATCTGTCTGCCATTTAGAATATCGTAAAAAATTTTGATTATGTGCCGACTATAGCCGAATGTCCTTACACCCATACATTGCGTTTTGTTTTGTTGTTCTTGTTTTTTTTTTTTTTTTGTACTATTGCAGCTGTATGTGGATCTGGTTAACTGTCCGCCTGTCTGGGTACACGTCCCCACACACTCACTAAGAATTTGTAATTTAGACGCTTTCTCAAAATTTAGTTCATATTTTTCGGTCATTACCACTTGTTGGTCGTATTTTATGAATGGTAATGGCTGCGTATGTGTGTGTATGTGCACACATTTAAGTGCAATATTTCGCTAAACTGATACATTTCGTTCCCATTTGTTGTATGAAATGGGTATTTAAGTGCAACAGCCATCATGCAACTAAATTTTATAGAAATAAAGCAATTAACAAAAACAATAATTTTGTTTTTTTTTGTTCTGTCTAAAATTTGTTGGAAATTTATTGTGATCCCACATATATAAATCTCAATATTTGAAGGATTTTTGATTCGAGTTCGAGAAATGTATAAAGATGGTTGTTGGTGGGGTGTAATTTAAAATCAAACGACTGTGAATTTTCTCTTACTAAAACGAATCAAAATTGAATTGGTTTCAAAAATGATTTGCATGAAATACATTCAGAAGTTCTAAATGTAGTCAATTCGAATGAATAATATTTCAATAAAAATATGATAAATGAATACAAAATGTGACTGTGTGACCGTTCGAATATCTATAATTGGTTAAAGACCTTCAAAATATATACATTGATTAATAATGTACATCTTTTAGTAATTTTCGTACATCTATAGCACGAATTTCCAAAAACATCCACCAAATGAAATTCCCACCCAGTACGAATGTTCTTCATATCTCAGTCCTATAGTCTACAATTCACATAGCACATTTCAAGATTTCAGTTTTTTTTAATAATACCAAAATGGTGCTCATTTGGTAATTTTCGGACGCTTTACATTTTCAAATGAAAAACCCTGTATGCTAAAATAATTCAGGTATTAAAGTTAATAATCATAGCCCCATTGGCCCAGCAAACACTAATTGTACTTTTTTCAATACCAGCTAGTATTTCCAAAAACCCCTCCCTATCTCATCTCTTCAAAACTACTTCTAATTTTAGTATCATTTGCAGTTTTTCGTATAATTATAATACTGATTTTAAAAATCACTATCAAATCTTCAATGCGTATACTAATTTTCAATTTAGTTCTAGTTTATGAACACAATATTTAATGTAATAAATTTAGTATTATTTAATATTTTTTGTACAACTGTAGTACGAATTTCGAAAAACACAATCTTTTCCCAACTCCATTGCGATTCCCAAATAAATTTCAAGAATATAGCTTCTATCGTCCAACCACTCAATACCTACTGTACTAAATTCAGCACTGTTTAGAACTTTTTGTAATTTGGAAATTGTCAAGCTCAATCGTTCACTCAATACCAAGGTTAGAGCGTTTTAGTTCTTTCTTTAAACCAATATTCAGAATTCTTGGCTTCTGTCGTTTTGGCATTGAATGTAGTTATTGTAGTAACACCCATCTTACTTTGAAACCATCAGCTTTCAAATCGAACCGATTTTAAAATCTGCATAAATATATGTTCCTATAAGAGGATAAGTCTCGAAGGAAGTATTCCAATTTTTCACATCTTAATATTCCTTCAAAACTTAAATCAGGTCCAAAAACGTAACTTATCGGGTCAATCGTATTCGTACCTCTTAACTACAAACTTTTTGATACACAGCGAATGTAATATCCAATCCACTCTGATTGCACTCCTTTATTTTTGCGCGAAATGTGGATTTAAGGGAAATATTTATCCATTTCTTCTTGTACATCCCACACAGATATTTCCAATTGTAAAAAAACATTATTCCCTCATTGATTTGCTATGAAGTTCTTCTTTCAAAAACTGGTTATGTATTCACCTATTTTCTGCTAGTTAAATTTTGCCACAGACCTCCAATAGAATACAACTCATTTAACTTGTATTTCCAAAATTAGTATTCACCTTAAATGTTATTTCTTTCAGCAGCAGCAACTAATCTGGCAACATTTTTGTTTTGTTATGCTCTCATTTACTTTGTGTCGCTCTCTCGCATTTTCCAAAAAGGGTTGCCAACTTTTAGTGCAATACATATTTTGTTCAATATGCGGGTCTTTACTTAAAATACTTATTAAATAAGACATAATAATTGCATTATAGACTTTTTTGATTAGTAAATATATTTCTACATCCTTTTTCAATTAAATATTTTCCACATTTTTTTATTATGTTAAAAAAAATACAGACCAAATGTTGAGATGCTACAACGTACAACTCATCTCAGCCACAACAAGAAGCATGGCAACCCTAGACAAATAAAACAAAACATTAGTTATTAAAACTATGTCAATCTTTAAGGCACGGTAAGCAATCAGTTTATTAATTAATTTAATAAAAATACAGAAATTTAACTACATTTCTTTACATTTCCATATCGGCAAAGAGTAAAAGAATTTGAAGATACCTTGGCCAGAGATGAAATTGACCTGAAGGCACTGAGAAAGTTGTGCAGTAATGGTAAGTGATGCATGCAGTCGTCAGCTCAATAAATTAGGGGGTCACAAAGTATTCGCCCCCAAAATTAAAAGAAAAAATGTAAAGACAAACTTTCACGTTCTACTCCAATTAACATTCATTGTATTTCTTCATTCAAGGTGTTCCCGAACACCTTCACGTTCTACTCCAATTAACATTCATTGTATTTCTTCATTCAAGGTGTTCCCGATGTAAATAGTTTGAGACCATTGTGTTGGAAACTCTTATTGGGCTATTTGGGTCCCAAACGAGAATCCTGGTCAAGTACTTTAGCCAAGAAGAGGTCATTGTATCGTCAATTTATTGAAGATTTAGTATTGCCACCGGGTCTTAAAGAAAATGGAGACAAAGATATTTTGTGTGACCATCCGTTGAACGAGGGTCCGGATAGTGCCTGGAATACATTCTTTAATGACAATGAATTTCTTCTGCAAATCGATAAGGATGTTAGGCGTTTATGTCCCGACATTTCATTTTTCCAACAACCCACTGAATATCCCTGTGACATTGTGGTCAATAGCAAAGGTGAACGGCGGCTACATCAAAGAGTTGTACCCTCAGTATTGAAATCGGCCAATGTGGAACGTAAGGGATTGGGTGTTACCAAGGTAAGCATTACAGACAGTATTTTAAAATCATTTCATTTGACTTGGGGTCAACACACAATTGTGTTGATAAGAAAACCGAATTTAATTGTTTCCAATATAATTTACATGCGGCCTTTTGAAAATAACAGCAGCAGGTATTTGTCACACATGTTTTTCTATAGTCAGCATTTTTTTTTTTAATAATGTTCTGTTGTTCTTCATGTAATAATGTATTTTTATATTAATAGATAAATTTAATAAACAAACGTTCTGAGGAAACCTATAAAGCAATGGAAGAAGGACAAGAGGCTCACTGGGAAGTGGTTCAGCGTATTTTATTTTTATATGCCAAACTGAATCCCGGTCAAGGATATGTCCAGGGTATGAACGAGATTGTGGGACCAATTTATTATGTTATGGCCTCTGATCCGGATCCGGAATATAGAGGTAAATGTTTATGTACAAAATTGAAACACCAGTGGCTTGTAAAGATTATTGTTTATTAGTCACTATAAGCGATAGTAGGAGAAGAACTTATTTTGGGATTTTTGGATATTGTTCCTATAACCGTTATGTCGTCATAAGCGATTTTGAATGTTTATACAATAATATATATTGATAGTTTAATAATAATTTACTATGTTGTTTTTTCCAGAACATGCTGAGGCGGATTGTTTTTATTGTTTTACCGCCCTTATGGCCGAAATCAGAGACTTTTTCATAAAAACCTTGGATGACTCAGAGGGTGGTATCAAAAATATGATGAAGCGCTTATCTGAAATGCTGAGAGAACGTGATTTGGAAGTGTATGAACGATTAAAAGCACAAGAATTATACCCACAATATTATAGTTTTAGGTAAGTGTTTTTTTATGTAAAGACTTATTTTAATAGGAATGTGTCGACATAGTTCCACGTTTCAGTATGTTTTTAATATTTTAAGGAATGCAGTACAATCAATAGTTTCGAATAAGTCTCTGAAGATTATTTATGAAAAGACTAAAGAATTTTATGTAAGACAACTACAGTGGTGGTCACGCAATTAAAACATTTATTGTGGTAAACATTTTTTGATCAGCCCTCGATTCGTTTGAAGTATTTTTGAAAATTTTTTAATTCAGTACACTTCGATATCCTGCACTTAAGAGATTTAGTGTGAAAATAGAAACTTTTTGCATGCAATTTTTCCATAAATAACGGTTTTTATGAAAATACATCGACTTTGAAGTGGCCATATAATTAAAACATTGTGTAATTTTTTACTTTACTGCATTTTTTTCAACATGTTTTTAAGAAATCACTTAAATTTAGGTAAGTTATGCAAATTAAGCATCGATAAAATCATTTACAGAAAAAAATTTTTGAAAAAATCTGTAAAATTTATCAAAATTGCCAAAAATTTTGTACAGTACACCTAACATTCAGAAAATCACATTTATTATAGATAATAAAGGTTCGAATGCGCCAGAAATTGCTAGAATTAGTAGAAAACAATAAATAATTCTCAAAATAAATACATATTTGAAATAATAACTCAAAAAATGGCAATTAACTTAAAGGAACGATTCAACTTCGATAGTCTTTATTGAAGAAGGCCGGAATATTTTTGCAGTATGTGAGAAAATATCGATTGATATTGGAATTTATTATATCAAATCGATTGTTCCAGTAGTACAGAATATATTTTATCAAAAAATATATCAGTCACAACGAAACGAACAGAGATCAACGCCTATGTTGACGAGTAAAAGTTTCTGGCACACAGCAGTATTTTTGATGCTCAACACAAGACTTAAAATATTTGTCAAATTGTAAATTTTTTTCTTATTTTAGGCTAAAATAAATTAAATGGACATTATACTATTCAAAAAATATTATTATGGAAAAATATTGTCATGTTCAATAGATTTTAAGGGCCAAGAGTTAATTATCAAACATGCTGCTGTGTACCAGAAACGTTTTCTCGTCAACACAGGTGTTGATCTCTGTTCGTTCTGTTGTGACTGATATATTTTTTGATAAAATATATTCTGTACTACTCGAACAATCGATTTGATATAATAAATGCCAATATCAATTGATATTTCCTCACATATTCAAAAATATTCCGGCCTTCTTCAATAAAGGCTATCGAAATTGAGTCGTTCTTTTTGGTTAATTCCCATTTTTTTCAGTTTTTATTTCAAATATTTATTTATTCTGAGAATTATTTATAGTTTTCTACTAATTCTAGTAATTTCTGGTGCATTCGGAACTTCATTTTCTATAATATGGGTTATTTTCTGAATGTAAGGTGTACTGTACAAATTTTTGGCGATTTTGATAGATTTTACAGATTTTTTCAAAAATTTTTGTCAGTAAATGACTTTATCGATGCTTAGTTTACATAATTTAACTAAATTAAAGAGCTTTTTTAATTTTTTTTTTTTAAAAATACAGTAAAGTAGAAAATCACACAATGTTTTAATTATATGGCCACTTCAAAGTCGATGTATTTTCATAAAAACCGTTATTTATGGAAAAATTGCATGCAATAATTTTTTATTTTCACACTAAATCTCTTAAGTACAGTATATCGAATTGTTCTGAATTAAAAAATTTTCAAAAATACTTCAAACGATTCGAGGGCTGATCAAAAAATGTTTACCACAGTAAATGTTTTAATTCTGTGACCACCACTGTATGTCCTATCAAAATAATAAGATATCATTGAAAATCCAGGGCCTTTCCATAGGACAGAATACGACTACGGATAAAGGACCACTGAGTCCTATTATTGAAAATTTAAAACTTTTCTAAACTACCATTTTTGACCATTATACTTATATTTAAAGATGAAGATGCACTTTCTGTGGTAAAATATCGATAAACCACTATTATATATTCTCATAGAAAACCGTACGAAAACAAGATTTAATATTACAGCCACTATAAAGAGAGTGACTATAAAGATACTGTGCCTTACATTTCTATAAAGAGACTCCCTTCAGCCCTCCAGTTTGTTAATAAATATCCCCTGTTTAAGTTCTACAATACGGATTCTCTTCAGCTCGTCTATAAAAGTCCCATTCCGTCTATAAAGACTTTTTTTGTTCGTCTAGAAATACTCTGTTCTGCTCGTCTATAAAGTTCTCATTTCGCTCTTCTACAAAGACCTCCTTTCGATTTTCTAGATCCCCTTTTGCTCTTATCTATCTATAAAGATTCCCTTCAGCTTATAAATAAGATCTCCCTTCAATTCGTCTATAATGTAGTTTAGCTCCTCTATAATGATCCTCTTCAGTCCGTGAATTAAGACTCCTATTAGATTATCTATAAAGATTCTCTTCTACTTGTCTATAGATACACATTCTATCGTCCATAAGCTTTCAGCTAGTCTATAAATACTCCATCCATCCCGTATTCTTTTCAGCTATTTTATAAAGTCTTCCATAGCTCGTCTATATTCATCTATTTTCATTTGTTTACAGATACCCCATTTAGTACGCTAATTCTTCTTTATAGGCTTCTTACTCGTCTTTATAGGCTCCCTTCAACCCGTCCATAAAGACTACCTTCAAACTGATTATAGAGACTTGAAGCGAGTCTATCACATGTCCATTTATATTAATTCCTTATATATTTAACTCCTTTCAGATGGATATCCTTAATTCTCTCTCAAGAATTTCCTCTACCAGATGTGGTGCGCATTTGGGATTCCGTATTGGCGGATGAAAAACGTTTCGATTTTCTACTATACATTTGTTGCGCTATGATTTTGTAAGTCCAAAAAATTTTACTTCCTTACTATATAAATTTAATTTGGCTTTAATTACCCATTTTAGAATTCAACGTGATCAAATATTGCAAAATGATTTTGCTTCCAATGTTAAATTGCTACAAAACTATCCACCTCTTGATATTAATATAGTATTGACAAAGGCGGCATCATTACGATAACATTTAACAGCTTTGTATATCTGAAAGCAAAACTGATGAATATAACTCTCACACACAAAACTATATCGGATTTAGAAGCAATCAAAACACACACACGAAAATAAATGCCAAAAACTGTGTTGTTGTTTTTTATTTACAAATAGCTTGTTGTAAAGTTCAAAAAAGAGAAATCTAAAAATATTCTTAACTATTTTTTGTATACATATTTTATATTTATTTCCATAAAAAACAAAACGAAACAAATCTCGAAAAACTATCAAATAAATCTTTTTTCTAACGAAAAAAATATATACTTTTTTAAACGTAAAAATGTGTTTGTTTTGTAGCTAATATTAGTTGTTCATGTAATAAACTATGTAGTCATACAGTAAAGGAAAATTGGTAAGATCGAGCTAGATATTTCTCAAAGAACATGCCTCGCTTGTTTTTTATTGTATATTTCTATTGTACTTACCCCACTCCATATTTAAAAGAAAAAATCAAAATTTAATTTTTGATGTCGTCTAAAATATTAAAATTTCCTCTCTTTAATTTTTATTTGTTTATTATTTTTTATCGTTAGCATTCATATACACATCATATACATAAGTTATGTTTTAAAATAAATTTTCTATTATATAAATGTTATGTATAGTATTATTTGATAACTTATGTAAATATTATGTAGTATGTATGTACCAAATATATATAAGAAAGTTTCTCTAAATAATTTTCTATAATTTATTATTGTTTATTATTAGTATTACTGACTGACTGATTTAATTTGTTTTAAAAAATATATGTATATATTTATATAAACATATATATTTTTTATGTAATGTATTTATAATAGCTATTTACATTTGTTATAGTTTTTTTTTTTACTGGAATTTATTTTTGTATTATTTACTTTTTATAGAAATGCATTTTATGTTTTCTTTTAAATATTATTTCATTGGATATTTTGAGTACTAATTGTTGTTGTTCTTGTTTGCTATTTAAATTGAATATGCTCCGTTTACTGTTTATTAATGCTTGTAAAGATTTGTTCTTTTCGATTAGTTGGTAGTTTTTAGTTAGTTTGTTTAAAAAGAAAGTAATTTTTGACCAGCTAAACAATGTCAATTTCTTATGAAATTCTTAAGAATTGACGTTATATACTCTGGCTGTTACAATTAGAGAATAAAAGGTACGCAATGTAGTTTTAATTTTTAAATATAATTTATTTGTATATGAATATATGTATGTTTGTTTTATGTACTACATAGTTGTCATAAGGTACGCCTCGTTTTTCGTTTGTGTAGTCTGTAAGAACAGTGATTTTCAAAAATATATGTTGGATGTTAAAGTGAACTGATAGGGTCCCTAAAAGGTAAAAAACTTTGAGAAAGGGGAAATAGTTGATTTTTTGGTTTGTAAAAAATGAAGTTTGGTTTCCATTCTATTCTAGATCAGATAAAATTATATGTCGAATGATGAATGACAAGAGGCCCATTGGGAAGAGGTTCAACGCATTTTATTTTTATATGGCAAACTAAATCCAGGCCAAGGATATGTTCAGGGAATGAACGAAATTGTGGGGCCAATTTATTATGTTATAACCAGCCCATTCGTCTAGAATAATTCCGTGCGGAATTTCTTTCTTCTCCATTTTCCCCAATCGTAAAGAAAATTCCGCGCGAAATTCCCTTTTTTATATCTTATACTTTAATACTAATTTTATGCAACAGTGTAAAATAGGAGTTAAAAGGGGAAAGGAGAAAAAAATAGCCATAATAAGAAAGTCCGATTTGCGTTTTCCCGTCAAAATATCTCACAAACAAAATCGAAGGGAGATAAAAATTTAAGTATGTTTTTTTCAAATATAAATCGAAATAGAAATAAAATAATATAAATAAAATAATTCTTTGTAGGTCGAAGACAAATAAAACCCAATTGCAGCATGTAGTGTCAGTGGTAGATGTATGTCAGGATGTAACATAGTACCAATGAAGGGAGCAAAGCCTATCTTACTCGGTTTTGGAAAAAAATGGAAAATGAGCTCAATTTGATGGGACCACCAAATAAGAGTATCGCCGAATGGAAAAAGGTTTAGTACTAAATTGTTCACATTCATTTGCATAAAATAATCCATTCTTCAAAATTACTTAAAATAGGTTTGGGCTGACAAAAAAAAATAAATAAGTAAGGCAAAAAGCTGCACAGAATTTAAAATACAAAACAGGAACAGGAGGCGACACAAACAAGGAGCAAAAAATGTTTCCCAATTGTCTTCTTGACTATCTTTTAGAAATCCTTTGTTGCTCTCAGGAAGTAGCAACATCCTCTAAATATGATCTAAGTATAATACTATTCATTTTTCTGGTTATAATTCTTTATATCTTTTTAATTATTTCGTACAACACAAACACTTTAAATTTGCGCAAACAAATAAGGGTACACAAAGTATGAAAAAGACCCACAGTTGATTAAAAGGGATGCCATATTCCAAAAATTTTACTCCTATATTTTCCACGATTGGAGGATTTTTCTTCCGAGAGAAATGCTTTCTGTGGGAATAGAATTTCTCTCACATTTTGCCGATTGGGCTGATTATGTTATAATCTCTGATCCGGATCCTGAGTATAGAGGTAAATGTTTATTTTAATTATTATATATCCCTATATTTTATATCCCTTTGTTTCTTTTGTTTTTCCGCCCTTATGGCCGAAATCAGAGACTTTTTAATAAAAAAAATTGAATCAATTAGAGAGTGTCATTAAAAACGACGAATAGCTTATATGATATACAATTAAAAGCACAAGAGTTATATCCACAATATTATAGTTTTAGATAAGTGTATTATTATTTTACTTTATTTTAATTATGAATTATAAATAATCTCTCCGCCAAATGTTAAATTTAGAAATATTTTGGAATATTTTTGTAGTGTCGTTATGGTACGGTACCATTGTTATGGTTACCATTTATTTTTAGTTAGAGGTGGTAGTTTTTATTAACCTTGAATAATAGTATATTTGAAAATCACTGTCCTTATTTCTCGTTTTGTACATTAATGATGAAATTTGTTATAATGATAATGTAAAATGTATATTTTGTTACTGTTTTTTTTTTTTTTTTTGTATACAATTATTTAGGTACTTCAAGAGTATTTTTGTTGTTGTTGTGGTTGACTTTTATGTTTATTAGCTAAATAATAATTTTCATTTAAAATTGTATTTATTTTTAATTGAATTAACATTTGAGTTATTATGTTCGTTTGTCATACATTCACATATGTTTTATTGTGGTAGTGGTGCTTTATTCTTTTGTTGTTCTTGTTGTTAATATTTCTTTCGGGTGGGTGGGTGCAATTTTCCATAATTGTTGTTTTTTTTAACTATATTCAAGAAAAGATAGTTTTTCTTGTTTAATTACAAAAAAATATATTTATATATGTATATTACTTTGTTATTGTTGTTGTATTGATAAATATGTTCTGTTACATTTCTTGAGTTCAGATTTTGCAAAAATATGTATTTCTTAGTAAAAATTATTTATTTGTTTATTTGAACGGCAATTTTTCTTTATTATCAGATTTTAAAACATAGACAAACTACATTTATGTATTTATTAAATATTGTTATTATTTTTTGTAATAATATATTTGTGTAATTTTGTTTTAAACAAATCCATAGAATGTTTTATTTGACTGAACATTAGTTTTATAACGTAGTGGTAAAAGGTCAATGTAGGTGACAGGCAGCAAAGGAAATAGAGGTTTAAGATTTTTTTTAAAGAAGTATGAAAGTTTAAATTCTTAAATGAAATATTGAAATACAGTCATAGTAATAGTCCTCGCAAAATAAACAATTCTTAGCGATTTTTTCAAGGGACTGTAACTTTTTTAATCGTTGGGTGCTTTCATAAAATATGTCTGATGTTTCCAAAGCATTTTCTTGACATTTTAGATTCGCTATAAAATTGTTGTATTGGAATACAATAACTACAAGGGTTTCGAAAATATTTCCTGTATTCCAAGGAATAAAAGGTACGGAATGTGGTTTTCATTAAAAAAATAAATTTTAAATATAATCTCCTTGTTTGTTTTATGTACTATGTGTAGTTTGTAAGAACAGGTCTTTAAGGCTTCGGCACCATTAATTTGATTTTTCCAAAATCATATGCAGACATTTCTAGTAAAAGAAAAAAGGGATTTTGTAGGTCGAGGATCTTCGTTTCTACAAGACAAATGGAATTGTATGGGAGTTGGACATTGTTGGGAAAAACTGTGGCCTATGTCACCTACACTGACCATTCATTATAGTAATAATGATTTGTTTTTATTATTATATATGTACTGTTTTGTTGTTGTTATTATTATTTCATAGATGAGGCACAAGTAGTACAATTAAGTTTCAGTTTTTTGTTTTATTTATGTAATAGCATTTGAAGTTAGTTTTTGTTTTTCTTCTGCTTCTTCTTCATTTGTTTGTCTTTTTTTTAAAGCAATTTAATTTTTATTAGAGATCCAACAAGCCCTTTAAATGAATATTTTAATTGGAATTAATTTGTTTTGCTACAATTAACCATAATTTTTCATTTCGGATAAACTTTGGCACTTTTTCTTAAATAGTTTGGTTTTAAATATTTTTTTTTTAAATTTTCTGTTAAGCTTTCCATAGAGTCTAGGTTGTCAAATAACAAAAATTAGAGCGATATTGAGTTTGTTGTAATTATAGATTTGAAAAGAACAAGGGTTATTTTTTGCTTAAATTTTTTGTTTTTTTCTTTCAACTATTAATTTATAGAAAGCTAAGATTTTAGGAAATTTCTCTAGTAGTTGTAGTAGTTAACCAAAAAAAATTTTAGGAATAGAAATGGTGGACAGTTAGTTAGTTTCTTGCAAAGTTGTAGTTGTTTTGTAGTAATCGTAGTAGTAGTAGTAATTGAACCTAATGAGCATTTTATTTGTTATACCTTGTAAGTAATTTTATTTTATATATATGTATATTACAAGAGCAAAAATCTTGTTTTTGTTAATCATATATAAACAAATTAATATCAAATATTTTATTTCTCTACATTACTTAAATATATATCTGGTAGATAATACATATGTTTTTGTTCTGTAATAGACACCAACAATAATTATAAAATAATTGTAAGTTTTTGGTTTGTTTTATTTCCTCTGTTACTCTTTAAATATAAAACAACTAATTGGATTTTCATTTGTTGATATGCATAAATAACAATAATACTATAAACTATAGCCAGAGAACACTTAAAACTTATAAAGTTTCTTTTTTCAGAAATATGGAGAAGATAGTCGAAGTTTTGGGAGTAATACATACGCTGAAAAGGGGAATCGGTAAGATCTTACATTTGTTTAAAACTAATTTCATTTCACTTTAATTCCATAGGATTTGGCCGTGCTTTGTGGAGAAATTAGTTGACACCTGGGGGTTTAAATTGTTTTACGCCGATAATGGGGAAACACATTATTAGGTCTGAAAGGACCACCAAGAAACGACAGTGGATCAAAAGTGGATAGAGCAGATATTGAGCAACGAGGTGAACAATCGAAATATAACCATTCAGATCAGTAAACTAAATTGAAGCTCTAAAATTAAATTTTATACGCCGTACAGACCCAAGGGATTCACGTTGCGTACAAAAGTGGTCTGACTCCATTTCCGGTTCCATTGAATGAGAGCTTTAAATTGTGTTAACATGACGAGTTCAATCAGATTTAAAAAAGAAGTACGTCTGTCTTCAGGTGCATATATAGGATTTTATTTCTGTATGAAAAAATATTAATTTCTGCATACGTCCCTGGTATAGTGTGCATAATAACTCTATCCGATTTGGTCCACATTTGTAACAAGTGATTATTGCAGAAATAAACGGAATAATGTAATGGAATACTGAGGAATATTGAAAAGCGCCAAGGATGTGAGTTTATAATAGATTTCAAATTTTTAGTTCCCAAAACTGAAAAGGTTAGAAAAGAACGAAGGATTACTTACAATAGGTGAGTCTACCAATAAAACTTCTAATAAATATAAAATCCATAACGAATCTTAATTTTGAGTTCTTTTTTCAGAATTTTCTCTCTCTTTTAATTGGAATGATAACAAGAATTTGGTCCTAAATATCACCTCCATATTTCATGAATGCTCCAAAGTGTTCCAACTTTAACAAATATCTCGGTATGTAATATGTGAATTAATTTTTACTTAAATAATTGTTTGTTGTCATTAATGCTGTCATTTTTGTTGTTTGTAGAAAAATGAAAATCAAAACAAAAAATCGCTGAGCTTTTTTTCTGTGTCACTTAACTAGCTTGGCGTTGTACTGTTGGAAATACACAAAAATAGCGGTTATTTTTACATCTTTGCAAACATAACATAAAGACACACACATGCATACATACCCTTAACACTACATCCATGTCCACTATTCCTTTCTTGTTTTTTAAGCTTATTCATGTACTTATCCTGTGTGTATATGTGTTAGAATCAATCACCTGATTGATTGGCTAGTAACTGCCAAGTCCGTACATATATGTTGCGTGTTATAAACAATTAACGCCATCCATACATTTCGGGTTACGGTGAATTGTCGTAACGTCAATTAATAGCATTACACTTATTACAATAATGATGACGTCGACTCTGAAGCTGACAACGACGCTGCTGGTGAACAGCCACTTTGCGGTGAACAGCGGTAGGAAATGAAATCACAATATTGTCGTTACCGTAATCGGTTTACCATCGGCATTAATTTGTACTTCCTTTTCCGTACGCACATTATTCGTAAAGCTCTGCAAACTGGGCGGTTTACTTAAATCGATCGGAGGTATATCCTCGTCGTAGTCTGCGGGCACATCACCCTCACCCTGTTCGTCGACATCGATTATCGAAGAGGGCTCCTCGAAGGTGTCGATGGGCTGGGTGGGTGCTGGGAAGTAGTGTGGCTGTTTCTTGGAAGAAGCTGGTCCTGGCATATATATGATACCATCATCGGTATCATCATCACCATCAAGCGATTTATTGTGATTATTGTTGGTGGCAACTAACTGCTGGTGGTGGTGGTGATGTGGATGATGGTGGTGATGCTGATGATGATGCGACTGCTGTGCGGAATGATGGGTGTGATGTGACGACATATCATTGGGATTACAGGCATAACTGGCGGCATATCCTGAACCATTCTGATACGGATTGGCGTTCTTAACATAGGAATTACGACAACTGCCGCCACAATTCATATGATTCTCAGGATCACCTCCGTTAGCACCATAACAATGACCCCTATGCACCGAACCAGATTCACCATATTTGTGCAGACTATGACCCACTGTACCGTGTACAGGTTGCCCACTGCCAGAGTGGGCAATTGACTGCTATATGTGTGAATGTGAACGTGCTATGGACAGTGAATAGGGGCTAATGTCCTTCTGAATTTGCATCGTATCGTAGATGGGAAATTCACAGCAGAGTATGAATTTCAATGCAGCGGGAACTTCGACATAGATGGCAGGTGGCACCGGTATCAGGGGTGAGGTGGATGCTTTATATTTACGATATTCAAGTTGACTGTAAAATTTTTAATTTGAAATTATTATTTTAATAATTACCAGGATTTAAAGAAAACATATTATAAATACATATATTTTTAAATTACTTTTTAAGATAAAAAACAATTTCAGTGCACGATAATTCTCGAATGGTGTAACCGATTTCCCCCAAAATTGCTCACCTTTATAGTTCTTCAAAACTTAAATGAAGTTTGAAGATGGGGAATCTCGGTCCACTCCTTTTTCCACCTCCCACACAAAATGGTCAACATTTTCCTGAAAATTTCCACTTTCTAGTACCTCGCCCACAAAGGGTCAATATTTTGGAAACAGGTAAATTTCATATGAAGCGAACGGAATATCCCATTTTACCGAAGAAAAATTGTGCATCGTAATAAATCCACCCTACATACATCAAGTTCGTTCAAGTGAAAATTGAATAATCGATTTAATTCATTCAAATATACGGTCTATAAAACTACCTCTTCTGGTACCTCCTTACAGAGGTCTACTCTTTGATAAAAAAACTTGTACCTTTTATACAACGAATAATAAAACCTGTGTATAATTCCATAGACCTCAGTAAAACATAGGCTGAGGGTCTATATCTGTCGGCAACCCCGATTGACACTTTTTTATATGTTTTTAATTAATTATTCATTATTTTTTTAATATCTACTTACTCTCGATATTTTTCATCAGCTGATCTTTCTCTCAAAGGTATTCCCGATAGAAATAGTATTATAAAAGTGGTGAAAATCGGTGAGGCTATTGCCACCCATTCATGGCCGGATATGACATTAAGTGAAATGGCAAATATACCCCACCAGATGACAACTTCGCCAAAATAGTTGGGGTGGCGTGACAAACGCCATAGACCTAAAAGAAAGAATAGAAAATTATTTGTTTCCAATTATTTTTTACAACCACATACAAGTATGTACTCTCTGTGTGTGTGTATGTTTCCTTACTTACCATCATTGCAAAATTTGCCCTGATTCGCCGGATCCTGGCGAAACGAGAATTTCTGCAAATCGGCATATGTCTCAGCCAGCAGACCAACAATGAACATACCCGTTCCAGCCGAATCCAAGGTTGTCATTGTTTTGGGTGCATTGGGCTGGGAATGGCGTGGTGAATTGATGATAATTACCGGCAGAGAGACTATGTAAACCCAAACAGCCTACACACGCACAAACATGGAGACAAAGGGGAAAAGAAAACATTTTCAATTAAGTTTCGTGTGATAATTACCAAATTGTCAAATATGTATGTCGTCGTTCTCGTTGTCCTTATCGAACAAACCTGAAATGTCCAAAAGACCGCATAGCGTATGATGTTTCTTCGTGTATCATCGAATTGTTTATCTCGTCCCAGTTTGACAATCCGATACAGCAGGTAACCAGATAGACGGGCGCCCCAAAGGCATACAAATAATGTGACCATCAATTGGCGGCTATCATAGGCCTGTAAATAAACGTTTAACAACATATTGGAGAAAGATGAGAAGGAGACGAGAAGAGAAGATAAACACACAAAATATTAAGTTTACACACAACCGTACACATGTTCGACATCAATATAAACAAATGAACAATGAACAATGAAAAACCACAATGATGACAAACATGTTTGCAAAACAATCCAATAACACAACCAACCGGGAGAGACGGCGAACCGACCGACAGATGTACAGTGGTCGGTATTGTTAATTTTAAAGGTAGGTGCATTTTTCGTAATTTTTTGAATTACTTTATATATAGTTGCTAAAACTAGCCGTATTTGAGTGAAATATTTGATTTCTAGGAATAAGACCTTGTTTTTTTCTTATAGTACCAAATTTAGTACCATTTAGTACACATAAGTACGAATTCAGTACAAATTCAGTATTCCAGCTCTATCGGTTCAACCATATCCAAATTGTACAAAATATTGTACCATTTGTACGGACACTACACAACTACCACGGAACTCTAACTTCCTGCGAACTTTTTATTCCAAGCCTGGGCAATATATCGTGATAGTTGCACCTTTTGCTCGATTAGAGGTCAACAGCACCTCTTCCTTACACTAACATATTTTCCGAATATTACTAATATTCAGTACAGTTCTTCTAATTAGTTGTCCATATTCTCTTCACCGACTTATAATTGTGGACAGTCCACTTCATCCCAATATTATTATCTGATCATCATCGAAAATTATAGGCGTTGTCCTTGACCATACTTGGATCCTCATGGAAAATTTCAAAGTGATCAGCGCTATATTTCCGCTCTATAGTGTTTTAATGAATACTAAAAATATCTGAATACGTAAGCACCTGTAAATATTTAAGCGAAACTCCCACATCCGAGTACATACGACAATATAATTGGTATAAATTTAAAGGTCAAATACTCGTCTTGGATAAACTATCAACTTCTCGGGTCTATGTCCTTCAGGGGTAAATATATACGTCATAGAAAACAATTTTTCTCATTCTTCACACAAAAGTCTGGGTCCATTTGAACCGCTAAATATTGAACGATCTTTATCAAAACAAGCATGCTTATTCTTTGGTCCATTCTCCATGTAAAAAATCGCGATGTTTGGACCATAATTGCGGCCTCTGGAGCGACCAGAAAATCAGAAAATCGATCTCTGCGAAAAACAATAAGGGTCTTCATTGGCCAGAACCCATCCTACATCCAAAAATTTCATAACTGTGGCCTGAATCGTGTTTACAAATTGTAATGGACAGACGGACGGACACAGATGTATTTTATCTTAAAAATATATTTTTTCTAATTTATATTTTATTTTTCATTCCAGGTTGTTCTGATTTGTGTATGCTCGAATTTCCCGTATGGTGACAATCGAAAACGATCTTCAAATAATTTGAAACAAGCTCGCCCCGCCGACAATTATTTCTTTTGGAATTATCCTGTTTTCTCAATCATAAAATTCTACAAGGAAGGATTGCAACACAATAAAGACCAAATAAGTCGCTTGAGGTGTTAAGAATAATATTTATTAAAATTTTATATTTTAAATGTTTTTATGTATATATTTTTTAAAAAGAATATTTAATAAAATTTAAAAAAAAAATTTGAAAAACAGTTTGTTTTTATTTACGGATACAACAAATACGGTAAGTATACATGGCCCTAAGCGTCTGACATATCTTATGTGATGACGTCACAATTTTTCGTTCCACCTGGTTTTGTGCATTTTTTGGACAAATTTCACAAAAATACCAGGGGCCCAGAATAAAATAGAAGGTCGCCCGCCAAAAATAAAAAAATTAGGAAAAATTGCATCTGGCAACGCCGTACAAAGAAATTACAAAAATTGTAGCATACTTTTAGGCGCTCGAATTTTTTTTTCGCGGGTAGGGTGTTGCCAGATCGAAATTTTTTCTGAATTTTTATTTTTTTTTTTTGGCGGGCACCTTGCTATTTTATTCTGAGCGCCTGGTATTTTTGTGAAATTTGCCCAAAAAAGCACATTTTTGTGATTTTTGTTTTTCAAATTCATTGGGAGCCAGGACAGACAGACACGTGACGTTAGTGTTTTACAATTGAATACTAAGAAACTAATATTGAGAACCCCCACTAACAGATTTGTTGACGTCCATAAATAAATAAAGACACATTTTTAGTATTTGTTTTTAGATTGGTTTATTTATTTGTTTTTTTTTTTTCAAAAAAAGTATCAATTTAGTATAAGGAAATTGATTTTAAAATCTTCAACGTAACTACCAAAGCAGTTACGTTGAAGAAAAAGGATTTTTATAAAAATCCAATATGACTGCTGCCTGTCGGTGTTGACGATAGATATATACCCTCAGCCTATGGTTTGTGTAGGTCTATGGAATTACACACAGATTTTATTATTCCTTGTATAAAAGGTATATGTTTTTTATCAAAGAGTTGACCATATGTGGAGAGGTACCAGAAAATGTTGCTTTATAGACCCCATTTTCGGTAAGTTTGGTAAAATATTACGATATTCAAACAATGTATCAATTCGGTTATTCATTTCGCTTCAGAATAAGTTTTTAATACCATCATTAGACATAATGCTGAGGGTATACGAGGGCAGTTCGGAAATTTCTTAGCCTGGCACAAAAAGCGCGGTATAAACAGAAAAAAAGTGAAGTGTTTCGGAAACTTCCATCTCTCTTAAACAATGAAAACACGCATTTCTAATTTTTCCATTGTAAAAATTGCGGATGCGTCTTTTTTTAACACATGTTGCTATATGAAGGAGTTGCCAGATCGAAACAAAATTTAACATGTGTTCATAACAGAGATGGAAGTTTTCAAAACACTTGAACTTTTTCTGTCTATACCGCGCTTTTTGCCCTCGTAAACATTGACCTACCCTGAACATTTTCTGGGAAGCAGATTTTTTCTAATCTGGTTTTCTGAAATAATATTTATCACACTAGAAGAACATGAAATGCCGAATTATAATAGCTACGTGGGTTAGAAAATACAATAACTGAGGCGGATCTTTTATATGGAGACTATGTCCAAACATGGACTTATATTGAATATTTTGGCAAATGTGTATTTCACTCTCCAAGAATTCAGAATGCCAAGTTACAGCTACCTCGGTGGGAAAATGTGACTAAAACCTTTAAGCCATACACACATCTTTCGGCAATCTAGGCCCATATTACCATATAGATGTCATAAATTACTTTGAAATGATCACTGCCCTTACAAGGCAAAATTCAAATAACAAAGATGTCATATCTATTTACGTGTGCTCGATTGACACAAATCAAATTTGCTTTTCATAGATTCTGATTTACATATAGCCCACATACCTAACATTGTCCGATTTCATATTAATTTTACATCAGAGGTCCTGTTATTCCCGGATTTTTTACATAGATTGCTTTATTTTTGTCTGATTTTCTGGTCGCTCCAGAGGCCACGATTATGGCCCAAAAATCGCGAATTTTTACATGGAGAAGGGAATCGGGCCAAAGAATAAGCATGCCTGTTTTGATAAAGATCGGTCATTATTTAACGGGCCAAATGGACCCTGACATTTGTGAGAAAATTTACAAAGTTTGTATTCTATAGCGTATAGATTTACTCTGAAGGGCATAGGCCCGAGAAGTTGATAGTATATCCAAAAGGAGTGGTTGACCTTTAAATTGATACCAATTATATTGTCGTATGTACTCGAATGTGGGAGTTACACTTAAATATTTACAGGTGGTTATGTTCATATATTATTTAGTATCCCATTATCAAACTAGACCTGGATCCTCATGAATCCAGGTATGGTCAAGCACATCGCCTATAATTTTCGATGATGATCAGATAATAATATTGGGATGAAGTGAACCGAAAACTTTTTTTAGGGTTGATCTATAAGCCACAATTATAAGCCGAACGTCACAATACAACCCACGGCAAAAGGAATATGGATAAGTAATTAGAAGGACAGTACTGAATATTAGTAATATTCGGAAAATATGTCAGTGTAAGGGAAGAGGTGCTGTTGACCTCTAATAGGACAAGAGGTTGCAACTACCACGAAATATTGCCCAGGCTCGGAATAAAAATCCGCATAAATTTATAGTTGCGTGGTAGTATGGTCGGCCCGTCCTACTAGACTGCTTCGCTCACTGTGTTTAAAATGTTTTTATTCAGGAACCGTACAAATGGGTAGCTTCTTAAAAATGTAATTCCAACGACCGTGGCTTTTATAAATATATTTTTAAAGATCAAACACAAGGATGGATTTTTTTAAATATGTTTTCGTTTAACAATTACAGACGTAGACTTTTTAGAATATTTTTTTCAAGGTATTTATATACGAATTTTTTTTAAGACTAATCATAAATAAAAAACATCAGAATTGTATGCAAAAAATATTTACCCAAAATTAATATATGCCGATCACTGTATGACACAATGGCACTTCGAAAAGTTGAAACGTTATTCCAACATATACATAAGGGCCATATCCGTTTGTCTGTCCATCCATTTGCTGTTTTTGTTTTTATTTTTTTTTGTTCATTTACAGTTTATGGACATAAGAACCATCAACATGCCCCACCCACACCTTTCTCTCCATTCACCTTCTTTCCATTATCACCATTAGTACATTTACGTTAATGGCGGTGTTCTTGTGTCTGTGTCCGGAAAGTGTCGTCCACTCATGTGTATATCATCTACACAGCTGGCATGTGTTCTGGCCATGTTTGGTGTATCTCACTTTGTGTGTGTTAATTTGTGGTCAATGGACATATGTATATTTTATGTGGCCACATATATACATACGTATATATATATGGGTCATTACATGATGTATTTTATACAACAATGGTAAGATATTATGTTTCAGGTGGTAGTGGAGTCCCAAAATTATCAAATACTGAAATTTATTGATTGATCAATTAGAATTTAATGTGCAATTCATTTGTTTGCCTTAGCCTGCTGTTAAATTGTAAATGACCATAAAAGCATTGGGTTGCGTATGATAAATACATTATTAATGTCTGGTAATACTCATACGCCCAGAGTACTTAGACTTGTGTTGAACAGCAGTGATGAGTGTGAGTTGTTGCAGTTGTTGTTCGTTTGATATGCAAATGTCAAAGCTTTTAATTTTATGGTTTTTCATATTCGAATGTGGTATTCCATAAATATTTGTGACGCACAAAGTTATCGTTTTCGTGTCTTGTTATTGAAGTTGGATTTTTTGGTAAGGTGGTCGACATAAATATTGATGTACTGATGGATATTAAAATAGTCATATCTATGGGGAAAATATCAATATTGGAGTGATAAATAAAATAAATAAAATGACATGAAAATACAAATTTATGATTTTAGTACCTATTCGAATTTTTCCGAGCCATTTTTATTACAAATTTAATATACCCTCCATGCTATCATGTGTGGGAAATCGTTTTTTTTTCAGTAGTTTTAAAGAATTTCTTTGAACCCTAAATTACTGAACATGACAAATTGGATTCTTTGACTTCCTGTGAACTGAAAATTATGTGTCAGATATGTTATACCTTACCATTTTTATTACAAATTTAATATACCCTCCATGCTATCATGTGTGGGAAATCGTTTTTTTTTCAGTAGTTTTAAAGAATTTATTTGAACCCTAAATTACTGAACATGACAATTTGGATTCTTTGACTTCCTGTGAACTGAAAATTATGTGTCAGATATGTTATACCTTACCTAAATGTTTAAACTATGGAAACATCGGTTTCCAGAGAAAGTTAGAATTGGTGAAAACTATTGACAAATGTACAAAACATTTTGAGACTATTCACGTATCGTACACAAATATGTTGTCAGGGTATTATAGCTTTGTGCAGCCCCAAGAGTTTGTAACACCGCGAAATTTTGGTCCTAGACCCACCTTTAAGTATACCAATCGTGTTGATCTAGACATGTGTGTCCGTCCGTCTATCTATTATAATTTGTAAACACGATACAGGCCACAGTTATGGACCAATCTTCACGAAATTTTGCATGTAGGATGGGTTCCTGCCAGTGAAGACCCCTATTGTTTTTGATTGGTTAATATTTGAGGGATGAAATGAAAAAGAGGCCGCAATTATGACCCAAACATCGTGAGTTTTTACATGAAGAAGTGGTTCGGGCCAATGAATAAGTTTGCATGATTTGATAAAAATCGGTCAAGCGTGTCAAATTGACCCCCACTTTTGTGTGAAAAATTACAAAATTTGTATTCTATGGCGTATATATTTATTCCTGAAGGACAAAGACCCGAGAATTTGATAGTATATCCAAGAGGAGTGGCTTATCTTTGAATTTATACCAATTACATTGTCTTATGTACTCGGATGTGGGAGTTACACCTAAATATTTACAGGTGCTTACGTATTCAGATATTATTTATTAACCCATTACCACTCTGGAGGGCGGAAATATAACGCTGATCGATTTGAAATTTTTCACGGGGTTCAGAGAGGTCAAGGACAGCGCTTATAATTTTCGGTGATGATCAGATAATAATTTTGGGATGAAGTGGACCGAAAACTTTTTTGTAATTTTTAGAATCCATCTATAGACCACAGTTATTAGCAGAGCATCACCATACAATCCAAGCTGAAAGCAATCTGGACAAGTAATTAGAAGGGCTGTACTGAACATTAGTAATATTGGGAAAGATTTTGTCAGTGTATGGAAGAAGTGCTGTTAACCGGGCCGACCGTATGGTCGGCGCCGTCCGACTATACTGCTCCGCCCACTGGTTATTTTTTTTACCCTACACAACTATGTTGTCATGGTATTATAGCTTTGTGCAGCCCCATGAGCTTGTAACACCGCGATATCTCGACTAGCTGTGTTGATCTAGACAAGTGTGTTCGTCCGCCCGTCCGTCTGTCCATTATAATTTATAAACACAATACAAACCACAGTTACGGACCAATCTTTACGAAATTTTGCATGCAGGATGGTATGTAGGACAGCGCCTATAATTTTCGGTGATGATCAGATAATACTTTTGGGATGAAATGGACTGAAAACTTATTTTTTGTGTTAATTCGAGTCGATCTATAGGCCACAATTGAAAGCCGAACATCACAACACAACCCACGGTGAAAAGAATCTGAACAAGTAATTAGAAGGGCTGTACTGAATATTAGTAATATTTGTTGACCTCTAGTCGGCACAACAGGGTTCAAAGTTAGATTTTCGTGGAAGTTGTGTAGGGTATCATATGATCGGCCCGTCCGACTATACTACTCCGCTCACTGGTTTAATTTGTTATAATTTGCTTGTAGTATATTGCGGCATATGTTCAATGGCCCATATAGATATCTATGACCACATCCATTAGTTTTTAGGCATATGGTTTGTAAAAACACACTCAATTTTATATTGCCTTATAGCTTGTTTCTTTGGAAGATAGAGGAAGAGGCGGTTTACTATTTTCACAGTTGAAATAACAACAAAAGTATATATAGTTTGAGAAAATAAATATTATAACAATAATCATTATGACAATGGAACAAACAAGAAAATATTAAATCATGTTCAGTACTAAAGTGAAAATAAAACAAACAAAATATTATTTGATATCTATTCTATATGAATTTTCTTTGTTAGGATTTTCAGTTTTTGATTATTTTCAATAGTGGCCAACCAAGCTGGTTTCATTGCTGGCCAATATTATCAAAGAGCAAACCACAACACAACAATAACCAATTTTTAAAATCAAAGCATACACTGCACTACGCCTCCCCCCATGGCATTTCGATATTGCGTGTGGACCATGGTCCGCTACAAGGGCATTTTTAATAACTACCCCTTTAAATTGTATAATTGATTTGTTGTTGTTTTATATATATTGTTTATATGTTTTAGTATTCCTCTTCTACATTGCAATTAAAATAGCAAGAGAAAAACAAAGCCGGTAGCTGTAGTAACTACAAAGAAATCAAATGGCTTCTTTTAAAGTTAATTGCAGCAGTAAACCTTAGAATGCCTTGAGGAAAATAACAAAGAGAACAAATAACTTGACCGGACATTTTGTGAGAAGGAAGTGGAAAACATAAAACAATTACAATGAAAATTAATGAAAAATTCCTATGAAATGTGAAAATATGAATGAATATTTACGTAGGAAAGTGTGAGGGATAATTTGAAATAATTATGAGCAACAATTTTAATTTTGTTTTTATTAAATAACCCAGGTTTTTTTTTGGTTCCTGGAAAAATGGACCTACAAGGAAAATTCATTCTGTAAAGTACGGGTTGACAAATGCAGCCACTTCTTTGAAAAATAATTGGATAAAACCATGATAATACCTAAAAAGAGAGCGGGGCCTTCTATAGGGGTAGTGTCAAAATTTAAATTTATCTCGTTTCTGAACATTTACCGAAAAAAGTTTTTACCCACAGACAGTTTGGTTTTAAAATGAAATTATCAAAATATGGATCATAAGAACGGGACGTATATATGTGAGTTATGCCAAACCCCAAACCTATATTGGTTATGTACAAATATGTTTTTCATCTGCTATCTATATCTTCTATATCTACACTAATAAAAGAGTAAAGTGATTGGCTGACTGATTGACTGACTTAACGATTCATCAATGCCTCGACGCAACGGCTAAAGCTACAATCTTGAAATTTTGGTCAATCTTGATCAAGATGTGCCAGATAAGGCTGCGTTTTAGGAAATTCGAACTAGAACGGCACGAAAAGTACTAAAAATGACAAAATGTGATAACATTTGTATTTAGCGAACCGGTAGAGCCACAACTCTAATATTTGAAATGAGGATCACTGATGCAGTGTAGAATAGATATAGCAAAGGATTCGAACATTCGAACTATATGTATCCGAAAAGTACTAACATGTACTAAATTTGGTAATATTTCGTACCATGTGAATGGATAAAGCTAAAAACTTGCAATTTGGAATGCAAATGCGAATAAAGGTTGAGAAGTAGTTTCGATATAAGTAGGTGGTTTTAAAATCGTATACTCATGTACACGAAATGTACTAAACTGTACTAAATTTGGTACAATTTGATTTTGGAGAAACTGATGGAGCTGGAATGTGTGTACGAAAGGTACTAAATGTTACTATATTTGTTACAATTTGAATTTGGGTGAACATATATAGAGCTGGAATCCTGACATTTGGCGTAAGGATCGGTGTTGATGATATATGTAGGAAATTTCGGAAATTCGTACTAAGGTGTACTAAATGGTACCAAATGTGAATTTTGGTGAACTGATAGAGCTGGAATATTGACATTTGAAGTTAAGATCACTGTTGGGTTGTAGAATTGATCTATGCAGGAAGTTTTGGAAATTGGTACTACATTTGCTACAATTTACATTTTGGGCAAACCGATAGATCTAGGATCCTCAAATTTGCAGTTAGGATGATTTTTGGGGTGTAGGATTGGGATATGTAGATAGATCTGGGATCCTCAAATATGTAGTTAGGATGATTGTTGGGGTGTAGGATTGGGATTTGTTGAAAGTTTTGGAAATTTGTACTAATGTATACTAAATGTTACAAAATTTGGATTTGGATGTACCGATAGAGCTGGAACTCTCAAATTCGGTGTTAGGATCATTGGTGGAGTGTATGATAGGAGTATGTAGGACGTTTTAGAAATTCGTACTAAAGTGTACTAAATGGCATCAAATGTGAATGTGGGTGAACCAAATTTTTTGTGAAATTTGTAGTTAGGATCTCTGTTGGGGTGTAGGTTTGAACTATGAAACTCATATTAATGTGTTCTAAATTGTACTAAATTTGGTACAATAATTATTGTTGTAAGCGATCGGGCTGGAATCGTGAAATTGGGAAATATGACTTCTACTGGATTTATATAAATTTGTACTAAATGGTACAAAATTTAGTGACATTAAGATTTGGTTGAACCTAGAGACCTCGAATTAAGAAATTTTGAATTATTTGTGAAATGGCAACTCTCAATAATGTGAACTAAATAATGTCGGTGTAGTTCATATTTTCGAATTTGTTCAATTTTCGATTCTACAGGCTTTTTACCGCTAATTCCCTGTTCAATACTTTAATGTCAGTTTGAGTGTTTACATTATCGAGAGTTCACTGTAAGTACTACAAGAGTACGAAAGGTAATAAATGCTACGAAATTTAGTTTCTTTTGCTGAGAAAATAACAAAGGAACTAAATGGCACTAAAATTCTAATTATGATCAATATTGGTATGCATGTTGATTAGCTCTTCTAACATAAAGACCTTTAATGGTTTAATGGTTGCAAAATATACATACACCTGTTATTGTCCTTGAAAAATATTAATTTAAAAAATCATGACTGTCATGTTCCCTAAAAAAAATTTAAGTCAAGCCAGTCATGATTTCTAATACATATCTTAAAATCAAAGCCTCTTATGGTGTTGAAAAAATATTGTTTAAGAATCCCCGCCTTTAGTGGTTAACCCTTTCAGTGTCAAAAATTTTTTTTCGGATTAAAAATCTAAAGTTTGTATTTAAAATCATATAAAGGGATATAGTTTAGAAAAAAAAATAGCAATTGTCATTTTTGTTTTTTCTGAAAGACAGGAAAAAAGAAAAGAAATCAATAGTAACGATACATAGGATAACCGAAAAAAGCAAAGAAAGAGAGTACTTTTAAATATCGAATATATTCGACAAAAACACTGAAAGGGTTAAGATTCTTGCACAAATATTTTTGTAATACATATACAACCTTCACAAAGGTATCTTTTTAAAAATATCTGCCTAGAAAAAATATTATTTGAAATAATGTTAGTAATGAAAATTTAAAAAAAAATTTAAACGTCTTAGGTAGCTTATATAGTCCTTGAAAGTAATATTGTTTAATAATATCCTGGCCTATTATTATGCCAATTTTTGGTATGCCATACGTGTGTGATTGTCAATCGTCTGCGTATTCAAAGTTAAATAACTTTTTTGATTTGTTTTCATTTGTCCTACTATGAATCATTTATTTATTTATGATTTGTTATTGTCCGTCTATATGGCTGTCTATATTTATTTCATCAACATGGACTGAGTGACGTTGACTGGCAGCTAATAAACACACACACGACTGCCGGCCACCACCTACCCAATTTGTGACTGGCCATGCAATCAATAATTACAAATCACAAAAAAAAACAAAAAAAAAACAGAAAAGAAAATAAAAACAATTCTATTTTTATTCCAATGATAAACAAATATGAAAATATTTTCAAAATTTCCCACGAATTGTTGTCGTTGATTGATGTGAATTGATATGTGGAATTGGAAATTTATTAAATTTAAGTTATTTGAGCTTGCTTGGCACTAAAATTCAAGCAAAATGCTTTGTACAAAAAAATCAATTAAATTCTATCACTTTGCCATTGGATAACTCAGAGGAAGATAAATGTTGATTTTAATTTTAAAACAAAATACATTTTTTATTTTCAATCATGTTTTTTTAATTTTCACTGTGCCAAAAACAGCAACCAATGTACACATGTACTCTTGTATATATATGTGTGTGTAGATTGCTCTATATTATTTATATTGTCTATTTTTATTTCATCAGCAATTTAATGCCACAATGCTACAATGATGAATGCTGTTAAATAGCTCCAATGGCAACAATAGCAAACCCCAGTTTCCACTGAAACCATTATAAATTCGAATCCGAAGTTTTTTTATTTTTATTTTTATTTTCATGAGTGACACAAACATTAAAAGATTTTCCATTAGTCTATGAAAGTTTGTGTTTCTCTTGAAGGGAGATTTTAAACGAAATTTAGAAAAACAATTGAATTTTGGTGTTCTATTAAATTTTGCACAATATTTTATTTGGAGATAATTGAAAAATTTAATATGTGTGATGGACAAGATTTCAAATGAAAAAAAGAACAACAATCTTGATATTCTTAAAATTTTGTGAACGAAATTAAATAATATCAAAGAAGTATAAATTAGTTGAATATAGGCCAGGGCTACAGTTTTTATATTCTTAGCCAAATTAGAGCCGCTTGGTTTTTAAAATGCCTAAAATGGGACAGAATAGCCACTTCGTTTCACAAATACGTCTAAGATCTTCTACATACTTTAAGTAGGGCGGAATTGTATAGGGTATTGTATTAAATATTTTCTGTCAGAAGGTTTTTTACCCATCAAGATCCCGAATTAAATACTTGGTTCTGAAAATGCTCCTAGGACCTTCAAAATACCTTAAATGGGACAGTGTCATTAGGAAGATGCTATACCCAAATGTGGATCGACTACCAAAATATGGTTTAAAAACTCTACGCCTATTGAAAAAGCATTCAGAAAATCGTTCTGTAGTGTCCTAAAAATAATATTAAAAACCCCACTTTTGTCGAGTCATTTAAAAACATTGTTTCAAAATCAACAACTATAAAGACCTCGAGAAAATATTATTTAACCTTGTAGAGTCCTCAAAAAATATTACTGAAAACGCGATTTATGGGGTCTATCAAAATATTTAAAACCAGTGATCGGAGTATTATAGTCGGAGGGGGCCGACCATACGATACCCTACACAACTACCACGGAACTCTAACTTTCTGTGGATTTTTATTCCGAGCCTAGGCAATATTTCGTTATAGTTGCACCCTCTTACCCGATTAGAGGTCAACAGCACCTCTCCCTTACACTGACATATTTTCCGAATATTATTTATATTCAGTACAGTAATTACTTGTCCATATTCCCTTCACCGTGGGTTGTGTTGTGATGTTTTGCATATAATCGTGGCCTATAGATTGACTCAAAAAACACACACACAAAATTCAATTTTCGGTCCACTTCATCCCAAAATTATTATCTGATCATCACCGAAAATTACAGATGTTGTCCTTGACCATAACTGGATCCTCATGGAACATCAGCGCTATATTTCCGCCCTCCACATTGGAGTACATACGGCAATATAATTGGTATTAATTTAAAGGCCAACCACTCCTTTTGGATATACACTTCTCGGATCTATGTCCTTCAGGAGTAAATATATTCCCTATAGAATACAAATTTTGTCATTTTTTCACACAAAAGTCAGAGTCCATTTGACCCGCTAAATATTGGCCGATCTTTATTAAAACAGCCATAGCTACTCTTTGGCCCAATCATCTTCTCCATGTTAAAAATCGCGATTTTTGGGCCATAATTGCAGCCTCTGGAGCGACCAGAAAAACCGGCAAAAAATAAGTATTTGGTCCATTTCATGCCCTAAATATTAACCGATCTTTACCAAAAACAATAGGGGCCTTCTTTGGGCAGAACCCATCCTACATGAAAAATTTCGTGAAGATTGCTCCGTAACTGTGGCCTGTATAATGAATAGACGGACAGACACACATGTCTACATCGACTCAGCTAGTAGAGATATGACAATCGGTATTCTTGAATCTGCGTCTATGACCAATATTTCGCGGCGTTACAAACTCTTAGGACTACACAAAGCTATAATACCCTGACAACTTAGTTGTGTAGGATCTAAAAATACGGTCTGTGGAACAGTTGAAAATATTATTTGACAAAAAAATTAATTTTTTTTAAAGTAATATTTTTTTATAAAAAATGACGTCTATAATAATTCTTAAAATATATTTAAAAGTAAATGTCCAATCTGGAATAATTCAGAAAATGCTTATTCCAAAAAAATATCCAAACCTGTCTAGCACTCTGAAAAAAGTGATTTATGATTTTAAAAAGTCTACGCTGAGATAGGTTCTAAAAAATATTCATTCAAAACATCCATCCACAGTTGATTTATTTTTTAAAAAAAAAATCTATTTTTTATAGCCCTTAAGAACATTTTTTTTTAAATTAATAATGCTGCTTCAAACATGTCCACGCTGGGGTCTAATTATAAGAATATTCTTTTAAAAAATCGTCATTTTATAGTTGATTGATTAAAAAATCCAACCTGAAATAAACTCCGGCAAGTATTATATTAAAAAATCAATGTTCGTTAAGAACTATTGTTTTTTAAGAAAATCCAAAATGTTGTTTAAATTTAAAAAAAAAATTGAAAAATATTCAAAATATTCATTTATTACCCTTAAAAAATACTATCAAAATTATTAAAAAGTTTTTCTTTCAAAAAAAAAAAAAAAAAAAATAGAACAAAAAAATTGGTAAAATAGCTGTTTCATTTTTCACTGACTATTATAGCTAATCATGTGAAAGTTCATTCATAGAAGGAATCCATTTTTTTGCTAGGTGAATTGGTACTTTTTATTTTTTCAAATACCAAAACAATTTTTTTTTCCATTTCACCCCCACCTAATATACTCTTATCACCCCTTCCACCCCCACCATAAAATGTTTATTCAATTGTTAAGTTTTAATAATTGGTTCCGCATGTTTAAAATGATTTTCTTAGGCTAATGCACGCAAATTAGTGGTGGCGAGACGCCAAACAACAGAATATTCCAGATGCAAAATATCAAATGCACAGGCAGACAGACAGATATACACTGACAAACACACAAACCTTTCCCAAAACGGCAACAACAACAAGGGCTTTCACATTGCACAGATATACAAAATATAGTAAAATAGTATCTTCCATACCTTGGGAACAAAAACAACACACTTCATTATTCAGTCAACCAGGCAGTCAGTCACTGAGTGTTGTGTGGTGGTGGTACCATCGAATGACGACTACAACGACCTACAATAATGACGTTCATTATTAGTTTACATACACACAATGTGGAACACAATACAAGAATTCCATGATGGAGGCAGAGTAGGGGGGCAACTGAAATCCGGACTCTTTTGTGGCAAGTGCCAACAGAGATATTATCTTAAATGGTATATTTGTGGAAAAAAGTATATATTTTTGAAAACGAATAAATAAACTATCACTTTGGCAAAAGTGTTACCAACACGAATGGTTGTTGTTGTTGGGTTGCCTGACTGGTACTGTGGTCGGCGGCATAACGTGAAACGGAAATCGAGTTTGCCAAAATGATGTGATTTATTGATATATGCAAATATAGGATATGTGCTAAACAAAAAATATTTCGATTTGAAAAATACGAGGGTGGTATAATAAGATAGTTTTTTTTACATCCCAAGGTCCTTAAAAATGTGGTTTAAAAATCCACGCCTGTAAAGGTCCTTAAAAAATATGGTTTAAAAAATCCACGCCTGTAAAGGTCCTTAAAAAATATGGTTTAAAAAATCCACGCCTGTAAAGGTCCTTAAAAAATATGGTTTAAAAAATATACGCCTGTAAAGGTCCTTAAAAAATATGGTTTAAAAATCCACGCCTGTAAAGGTCCTTAAACAATATGGTTTAAAAATCCACGCCTGTAAAGGTCCTTAAAAAATATGGTTTAAGAAATCCACGCCTGTAAAGGTCCTTAAAAAATATGGTTTAAAAAATCCACGCCTGTAAAGGTCCTTAAAAAATATGGTTTAAAAAATCCACGCCTGTAAAGGTCCTTAAAAAATATGGTTTAAGAAATCCACGCCTGTAAAGGTCCTTAAAAAATATGGTTTAAAAAATCCACGCCTGTAAAGGTCCTTAAAAAATATGGTTTAAAAAATCCACGCCTGTAAAGGTCCTTAAAAAATATGGTTTAAAAAATTCACGCCTGCAAAGGTCCTTTAAAAATATGGTTTAATAAATCCACGTCATTAAAGGTCCTTAAAATATGGTTTAAAAAATCCACGCCTGTAAAGGTCCTTAAAATATGGTTTAAAAAATTCAGGTTTGATTTCCTTGAAAACATATTTTTCCTCTAAAACTAAAGTCCTTTTTAATTTTTGTATAACTCTAAAAAATATGTATTTAAAAAAAATATTGGCTGTGAATTCCTTCCGACCCACTGTCCTCTTTATATTGCCCTGCCCATAAAGCACACACGCTACATATCGCGTTATGCGTTTATGCATATATAAATTCCAATAATTGGTTCATTGTCGAAATAAATTTCAAAAGAAACAACAACAACACCAACAAGAAAAACACAATATTTAAATTATTTCCATCAAAAGTTAAAAACTGTTTTGCATTGTTCAACAAATCGGGCAGCGCAGACAAACCACAGCAATAGCTAACAAATTGTGCGGTTGCTTCATAGCACCCTGACCCTCTCCTCACCTCCCTCTCTCTCGGCCTGCAAACTCCCTGAATTTTCTCTCTCTTTTAAAGAAATACCGCATAAATAATGTGTGGCAATGAGAAAGGATTCAGGGTCATAATAGAGCTGTGTGTTTGTTTCTCTGTGTGTGAGTGAGTGTGTGAACTAGCGCTAAAAAGGCCATTTGATTTATTTGCATTTTTGAAAGCGACATCAACAACAATAAAAACAACAAATATGTATGTTGAATTATTACAATGGGCCAAGCAACAAATGAATAAATCTTAAATGTATTATAAACAAATTTAATTTATGATAATCTCTTGCAATTTTGTTACTCTTTTTTGCTTTTTGGCTTGAAATTCTCGCAAATTTAAATAGGGTTGAGTATGGAGAGATAATTGTTGTGGTATTATTACAAGGACATTTTTGATAATTTTTTTTTCACGGACTTTTAATAATATTTTTAGAAGGATAAAAACAATTTTTTTAAATATATTTATAAACGGAACAATCGTGGATTTCTTTAAATGTTGTTCAATGGTATGGTGGATTAAAAAAAAAAACAATTTAATGAACTTTACATGGATCAAGGATGGCTTAAAAATATGAATCATTGCAAGTATAGAATTTACAAAAAATATGTATTCTTTTTAAATATTTTCTGGCGTTAATAAATACGAATATCAACTATGTTGTCAGGGTAATTTTTGCAGCTAAAAAACTATATATTTTGTTATACAAGCGTAAATTTCTAATGCGTTGAATGGGTTCTGGCCAATGAAGACCCCTATTGTTTTTGTTAAAAATCGGTTAATATTAGGGGGATGAAATGGACCAAAAACTTATTTTTGTCTGATTTTCTGGTCGCTCAAGAGACAACAATTATGACCCGAATACCACGAAATTTTACACCAGGAAGAAAATCTGACCATAGAATAAGCATGACTGTTTTGATAAAGATCGGTCAATATTTAGCTGGTCAAATGGACCCTGACTTTTGTGTGAAAAATTACAAAATTTGTATTCTATAGGGTATATATTTACCCCTGAAGGACATAGACCCGAGAAATTGATAGTATATCCAAAAATTGCCCTATGTACTCGGATGTGGGAATTACACTTAAGGGGACCCCCTTTTCGGGGTCTAAAATTTTCTTGATTTAATTCGAATCTGCACTAATTCAAGAATGTCTCTACAAAATTTCAAGTGATCTTAAAATCTTAAGAACTCTTGAAGATATAGCCGGTTTATTGTGTCAGCATCAAGTGGCGGCTAAAGCGCTTCTCAAACTTTAAACGCGTTTTTCTCATTAGCGAATGGCGGGCACGATAACTCAAAAACTAATAACCCAATCGAGTCCAAATTTTATACGTTTCTCTCGTATGAACTATGATAAAGCCAATCGGTGAAGATCTTACTTATTTTTTAACTTCGTTTTTGATCAAAAATCGGCGATTTTTCAAAAATATTTTTTCAAAGGTACGCCATTTTTTTAATTTTAGAGCGAAGTCAATAATCCTAGTTCATACGAGAGCCATACATGTACTCTTTCTAACACCGTTTGAATTTTCGGATTCCGATGTTCCAGTGAGGAGTTATCATGCCCATCAAAAATAATGACTTTTCTTTAATTACAAAGAACAACAACAAAACAATAGGAAATGAAAATTATTTTTCTTCTCTTTTAAATCTTCAAATATATATGTGCAAAGTTACAAACCTTAATAAACTTTGGTAATTGGATTGAAAATCTTGAAAAATTAAAATCGTGAATTGGGGGGGTCCCCTTAAATATTTATAGGAGCTTACGTATTCATATATTATTTAGTAACCCATTACCACACTAGAGGTCGATATAAAGCGCTGATCGCTTTGAAATTTTTCATGAGGATCCAGGTATGGTCAAGGACAACGCCTATAATTTTCGGTGATGATCAAATAATAATATTGGGATGAAGTGGACCGAGTCGACCTGAAAGCATAGTGAAGAGAAGGGCTGCACTGAATATTAGTAATATTTGTTGACCTCTAGTCGATCAAGAGGGTGCAAATATCGCGAAATATTGTCCATGCTCCGAATAGAGAATAACACAATGTTATTTTTCGTGGACGTTGTGTAGGGTATGATATTATCGGTCCCGTCCGATTTTATCGCTCCACTCTAGTTTTAAATAAAAAGGATAAATTTGTCAAGGATTATTTTCATGGATTATAAAAATATATATTTTTTAGAATAACTAAAAGGACTCAAGAGCATTTTATATGTGGATTTTGTTATGAAATATTTAAAACTGTTTGTTTTTTTTCAAACGTTATTTGAAACATGGTTTTAAAAAATATTGCTGCAATGATCTTTATATCTCAAACACGGCTAAAAATCCTTTGGTTTTTAATTTATTTTACTCCTTCAAGGACATCTAATCTTAAGATGCCGTATTGTAACCATACTTTTCTGTTTACAAAATAATATTTAAGCACTTATATTACATTGTTGAGAAACAACACCAAACTACTTCAAAATAATCTAAATACATCTCTTCACTTTTTTATTTGCCTAAAATTTCTTTATATATTTTTCTTCTTTGTTTCTTGTGTTCATTGAAAACTTATTTTTTTTTTTTGTGATGTGTTTTACATTTCGGCCTTCTTCCATCAGGTATTAGATTAGGTCAAACATACATATATTTGTGTGTGTATGTGTGTTAGTTATCCTTTATGAAAATAACTTCCTTCAGTGCCAATGTGCATGTGCGTGGGTGTGTGTGTGTTAGAGAGATTGAGTGGCAGATTTTAACCAACGTTATGGGTTAGGCTAGTCCTTAAGAAACATTCTCTGAACACACACCTTTGACTTGTGGCTGACAGTCAAGTCAAAGTTGTTCAGAAGAAGAAAAAAATGTTAAGAAGTTTCTTCTATGAAAAACTACACCTAGAAAGGTGGGTGTGTTTTGTTTAAAGTGCTGTTTGTAATTAGGTGATTTTGTGCGAGTTTTTTATTTTAAGGTTTTTAAATTTAAGATAATTTTTCCAAAGACATTCTTACAAATAAAAAACGGCAAAAACACCACGTTGGGTATACACAAGAAGTGATGTAAAAAATGTCAACCTTTTCAATGGAATTTTCAGATGACGCAGTCAATACTTAGCGTTGCCAACAGTATTGGAAAACTTTCTATATTATTTAATTTAAAAAAATACAGATTATAATCATAAACACTTTATTGAACAGCTTTAAAATTTAAAATTTCCCCATGGCAAAAAATGGAACAATATAATCATCTATAGTACTAAATAACCTTCTGCAATTTTTGGTATAATATTAAATCTCAATTTTTCAACAGTCCTTAAATTGCAATTTTCCCCATGGCAAACAATGAAACAATTGCATAAAATCAAACAAAAAAATACAATTTTGCCTTGATTGAAAGTATACCGAAAAAGCAAACAATGCACCACTTATCTATCATTAACAATTTATCCTATTATCCTTTATAAGTTTTATTTTTTTTTCAAGTGCTTAGTTCCGTAATTTTCCGTCAATTGACCTTGAATTCAAAAGGCTATTTTCAAAGGAGGTACTTGTCGTTTTGTTTCCTTAAACCTATTTTGTATTTCTTTTTGGCAGAGGACGATAAAAAAACAAAAACCACGTCCTTTAACTGCCCATGCATATAAATGAAAGGCAAGTAAATCACTTCCTGACCGCCATTATCACCATCATCATCGTCATGAGCAGCGACTACATCATCAAGTAGGCCTTATGAATTATGGATTCTCATTGATTTTTTTTTTTTTTTTTGCTTTGCTTTGGTTTTATTTTTTAAATTGGCTGTATAAACAGTTTATTTTTGGTAATAAACCGTTTTTTTGGGGTAGTGGTCACCAAACGTCAACACAAATTGCCAATTGTGGATGTTGTTCTTGTTGCTGGCTGTTGCTTCTCCATGTTCTTGTGTGAGTATCTGTGTGGGAATGTGCAAATGTGGCCATGTGTGTTATGAGTGGTGCATTCAGTATCGTCATTGTCGACATCATCATCACCACCATCATACTTGTCGTCGTCGTAGTTGTTGTTGTTGCCTCTGATGTCGTTCATGGTACAAGAACAAGTGTCCTCAAACACAGGAAGTTCAACCATTTTGCATTGAAAATTTGCAAATGTTCTACACGTATACTTTACAAACATGCAAACACACACACACACACAACCGACTCATACATGTTTGTACGTGTGTGTATATTTGCCATGCCAAAGTGTTCTTTCTCCTAGTATGCAAACAACATGAGGCGTCTGGTAGGTGCACTCTCGCCACACACACCAACAATCCCACCCACACACACATTGCAAACACAACAATATGTAATATTTATGTGTCTGTGTGGTAAACAATCTGCAGCAATTATTTGGTATTCGGTTTTTATGCACTTAGTATCGGTTGCGGTTGGTCAAGATTTACAATCAAGAAATTAAAACCAAAAAAACGCCTGAGAACAACAATGGCTTGCGGCATTGTGTGAACAGACCCCTCTCACTCTCTCTCTCCCTGACCGATATTTTGTGTTGGTGGTAAAAAGAAAAAAAAAAAAAAAACACGAACAAAAGTATGTTGTTGGATAAGCTAAATAAATAATGCGTAAGCTATACAGAAATAACGAGGAGGTGGGTGGTAGGATTTAGAAATGTTCTTTAAAACTATATTTAATATGCGTAGATAATGGATAGAGAGAGGTGGAAATCTATGAGAAAAATAAACGAATTGAAACTATAGCCTAGGGAATGTGGGTCAACCTTGTAATGGCTACGCAGTGGAAAATCTCTTAAAGAAATTTTGTTAGGCGCAAAGAATTTGAAAACCAAAACAAAATTTTAATCAAATCGGCTTACAATTTGACCAAAATTTAAAAACTGGGAAAATCCCTCTATATTGCGGTTTTTTGCATTGAATGGAATATATATATAAATATATATATATATATATATATAAATATATATATATATATATAAATATATATATATATATATATATATATCTGCTAATACTATAGCTGATTAGCTCTGACTTAAGCTGATGATACAGCTGACTAAAATTTATCTGCAGCTGATCAGCTCCGACTACAGTTGATCAGTTCAGACTTCAGCAGACTAGCTTTGACTAATACGGATCATACATCTGACTAAAGTTTATCTACAGCTGATCAGCTAAGACTACAGTCAGTGTCAGTACGGATCAGCTGTAGTCACTGTGGATCAGCTGCAGTTAGCTACAGTAATCTGACTAAAGCTGAACAGCTCTCACTACAGCTGATCAGCTCTCACTACAGCTGATCAGCTCTGACTACAGCTGATCTGCTCTGACTATAGCTGACAGCTCTGACTATAGCTGATCAGCACTGACTATAGCTGATCAGCACTGACTATAGCTAATCAGCTCTGACTACAGCTGATCAGCTCTGACTACAGCTGATCAGCTCTGACTACAGCTGATCAGCTCTGACTACAGCTGATCAGCTCTGACTACAGCTGATCAGCTCTGACTACAGCTGATCAGCTCTGACTACAGCTGATCAGCTCTGACTACAGCTGATCAGCTTGATCTGACTACAGCTGATCAGCTCTGACTACAGCTGATCAGCTCTGACTACAGCTGATCAGCTCTGACTACAGCTGATCAGCTCTGACTACAACTGATCAGCTCTGACTACAGCTGATCAGCTTTGACTACAGCTGATCAGCTTTGACTACAGCTGATCAGCTTTGACTACAGCTGATCAGCTCTGACTACAGCTGATCAGCTCTGATTACAGCTGATCAGCTCTGACTATCTCCAGGTTATTACAACATATCCAGAAACACACCAAAGTCCAGGAAAAATAGTTTTTATCAGAACAAAATTCTAAACTATTTCAAATTGGGTATATCGGCCTGTGTTTTGGTATAGCTATCGTTATAGTTATCGTCCAATTTTTGGCATTTTAATGGTCCTAGCCGCATATGTATTTGAAAGGGGTGAGATTTGGCATTGAGTGTTCTTAAAGGATGAACAACATCTTTGAAAAGTATTTTCAGTATAGGTCTCTATAAAAATGCGATGTAGATGTTATTTGGCATTATATATGGAATCTGCAGATTTGGCATTGAGTGTTCTTAAAGGGTGAACAACATCTTTGAAACGTATTTTCACTATAGGTATGTATAAAAATGCAAAGTAGCTGTTATTTGGAATTATATATATATGGAATCTGCAGAATATCATCAACATAGGTCCTTGTTTTGACCCCATGTAAAGGACCTGTCCCATTATAGGTATTTTACGGTTTTAGACGCAAATCTCATGAAGGACAATCAGCATTTTTTGACATGAACACCACATTAGCCACATTTTCAAACCGAAGTGGTTGTTGATGTAGGATTACTATCCCCACATAACCATACCACTTCCCTTTCGGTATTTCGAAGGTCTTGGCCCTAATTATCCATCGAAGAGGCTGGTCATGGGATATGGGAAGAAGAAAAATATCTTCACAGAACAATTTCGAAATAAGACCCTGTTTTGACGTAGGTCCCATATAAAGGTTCCAATATTTTTCGATATTTTGAATGTTCAAACCGCAGATGTTCAGACAAGTGACTGTAATTTTGTATTTCAAGTTATTGGCGGATGAAATATATTGATGCAGAACATGTAGATCCATGGCATGACCCTAACATAAGGGTGAGTCCTAATTTTATTTTTTTTTTACTCAGTCCAAATTTACAAATTTCTCCAATGATACAACCTTTAAAAGAAACATTTTAATTACTATGCCGATCACAGTTTGTATATTATTTTATTTATTTGTTACTATTTTAAACATTTTTGAATCGAATATTTAAATACAAACATTACCACACATCATTCTCAAATTCTGTTCAACACTAAAATAGCGAAAAAAGAAAACAGAAAAAACATTTAAATCCTATAACAAAATATGTCCTAGCCACAAAGGAAACATGGATGTCAAAAAATCTGACATTTGTTACACTCCAATGCCGTCGACATCGGCAACTAACCACAGACAAACACACACACACCCGCTCTCACCCATGGCCTGACGACTTGGCAGCAATGATGTTATTATCTAATTTAAATGTTCTTTAACAATTTTCAAATGCGCCCTACGGCAGGAAAACACCACCAACAATTGGGTGCAAAGGGAAGACCGAAGGGAAAGAGAGCAGGGCAGAGAACAAGTACAACAAAAACCACATGTCAGAATTGGTTTATTAACTTGGTATCATAAGTCATACTAGCGACCGACCGAACGAGCGAGCAAAGGCATTACAAAAGAGCCATTTGTAGGCAATGCAAATATAGAGAATGGAAATCAACACACACACACATGTACATACAGAGATCCACACATCCAAACAAAGCTAAAGTGGTGGTATTATTTCTGCTTGATTCGTTTGTTCATTCAAAACATTACACGTACATATACATACACATGTATATATTGTACAAGCAACCGATGTAACGAGCTAGCTAGCTGGGTAGTCTATCTAACTATTTGAAAAAAAACAGCATATCCAGAATACCACGATACCCATAGTCATATTCGTACATACATGGATTTGTATATTCATGCATAACTATTTACAGTCATGGGCAGAAATATTAAAAACATTACTTTTTTGTTTTTAAATTGTCATATTGTTTTTAAATAAAAATTATAGGTAAGCCAAAGATCTGCATTAAAATGAACTTCAAATTAATATCCTTTGAAGCAAATGTTGTGATGAAATGGTACCGAAATCATTAACGAAACTTCCATTATAATGCCAGTGGCTTTTGTTGGAATATGGCGTGGTTCCTTTATGTGTACCAATGTAGAAACATTGACCTATAGCTTATTTTTTAATTTAACGTTAACGCCCTGTATTAAAGGTTCAATAATAAATCAATATTGGTCTACTTTTTAGACTAGCTTACATTCAACGTTACCTTCAAATTTTCGGAAATGTTGGACACAATTTTCAAATCAGCTGGAAGTATGTTTAAATTTCAAGATACGATGCGAGGGTAGCAGCAGGTGCAGAGCTTGTGAGGAAGACAGTGAAACGCTGGAACATTTCCTGTGGGATGTGACACTATTCACGGATTAACCGCTCTGAGGTGTGTGAATGGAAAAAAACTGAAGGGATTCTCAAAAAAAAACCGAATTCCTATAATAATAGGGAGACCAAACCAAAGATTCGTAATCTAATTTTCCTTAATTCTAACTTTATTTTCATCTCTAGAGCGCACAACAGACTTCAATGCTTTAAGTATATGTCCTTCCTTCTGTTGGACATGTGGTGGTATTATCCACCCTGCTTTCAACGTAACCTAAATTTAAATTTTAGAGTGTCATTGAGTATTAATTCATAACATACCTAATATTCGGTATTTTAAGTATTTCTGAAATTTTTTCGAACGATGCTGGTGATTTTCGGTGTGCTCACGATCGTAGTCCAACCAGAATAGCTGTCCTTATCTCACCTGGAAGGGTCGATTTATGTATTTTAAATGTGAATAAATACCAACTACCTTAAATCAGAACCGATTTTAACAAAATTTCGCAAGATATCAGTCTGGACCTAATTCAGTACTCTGTGCAGAATTTTGTCCAAATCGGAAAAATATTGGGAGTTTGGTGCATCATTCACAAAAAATCGGACAAAACTATACAGGGAGTTAAATCTAAATCTGAACCGATTTAAATAAAACTTCGCAGACATCAGTCTGGACCTTATCCAGTACTCTGTGCATCATTTTGTCCCAATCGGACAAATATTAGTGATTCGATGTATTATTCACCAAAAATCGGACAAAACTATATATGGGAGCCATATCTAAATTTGGACCGATTTTAACAAAATTTCGCAGACATCAGTCATGACCTAATCCAGTACTCTGTGCAACATTTTGTCCCAATCGGACAAATATTGGGGGTTTGGTGTATCATTCACAAAAAATCGGACCAAACTATATATTGGAGCCATATCTAAATTTGAACCGATTTTAACAAAATTTCGCAGACATCAAACTGGACTTAATTCAGTACTCTGTGCAAAGTTTTGTCTCAATCGGACAAATATTGGGAGTTTGGTGTATCATTCACAAAACATCGGGCCAAACTATATATGGGAGCTATATCTAAATCTGAACCGATTTCACCAAAACTTCGCATACATATAAGTATGGCCCTGATTCAGTGCGCTGTGCAAAATTTTGTCCCAATCGGACAAATATTGGAAGTTTGATGCATCATTTACATAAAATCGGAAGAAACTATATATGGGAGCTATGTCTAAAACTGAACCGATTTTCTCCAATTTCAATAGGGTTCGTCCTTGGGTCAAATAAATGAACTGTGCCAAATTTCATCCAAATCGGACCATAAATGCGACCTGTACTTGTTCACAAAAATACATGGACGGATGGACGGACATGCGTAAATCGACTCAGAAAGTGATTCTATAAATATTCTCCAAAGGAGCCATGGTTCTATATCGATTCCTTTTGCCTGTTACAAACATATGCACAAAGACAAAAGTGTGGTGATGGGTATAAAATTGTACATTTTAGGGACATATACACGGTTTTGTACATTAAAGTCTATTTTTAAAAATTTCATTTTCATTTTTTATTCTTTTACATTTTTTAAGCCATCCTAACATTTAAGCCTCTTATGGTTTGGTCATACCAACAATTATACCCACCACTGTAAGTGTATATACATACATTTGTACCACTACTATGACCCGGCATGAAGCTTTGCAAATTGCTTACTTTTACACTATTCACTTAAACGCTTCCGAGATTGTTATTCAGTTTTTCCACTTTTTTCTTTCTCTTATTTCTAACATAACAACAACGATTTACATGTGCATATATAATAATGTAAGCTACTACACATACAAACAAACGTGTTCTTTTTTACAAATAGCCTTTGCATGTATCCATCTACCTAGCAGCTTTAAACGCTTAGTAAAATTTGGCAATGGAAAGCTTATTATAAAGCCATCCACATTCGGCGGAAGCAACAAGAATGGCCCAACAAAAATTGTGAGCCGTGCCAAAAAATACTGCAAATCCCAAGTAATTTTATGCAGCTTAAAGATAATTTCTATTATTTAAAAACCAAGAAAGTATTTTTGTTATTAAAATTTATTTTCCGGAAAAGTTTTCTACAGCGTATTAGCTAAGTTGAAGTAATTTAAAAATTCTACATTGAATCATTATAAGGTATATATGGATGCCACAACAGCGAATTACTGGCATGACCATGAATCTTATTATAGAACTATGGAGGAAAATATTGCTACTGGAATATTCTTTAGTCAGTGTATATTGCGAGAATGGTATGGGAATTATAGAAAATTTATTTTTAAATTCTAAATATTTAAGTATATAGTTCCGAAAATATTAATTTTTGGTTTAAAGAATGAAATCCGTATTTTATATAGAAAATAATTCTATAAAATTTTTTTTTGTAAAAAAGAAACAAATCTTCAATTTTCATCAAAAAATGAGAAATTGTTTAGATTTAAAATAAAAACAATTAAAAATGTTTCAGTCGGTGTTACGACAGATGCATGCCCTCAGCCTATGTTGGGTGGGGGTCTGCCGAATTACTACACACTGGTTTTATTATTCTCTTTATATAGGATCTGTGACCCTTTGTTGGGGAGGTACGAGAAGATGTAAACCGATGGGTCCCCATCTTCGGATATTAAAATTATTACGATGTGTAAAATTTGTGTCAAATCGGACATTGCATTCGCATGATATTGAATTAACAAATGTTCAAAGTTTTCACACTTTGTGGGGAGTATAAGTGAAATATTACGATATTACTTTGCACCGTTTCGATGAAAATTGATTTTCCATTCGTTTCATAAAAGAAGGTACAAGAAGGGGAAGGTACAAGAAGCGAAGGACCATTAAGTCCCATCTTCCAGCAATATACAGGAATGGTCAAATATCAAGTTGTGCAAAGTTTACTTCGGATAATCCATTTCCATGATGCTATTAAATTAATTCTCAGCAGAAATTATACCATTTTTGTGGGAGGTACCAGAAGGAGTGGACCGATGGGTCTAATCTTCCAACTTGAATTAAGAAAATATTACGATGTAAGTATCTGGCATCAATTCGGACGTTTCATACCATTTTTATTGGATTAACAAATTTTCAAAATCTTGGCCATTTTTTGGGGGATGTACCAGAAGGCGTGGACCAATGGATCCCATCTTTGGATTTGATCTAGGCTAGGAAAAAAATATTACGATGAGCAAAGTTTCGATAGTTCATTCGTTCCATATAAGATTTACAAAGTTTCAAAATTTTATCCTCTTTGGGGAAGGTCGCATAATATATAAAATGGATTTTCAGCACAATTTTTTCAGTACAAGAAGCAGTGGACCTATTTCCCCATTTTCAAACATAAACTAGGATAACAACAGACTTTCCAATAGCCTAATATTGGATTTATAAATATTGAAAATGTTGACCCTGGTTCAAATTGGACAGTCCGTTCGCATGAAATTTAAAAAATAGTTGACAACAAAATGTTGACCATTTTGTGGGAGAGGAACTAGAAGGAGTGTACCGATATTCCAATTCTACGAACTTGATTTAAACCGATATTCGTCCATGAGAACCAAATGTATATAAATGCAGCCAAATCGGTTACAAAATTTTCAAAATAAGCAAATATGGGAGCATCGTTATGTGTGGACCAGAACATAGAAACGATTTTAAACCCATTTTGAACTAAAATTCCAATTTACCGCTAGTTCTTTTACAAAGCTTGCATAATACTGTATATTGGTGGGCTCCGTTATATGGGTGCTATACCAAAACGACCGATATATATATGAACTATAGAAATTTATTTAACATGCTTCGGAATGTCCGATTTGGGCCAAATATGCACCATTTTAAAGGTAACTTCATAATGTCTCTCTACAATTACCTGTATATCGGTCAACTTTATGGGTCAAATGGACCCTGACTTTTGTGTGAAAAATGACAAAATTTGTATTCTATAGCGTATATATTTACCCCTGAAGGACATAGATCCGAGAAGTTGATATTATATCCAAGAGCAGTGATTGACCTTTAAATTAATACCAATTATATTGTTGTATGTGCTGTAAATATTTACAGGTATCTCCGTATTAGTATATTATTTAGTAACCCATTATCACTCTAGAGAGCGGAACTATAGCGCTGATCGCTTTGAAATGTTCCATGAGGTTCCAGTTATGGTCCTCTCTCAATAATAATTTTGGAATGAAGTGGACTATTTTTTGTGTTATTTTCTATTTATAGACCACAAATGAAAGCCGAACATCACAACACAACCCACGGTGAAGGGAATCTGGACAATAGCTGTACTGAATACTCGTAATATTCGGAAAATATGTCAGTGTGAGGAAGAGGAGCTGGCAAGAGGGTGCAAATATCACGAAATATTGCCCAGGCTCGGAATAAACATCCGCAGAAAATTTGACCAGTTGTGTATATTTTATTATTCATTAAAGACATTTTTCAATGCAAGAAAAGTATGATAATCGATTGGTGCCAAGTCCCGAAGTTTTTGGCGAGTGTGTGGCCTGGTGGAACACGACACCTCCCGTGTTGTCCAATTCTAGATGTTTCTGGTCGATTTTTAGCTCCTGGGCGATGTTACATGCCGGCCAACTTTGTTCATTTTTCCGATTTTATCGACATTTTCGACGACCGGCCTACCTGTGTAGGGTACATATTTAACATCAAAAATTCCTGAACGGAATCTACGAAACCAAAATTGCACCATAAACACCATTCACAATTTTAGCCGCTTGGCTTACATTTTCGCCTTTGTCAAGTAAACCGAATTTTCTCTTTGTTCACATCCATTTTTAACACCCTGTAACTCACAACTAAAGGGTGCAAAATGACACCCTTGCAACGAACATAAATCTCAAATTGTTTGATCGACACTTTACAAGAAATCTATCAGTACAGCCATCTGCCGAAAAAATAATGGATTTCTTTCGTGTTAATATTAAAAAGAATTCTGATCATGAAAATATGTTCTTTATCGGGTCTCCGAATTTAAACCCCTTCATATGTATTTTTTATCAATCTTTATAAAAAAATTATAATTAAAAAATATTTCCCTAAAATTTAATTCCTTATCAACCCAATCTATATTCGTCAAAAACTCTCCAGACCAATGAGATAGTCCTTTGTGGCGAATTCACAAACCCCCTCAACAGCTGAGTGCTATTATTTGACATCGATATCGCAATCGCCATTACCGTCATCATTATTACCATAATTATCGCCATACTTAAATGGCGAATTTTATCTCTTATATCACCCGACAATGTATCGTGTTACCGGATCGTTTAGATACCACAATTGTGAAAATAAATTTGTTGTTGTTTTTGATTTGATTTTTTAATTGAAAGCAATTAAAAATTATCTCTCTGGCGCGGCACTTACCTTTGATGGCCGATCTATTTGGCCCAGGAAGAATGTCAGCAACGAAATGATGATGAAATTAACACCGCCAGCAAAATCGGTTAATTTATCCAGCTGCAGTATCGAATTGATGAGAAAGAAGAAGATCTGCATACTGACAGTGACAATGGCACTGATGGCATAGTGGTCGTAATCCAAAATATTGATGGCCATGATGGGGGAAATGGACGTCAAGGTGGTGCTGGGGTTGTCGGTGAATGTTGTTCGATTGTTGTAATCCTTGTCCTCGGCCAGAGTGTTGTGGGGTTGCTGGTTGGCTGGCTGACGGGGTTCGATACAACTATTGCCGTAACAATGTATTTGTATGAAGGTAGTTAGGTATGCGTGTGTGTGTGTGTGTCTGTGTGTTTTTCAGTTAGTATCTGGTTTTCTGGGCAGTTTTATTACTAAATCGTGTGGGCTATAATGCTGATCCTTAATTATTTGTTGTTGTTTTAGTTTTACACAATGACCGTTGTTGCTGTTTGCAGTTACCTCTATTGTTGTTGTTGTTTGTTTATTTGTTTGTAGTTAATTGATGTTAATGTTCAGTTACAGATAACGAACTTCTACCATCCAGCAAAAGCAATAGGGTACAAATAGTCGCTGTAGGTAGGACTGTCTGTTTATCTGTCAGAATGTATAGTTAGCAACAACGCCAGTTAGGTTTCGGTAATCGCCTGGTTATTATGCGACATCAGATATAAGTTCTTAAAATTTTATAAATGTTTAAAATTTCATATTGAGCAATTAATTGAACAATTTTATTTTCAGGAGGTTGCATTTTTAAGTGTTATTTGGCTTTGGGGCGTTTTTATTTCTGTGGTAGTTGTAGTTGTTTTTGGTAATTGCAGTTGTTTTTGGTAATTGCAGTTGTTTTCGTTTATCCTGCAAAAGAAAGAAAAAACCCAGAAAGATGAAAAAATAGTAAAAATTTTTTGTTGTTGTTTTGTGTATGGCTTAATTTCGGTATGAATACGGAGAGAAGGATTCGATGTACAGTGAAACAATGAAAATGTGGACTTGGATTTTTACCTCACAGAAGGCAAAATATTGTTTAAATGTAGTTTGAAATGTAAATGATGAAAATCGGATAACTAAAATATTTGGTAACTTACTCAAAATTATGTATAGCCACATAAAAATAACTAAACTCGTCGTTAAGATCGACGAAACCGAAAAGATGTTGAACTTTCACCATGTGCTGGGCATTTAAAAATACCTAATTTAGGTAGTGTCTTTTAAATGGGGACTATCGGTTCAAATCGAATAGTCTGTTCGCATGATATTATAAAAAAAATTTCAGCAAAATGTTGACCATTTTGTGTGGGAGAAGTGCCGGATGGAATGGATCGATGGGTCGCATCGTCGAACTGAATTAAAAGTTTGTTAAATTACGACGATGTGCCGAGTTTGAGTAAAATCGGACATTCCATGCGATTGGTATTGGATTAACAAATTATCAAAATTATTACCATTGGTGGAGGAGATACTAACAGCAATGCGCCGATAAGACCCATCTTCCAATAAAATACAGGCTTGGTAAAATATTTACATGATATTACAAAATAGTTTTTCAGCAAAATATTGACCAGTTTATGTGAGAGGTACCAGAAGGAGTGGGCCGATATTCCCCACCTTCGAATATGATTTAAGTTTGGAAGAAATATTGTAAGTAAGTTACTCCAATCGAGAGTTATCGTGCGCACCAGCCTGACAAACAGACGGAAGAACAGATATTTATAAATCGCCTCCAAAGTGTCTGAATGGGATTTGGTCCAAAGAAAAAATGGTCAAAATACGCTTGTAACATTTACATTGTCGATCATTATAGAGCGTTGCTGATGCCAAAATTTCTAAGTAAAAGCATTCAATGGGTACATGGTTACGAATAAGTATTGACAACACATATACGCAATACGGAACAACATATAAACTTCTATTCTATAGGCCAGTTGGAGAGAGAAAATCGTGGATATAAAAAACGATGAAACTGAAATCTGAATCCAAAGGAGTCCTTAAAGAGGAGACAATGGGAGTTTTTACAGGCGAGCTGAAGAGAAATTCTGTATCGACGAACTGAAAAGGGAATATTGATAGAAAAGCTAAAGAAATGTAGTGGAACGGTATGTAAGAGGGAAACTTTATACAGTTAAAGAGAATTTATGTTGAAAATCTTGAAATATTTGCTGTAAGAAAATATACGAGCCTACAAACATATTTACCGATGCAAATAATCAATGTATATATATATTGCACTCACTTCGTATTCCGAAAAATATCCAGAACATTTATATGAGGACTGTGTCTGAACATGAATGCATATCAAAATTTGTCAGCAAAGATTTGTACAACTTCCAAGAAAACGGAATTCAAAATTATAACCAGTTCGTTTAGAAAATATGGCCCTAAGCTTCATATCAAACATCGAGCAGAACATTTTTTAGCAAATACTTTTTACTCTTCAAGAACCCTAGAACGGGGCCTTCTGTAAGAATTTGACATGGACCTGTAGTAACTATTTGCTGTCAAGATATTTATTACCCAACCAAAAAGAAATTTCCCTATTTACCACCAAAGTCATTGTAAATTGGGTGCTAAAATATATACCGACAATGGAAAGGTATCGCCATATGGGGAATATACCGTCGATACATATATACCATTTTCAATACTAAACATCCTGGGAATAGTAGCAGTGTATGTGCAAAATGTCATTGCCTTATTTTCGATTTTAAGATCATGATTTCAGCAGACAGACAGACAAAACTCCATGAACGTAGAATTGTATTCAAGTCAGGAAATATAAAATATATAAAAAATCAACATGCGATCCCTTGAGACATTTCTTCAGAAACTACCTCACAGATATTGATTTTTTCCGCTTTACTCCTGCTCTATAGGACCTTCTATACTAAATAGAAATAGACAAAGTTTCAAAATTTTTAAAAAATCGAATCGTGGGCGTATTATACTTTTTAAATTGTGTCATTCTTGTGAGCCGTCCGACGACGAACTGTTATTGAATTTTTGATAAAAATTATATCTTAAACCATATCCAATTTGTGGAGGTTTCACTGTACTTTCATTAAACAATGTTAAGGCTTAATAAAAATATGCGTACGTACGAATATATGCATGTGTGTTTATAAAATTTACATAAACCAATATTGTGTGTGTGTGTGAATATTGTGGACCGGCACAATAACCACTGAAGCATTTTATATGATATTCTTCATTGAATGCAGCGATTGCAGAGTATTGGAATTAAGGGGTAAATAAATGGAAGAGATATATGGTTGGGATATGTCTTCATTAATATATATGTATATAAATATATGTGTATAAACGAAAACATGTATAACTGGCATATAAATCGGTTGAGGCAAAAAATCTCGAAATTCTGCATGGTGATAGGTGTTCTTTGAAACTTTTGAACTAGAGTTTAAATAGAGTGATATATTCAACGATGAAGGTCCAGTCTGTCAATTTAAGGCGCCGTTTTGGGAAGCCCATACAACGAAATACAAAAGTGCCAACGTTAAAGCCGAATCTGATAACTTTCACTTATATTATTTCCATAGAGTAATATAATCGCTTCGTAAACCTAATAACTAACCCCTCAATACAGCATCTGGATTTTTTAAAAAATCGAAATTATTTATAGTTTTGGTTTTAAAATTGCCCTTATTATTTCGACATAGAACACTCACTTGAATTTCATGAAAAAAAAAAACAATATTTAAATCAAATGTATCCGCTTTTCTAATTAGATTTTATTTCTAATTGTTAGCAATAAAGACAAAATGTCATATTCATATCTCTCAGCTCATTTCTCTTTTATGTTTACTATTTCTTATCCAACCCACACTCTTTAGTTCCTATTTCTGGATTACAAATGACTTGACAGATTTTAATTCATAAATTGTTATTTTTTTATTATTATTCCTTTGGATTTATGCAAATCATTTTTCGTCATTAAGTATTTATTGGGCTTGTAAAATTAGAAATCCATTTTAGCCATGACGATTAAATGAGTTGGTGTAATTAAATGATTAACTAAGTTAAGTAAAGTTAGTAATTAAGGTTGATGTTTATCTACAGGAAAAAAAACAAGTGAACAAGTGTCAGTCGGCGTTGGCAACATATATATATGGGCAATATTGCCAATTTTTTAACATAGCTGAAGCGGAGGTTCACCCCTTTATAACTCGGGAACTACTTAAGTATATGAACAAAAGTGAATAGTTTTGGGTTAATTGATCTGTCGTTGCAAACTGTTCATGATATTGACCTCCAAACTTTATTTTGGTGGAAGCTGTGCCTACTTTAATGTAAAAAAGTGTGTAAAAACACGTTGAGGCAAACCAGTTTTTTTATGTTCTCTATCGATTTGTGACTACGCCAGTCATTGCACGGTCTTCGTGTCAAAATAAAACTAGAAGCCAACAAAATGGGGACTACGCCCCTTATGTATCATTTTTCAAAATTTTCACTGCATCTACCTTTAAATGATGCTGACATTTTGAAGCTCGATTTTGAGTGTTTTTTTTTAATTTTACTTCTAGCTTTAATACGCAAACAGGAAGTTATAAAAATCGATTATAAGATTATTGTAGTCGCGAATCTGCGTAATTTGATATGTATTTTGTGTATGTAGTATGCACAGCTTCAGAGTAATACTCATCCGAAGTTGCGAATTTTGTGCGATCAAATTTCTAAAAAACCTATTTTTCGGGCCAAATTTTTAGATCTGTCAACTGAATGATATGGGTACCCGCGATCATAAAGGTTTTTTACGTTTCGGATGATATAAAATCTTCTTCGTGAAAATCCATCTACTAGAACGGCGGGAACTGGCCTTCCAAAAACACGAAATTTGGCAAAAAATGTTTTTGAAAATATCGCGGATTTATTTGCGTTTTCTGTGTTTCATTTCCGCTTCAATAAATGACCTCATGCGGATTTTGATCTTTCTCGAAAAGAGAACTTTAAAAACTTCAGCCGAAAGAGAGATGTACGCAATTTATCTCAAAAATAGATTTTGCTGGCACATCCATGGTTCTTAATGGACCACATTGAAATGGTATAGATCGATGTATTTTTTTAGGGTGCACACCGAAATCGGATGCGCGTTAATGGCATATGATGTTTTCGGAAATTATTCGCGTTTTAAGATTTTTTGGGTACTTCGATGTAACGTGCGGCACATCTTAGCCGTCAAATGAAATTTCGCAAAATATGTATGGATTGGAAGATAAACTTCAGTACTTCCTGGAAACCGCATGCGCATCAAATGATTTTGAGAATTACGCGATTTACACGCAATTTAAAATGTATATTTCATAATATTTTTTTATTTTAAGATTTATTCCTATTTATAGAATTCTAAGATTTATCGGAAGGGTCTTGATATAATCCGGAAGGCGTATACTTATACACAAAAAGTGATTATTATTATATATGTCAATTTTTCGGCGAAATTCGGGTAAAATAGCAGAAAAACCCCAACATTTTTTCTAAAATTTCTTGTATACAATTAAAAAAATAAATATGATGACATTATTTTTTCGAACCAAAAACAAATATTTTTCCTCAATATCTTGTTTTGTTGTCGCTGTGATTTAGAAACCGCTACACGGACTTGTGTGATTTTGATATCATTTGATTCATCGTGGTGTTTAGATTATGTAGATATTTTTAAATTAATTTTTAGGCGTGTGTATGTCATTAATATATTGAAAATATTGATGTAATCTGCTATATATTTTTTTATTTTTCTCATATTTCGCGAATATGTGCAACTTTATCGTGATTATTATAATATATTCATATTCTTATTTTACGGAGGAAGATATATATCAACGTTTTTGGTCAATATAATAAACGGCGTAATTTTAAGATTTTTTTCTTATGCCCAAAATTAAAACCTCGATAACTTTTGCGCGCATCAACCAAAAATTTGATCGCGAACGGTTTCGGAGTCAGAACATTTTTCTCTATATGTATACCAAAAATCATTGATGTGCCACAAAAACAAAAAAGCGGATTTTTTGAAAATGGAATATTAAAAAATTGGCAATATTGCCCATATATATACTCTTACACTTATTATATACTCTTACACTTATTATATACTCTTACACTTATTTATTACAGATTTAATTTGATCAATTCCAAATATTCCAATAAAATTTACAAGATTATCAAATATTGACCATTTTTGGGGGAGGAATCAGAGGAAAGGGCAGATGGGTCCCAACTTCGAACTTTATCTAGGCTTCGTAAAGATAACAGGTTTTGTACAAATCGGACATTCCATTCGCCTGATATTCGATATATAAATATTGAAAATTTTGACGCTTTGTGGGGAGGTACCAAAAGGAGTGGACCAATGGGTATCATATTTCTATAGTCCGTTTTACAAAATTTTCACTATTTTGTGTGGAAGATACCAGAAGGATTGGATCGATATTACCCATCTTCGAACTTGAACTAAGTTTGAAAGAAATAATAAGTTATGCAAAGTTTGGATGAAATCGATTTTCCCTTCCCTTACGCACCAGCCGATCAGACAGGCAGACGGACAACGTCCGAACATTTGTAAATCGACTCCAACTTTTCTGAAACGGATTTGGTTCAAAAAAGGGATCTAAAACCAATATTTCTATGAGGCAAATTTTCAACCATATCAAATTATCAGTAAATTAAGGAACACATTTCTATGGAGTTATTGATAATTTCTGTCTTCATTAGAAAGAAAAAAAAAACTCAGTTAATGAGAATTTTTTCTATAGAAAAAAATAAGGCTCACTTACGGAGGAATTTTTTTCTATATAATAAACCTCATTTATTGAACAATTTTGAGGAATTTTTCTATGGAAAAAATTTACCTCAGTTGCTGAGGATTTTTTTCTACAGAAAAAATCAACCTTAGTTGGTGCGGATTTTTTCTATAGAAAAAATTCTTAGTAAATTAGGTATATTATTCCTATGGAGTTAGTTAAAGAGATTTTTTCAATAGAATTACAATCATACTCAAATACTGAGGATTTGTTCTATAGAAAAAATCAACCTCAATAACAAAAAATGTTTTCTATAGAAAAAAATCAACCTAAGTTACTGTGGATTTGTTTCTATAGAAAAAAAAAACAACCTCATTCACTGAACAATTTTGAGTATTTGTTTCTAAAGAAAAAATTTCAACTCAGTTACTGAGGATTATTTTCCATAGAAAAAATTAACCTAAGTTACAGAAGATTTTTTTTTTATAGAAAAAAATCATCAAAATTGTTGTATAGAAAAAAATAAAAAAAAAAACATTTTTCTATAGAAAAAAAATCAACAGAAAGTTATGCTGATTATGTGAAAAAATTCTCTGTTAAAAAAATCAGCAACTAACTTATTTTGATTAAAAATTGCTCAGTATTTGAAATTTTTGCAAACTGAGATCAGAAAAAATCAACTACATTCACGGAACAATTTTGATAATTCATTTTAATTTTTTCTATGGAAAACAATCCTCAGTAACTGAGGTTAATTTTTTTCTTTAGAAACAAATCCTCAATATTATTCAGTGAATGAGCTTGCTTTTTTTCTATAGAAACAAATCCACAGTAACATAGGTAGATTTTTTATAGAAACCATTTTCTGTTATTGAGTTTGATTTTAATTTGATATGGACTTTTTTTATAGAACAAATCAACATCACTTACTGAGGTTTTATTTTCTATACAACAAAATACCTCAGTTACTGAGGATTGTTTTCTATAGAAAGAAATTAACCTCAGTTACTTGATATTTTATGTAGAAAAAAATTCCACCGAAAAACTGAACCTCTGTCACTAGGAATTATTTTAATTCGAAAATAATTACCAGCAATTTCTGAAATGTTTTGGAAAAACAATCTTTGTTCATCCACCTTTACTGCTTCTATTCACATCCACAAACTGCAACAAATTCGCCCAAAGATATTTCCAAAAATTTCCAAAATTTCAATTGCAGTAATTGAGATTCATATTCATTATCCCGATATTGGTATTTTATTACTATAAATAAATACAAATTAAAATGCATAGCTTTTAATTTATTTGCTAATACTTTCTTAATTACAAATAATTGTCCTGTTCTATCGATTGCCATATGAGCGAGTGTGTGTGTGTTTGTATATTTACGTCTGTGTCCTGCCATTCTTAATTGATTGGGTGTTTTGAGTGGGAGCCAACAATGACCAACAATGTTGTCAATTGCCATTGCACATGGCAGTGGGCATGGAACAAATTGCAAAACATTGTTCAATAAATTTTTATAAATAGCCAAGATAAGGTCACTCAATAACTTTAAGGAGCTTGAAGACGTTTCTTCTTCAAAGAAAGGACTTATGAAAATTTTCAAAGGAAATTTACAAAGGGAAATACTTTATTCGAAAAAACAAAAAAAAAATAATCACAATGCATATTAGAAATTATAATGACCCAATAATATCACACACACAAGCACAATGACCAAATGATTGTCTGTCTGGACACTCAGATTTAAAAGTATTGAAAAAAATTGGTAGCTATTGCCAAGCATTTATCAAATGTGCCATCCACAAAGCAAAATTCCATTTGCTTGGATTGCAAAACGAAAATTTATTTGCCTACCTTTTCATGTGTAGACTGAAAATGGTATTTTCAGGTTTTTTTGTTTTGTTCACTTCTACCACCCTCCCTCCCTCCCTGCTTTTTTGTGGCAACTGAACTGCTGTTCAGTCATATTTTCCAATTGAAGGTCATTTGTTTTTAATTTCCATATGGTAATGCATTTTAAAAATAAATCCATGTTGATATTAACCTTTTCAAATATGGACAGGCTTTGCTAGTACTTGGAATTTTTGATATATAAAAAAAAAAAATGTGGAGAGTGAATTACAACAAAAATTAAAAAAAAATATATGAGAAAAATATGTAACACATATTTTCCAGTTTCTTTTCTCTAGAGAAAAAATGCTCAGTACATAGGATTTCTATAGACAAAATCAAATAACAGAAAAAATTAAGTAACTGCAAAAATTAAATAACTATAGAAAAAAATGAGGAAGACATTTTCTATGGAAAAAAATGAGGAAGACTTTTTTCTATAGATAAAAATTTATCAGGTCCCCTAAGGAAGACTATTTTCTATAGAAAAAAATTCATCAGGCCCCCTGAGGAAGACCTTTTTTCTATAGAAAAAAAATTCATCAGGCCCCCTGAGGAAGACCTTTTTTCTATAGAAAAAAATTCATCAGGCCCCCTGAGGAAGACCTTTTTTCTATAGAAAAAAATTCATCAGGCCCCCTGAGGAAGACCTTTTTTCTATAGAAAAAAATTCATCAGGCCCCCTGAGGAAGACCTTTTTTCTATAGAAAAAAATTCATCAGGCCCCCTGAGGAAGACCTTTTTTCTATAGAATAAAATTCATCAGGGCCCCTGAATGAAAACTTTTTTTATAGAAAAAAAAATCATCAGGCCTCATCCGAGAAAGAATTTTTTCCAGAAAGCAATACCATACATCTGAAGAAGACCTTTTTCTGTAGAAAAAATCCTCAGGCCCATGATGAAATTTTTTCTATGAAAACAATTTTTCAGGCCCGGAGAAAGATCATTTTTCTATAGAAACTAATTTATAGAAAAAATGTTGAAAAACACGATTTCTATAGAAAAAAAAAAACCCGAGGAAGACTTTTTTCTAATACAAATTTACACTTTGTCTCTTCTAGCGAAAGGCTCTTCAGAACTTCAACAAGAAATCCCTTCGTTGGGTCGATAAAAATCACCTTGCCCTTGAGAAATATTTTTATAAAAGGCATCCTTGAGGAAGCCTTCTTTCTATAGAAAAAATCGTCAGGTCCCTAAAGAAGGTTTTTTTTCTATAGGAAAAAATTGTCAGGCCCCTGAGGTAGACTACCTTCTAAAAAATCGTGATGAAGACCTCTGCGTAAGACTTTTTATCCATGAAAAGAAAATGTGAAGTAGACTTTTTTCTATAGGAAAAAATTATGAAGAAGGGGTTTTTCTACAGAAAAAAAAGTGAAGACTTTTTTCTATAGAAAAAAATCGTCAGACACCTGAGGCAGACTTCTTTACATAAAAAAAATTGGCTAGACTCCCGAGGAAAACCTATTTTCAGGCCACCGGGAAAAATTTTTATAGTTTTTAAACAAAAATTCCTCATTCTTTTTCTGAGATACAATTTTCCTATACAGGAAAACATCTTTCAAAAAGATTTTTCTAAACAAAAAAATCTTGATTTAAAAAATATTTTTCTATGACCTTAATTCTGGGAAAATGATTTTTATTGACCATTACTCCTTGCCTTTTCCTAAATATCCTTATCCTTCATTTCTCAGTTAAGTTTTAATAACCATAATAAAGATAATAATAAATAGTAAACCTTAGCTAAGCATATAAAGATTTAATTACCACCCGGGCGAATGAGTGTTGGTGTGAGTTCAATTTAACCAACACATACTCGTATTAATTATACGCTGTGTGGCACCCGGGTTACGTGATTCTTAGTTTGTTGCAAACGTTTACAATTTCACACCTAGCAATAAATTCACAAAAAGCTCAGAAACACACACACACGTACATACACAACCAAACATCAACTTTCATAACACGTGACCGACCACAACAATGGAGTTTGGCAAATTAAGGGCAAGGTCAAAGCGATTGTCTGTGTTCAATGTTATTGAGCAAGAACAAACAAAATATTAGATTCGCTTCGTTTTTTTATAAAAATATACACAACAACAAGAACAACAAAAATGTATTTTATTTATAAAATGTCATTGGTATCCTTTTTTCATTTTGTGTTATGAAATGTATTTTCCCTTCCCCGCCATGAAAATTGCATAATCCAATAATGGAAATGTTTTCATGCTTCACATGCTTTTACTCTTCACCTCACCTCTCCCTCTCTCTCTCCCTCACTCTTTCTAGCTCGTTTGTATGTTATCATTTGATTAGTTTTTCATTTAATTTTGTTTTTTTTTTCTGCACAACAGAACTTGCCAACATCGGCATCTGTAATTTCTCATCTTTATAGTTTCACATCCTTGTTGTTTTTTAATTAAAAATAGCCAGGCTTCATTGTCAGTCCTGGTCCAGACCAGACCAGTCCATCTCCGTCACCATCAAATATCAGCAAACGTCACATGTATGTATGTATGTATGTGTTTCAGTGTGTAGTTTGGTATTTAGTTCCGTTTTACGCCCCACGCCCCTTTTTTATTTTACTGCCATTTTCATTTTCAATGATATTGCAATCACGTTTCCGCCTGCTTGGACATGAAGTCATTTTGAACATGAAATTTTACTTTCGATGCATTCGGAATTCTAGCCATATGTGAGGCATTTAACCGAAGAGGATATGAAGATAAGAGATACGAGACTTACTTTGTAGGTAGGCTTGATTACTACAGAGATGAGATGGTTATTAGAGAACATAGGTTGTGCTGCAGAACTATCCATAGAATTTCTGAACTATTAAAAAAAATCCTATATATCCTTCGATTTGCCGGAAATTTGGCATATCGTAGTGAATTAAGCCTAGAATGATGTGTGTTAAATTTCCTGAAAATCGGTTCAGATTTAGATATAGCTCCCATATATATTTTCGTCCGATTTTAGGTAAATAGTGCACCAAAGCCCCTATATATCGTTCGATTTGCACGAAATTTAGCATAGCGTACTAAATTAAGTCTAGAAAGATGTGTGTTAAATTTCATGAAAATCGGTACACATTTAGATGTAGCTCCCATATATATTTTCGTCCGATTTTAAGTAAATAGTGCACAAAAGCCCCTTTATATCCTTCGATTTTCACGAAATTTGGCATAGCGTAATGAGTTGAGTCTAGAATGATGAGTGGTAAGTTTCGGTTCAGATTTTGATATATCTTTAATATATAGCCTTCATATATATATTCGTCCGATTTTAGGTAAATAATGCACCAAAGTCCCTATATATCCTTCGATTTGCACGAAATTTGGCATAGCGTAATGAGTTTAGTATAGAATGATGAGTGGTAAGTTTCGAGAAAATCGGTTCAGATTCCGATATAGCTTTCATATATATTTTCGTCCGATTTTATGTAAATGGTGCACCAAATCTCTACATATCCTTGGATTTGCACGAAATTTTGCATAGTGTACTGAATGAAGTCTAGAGTGATGTGTTTTAAGTTTCGTGAAAATCGGTTCAGATTTAAATATAGCTCCCATATATATTTTCGTCCGATTTTATGTAAATGGTACATAAAAGTCCCTTTTCCTATAGCAAAAACCTGAATCCTGAAAAATTGGTTTTTACCTGGCGAATGATTTTCTGTAGAAAACGCTATCCTAAGGGACATACGATTTTTTATATAAAACACGTCTTCCTCAGGAGCCTAGCGATTTTTTTCTATAAAAAAATGTGTTCCTCAGGGAACTGGCGTTTTTTACCCTCAAACTGAACATTATTTTTTCTAAAGAAAGAATGTCTTCCTCAGGGGTCTGACGATTTTTTTTATTAAAAAAGGTCTTCCTCAAAAGTTTGGCTACTTTTTTTAAAGACAGAAGTCTTCCTCAGGAGGCTGACGATTTTGTTATATAGAAAAAAGGTCTACCTCAGGGACCTAACGATTTCTATAGAAAAATCAACCTAAGGTTTTTTCTATAGAAAAAATCATTCTCAAAAACCTGACGACTTTTATTCTATAGAAATTAGTCTTCCTCAGGTACCTGAAGAATTTTTTCTATAGAAAAAAATTTTCTCAGGAAGGGGCCTGTAGGCCTATTCTGTAACTTTTTAACAACATTCGACATTGTTTATTTTTCAACAATTTCATTTGTTTGTTTTGTTGTTTTTACAATAACAAAAGAAAATTAAACAATATTGAAAGTTGTTAAAAGTTACAGAATAGACCTACTGATGAAGAGTTCATAAGAAACTGACCAGAAGAGATATCCTGTTGAACTCCTGAAGGGTCTTTCTCTAGAAGAGATAAAGTTTACACTTTTTGTAGGAAATGAAGAAAGTAGTACCCTTGAATTCCGCACAAGCGACATCGAAACTATATACGTACATACACACATATTTATATATGTAACGACAGTTCTTAGAAAATAGTATGTATGAGTGTATGCACATCGTACATTGATATGCCAACAGATTTCCATAAAAACAAACGAACGACATGCCAAGTGAACGTTCAACTTTTATGGATGTCTTACAAAACTTTTAATCTTCTAAAAATACCTATCTAACCGACTTTAGTGTCAGCAGGAAGAATTTGCTTCTTCTTCGTCTTCTTCTTGATACAGCAAACGACAGTCACTTTTACAACGATACGACAATTAAATGAACTGTCTGGTGTTACACACACACCCGGTCCTCTTTCGCCTCTCGATGATGCACACACACAAAATGTTGTCGGAATTGTGAAAAACAGCGGAAGATTCTGAACTCATTAGGGTGTCCGCATCATCATCATCATCATACCGCTAGGTGGGCGTATAAGCGAAAATTAATTGGCTCCGAGAAATAAATAGTCATCTAAACACATAATGTGTGTTGGAGAGTGGGGTTTTGTATATGTGTGTGTGTGCGGTTCGTGAGTCCTTTGCATCAGGGTTTTTTTTTTATAAATGCCAATGCTCACAGCTTAATGACTGGCATTACGGGAATTTTTAGTTCTCGCTAAAATTGTTTTATGCTTGGCTGAGAATTTTAAATAGGATTTGGGGTTTGGTTTTTTGGTAAATATTTTATTCTGATAAATTCGAGACAAATTATAGAAGGACAAGAGTTTTGAAATCCTTTAAAATTCATTTATTTAACTTTAATTATAGTTCTCCGTTTCTTAATAAGACAGGGAGATTTTTTTTGTTTTTATAAAAACTTCTATTTCAATTCAAGCAGACTGTTTTATATAAAAAAAAATTCCAGAAATTCCTAAGTAACTGAAAAAAAAATCGGAAGACTTTTTTCTATATAGAAAATACTCCGATCCTGAGGAAAACGTTTTAAGCTTAAAAATCCTCTATTCCAGGGAAGATATTTTCGTGAAGAAACTTTCATTAGAAAAATGCCTGAGTCCCTGAAGAACCTCCTGAAGAAGGTTTATTTCTAAAGAACAAATACTTCTTCCACCTGTGCAAGACTTCTTGCGAAACGGATTTCTCAGCTCCAAGGAAGACTTTTTATAGGAAAAAAAACTCAAGCTACAGAAAAGACATTTGGAAAAAAAATCCTCAAGTCTTTTTATAAAAAAAACGTTTTTATAGAATAACATTTTATTTTTCCTACTACAGACCCTGAAATAGAAAAAATATTCAGCCCCATGCTATAGAGAAGGATTTTATATATATCAACAAATCCTAGGTTCTATAAAAAGCCTATCAGCTTTTTTTTTAAAAAGAATCCGGGCCATGCGGAAAGTTATTTGCATAGAAAAAATTCTCAGATCCTTAAAGAAGGATTTTCCTATGACACAATTTTTTTTTAATATCTCTGGCACCAAATGAAGATTTTTTATAGGAAAATCATCAACACCTGGGGAAGACTTTTGCATTACAAAAAAATCCTCGGCCCCTGAGGAAGATATTTTCTATGAAAACAAATTTCTCAGACTAATGAAAAAGACATTTTTGTTATTGATAAAAAAATATAAGAAAAATATTTTTCTATAGAAAAAATAACTCAGTTCCATGCGACAGAGGTTTTAAACAAAAAACAAATCCCTCACTTCCATAAAAGAATTTCTTTTATACCAAAAACAATTTCAGGACAAAGAAGAAAGTTATTTCCATAGAAAAAATTCTCCGGTCCTTGAGGAAGGCTTATTCCATGGAAATGATGTTTTTTTTTTTTCTAAAATAAATATTTCAGCCACACGATGCAAACCTTTAAAAAAATTCTCACATATTTTTTTAGAAAAAATTATCAGCCTCTGGGGGATGACTTTTTCATTACAAAATATTCTTAGTCCCTGACGTACACATTTACAATAGAAACAAAAATTCTCGGACCACTGAAAAGGTTTTTGTTATAGAAAAAATGCCTCACACCACTTAGAAAGGCATCATCAGGTCAATAAATTTTCTCATCAAGGAAAAAGTCAGAGTCCTAAGTAGTGATCCAAGAAAGACTTTTTAAAAAAGTGTCTCTGGCCCGGCAAAGATATTTTTATAGAAAAAAGACCTAATTCAGCTCGTCTATTTAATCTGCCTTCAGCTGTTCTACAAAGACTTCCTTCAGCTCATCTATAAAGACCTCCCTTTTGCTCGTCCATAGGACTACTATCAGCTCGTCTTTAAAGACACCCATCAGATTAATTTATATAACTGATTTTCTTAACCTCTAATCATGATTTAAAAAAATATTTCCTCAGCCCCTTAAGAAGTTTTTCTTTGTGGAACAAATATACCCGGCATGATCAAGACAATACAATACTTTTTCTCATCAAGAAAAAAACTCAGAGTATTAAGGAGTGAGCGAAGAAAGATTTAAATATAGTGTCTCTGGCCCTGACAAAGAAATTTTTTATAGAAAAAAGACTTCCTTCAGCTCATATATTAAATCTGCTTCAGCTTTCTACGAAGACTCCCGTCAGCTCATCTCTAAAGACCTCCTTTTGATATGCACTCCCTTTAGGTCGTCCATAGGCTCGTCTCTAAAAACAGAGAACAAGCAGAACAGACTTTCTTAACCCCTAATGATGATTTAAACAAAAAATTTCCTCAGCCCCTGAAGACGATTTTCATGCGTAATACTTTTCTCTACAGAAATATTTACCAAGCCTAAATGATTTTCTATAGAAACAATTTCTTCAGTCATTTGAGGAAGAAACATAAATTCTTCGAACCCAAAGGTTATATTTTCTATAGAAAATATTCTTTATAAAAATATTCCACAGGAAGTAATTTTTGTACAAAAAAAAATCCTTAGCAAAAATCTTTGTAATATATCTTGCCCTGACTAAGACATTATGTATAGAAAAAAACATAGGAAAATATTCTTTACTACCCAAATAAGATTTTTTCCTAAAGAATAATATCGTCAAACTCAATGGAAAACTGTCTATGGGAAAATATCCTCAACCACTGAGAAATTTATTGCCATGAAAAATATTTCTTCGTCCAATAGGAACGATTTTTTTTTGAAGAACAAATTTTATCATCAACTGGGTAATCATTTTTTCTACGAAAACAAATTCGTCAGCTATTGGAGAATTTATTTTTTTCGAAAAATATTCTCTGAGGAAGACTTTTGTCATAAAAAAATTCAGTATCTTAAAAACGATTTTTTCAAGAATAAGAATATATTTAAGCTCTTCATTTCTTCTATTACAAAACCTTGAAATGGTATGCATGTTATTTTATATATATTTTGTTGCTTTTTTGTACATTAACACATTACCAGCATGTTTGTTGTCATGCTGTTGTCATATTTTGATAGTTTGGTTTTAATATGACATGATGGATGGTTGGATGCCTTTTGTATGCGATTCTTTTTTCTTGTTTGTATGATGTGCAAGTGAGTGTTTTGGATGAGTGATATGTGAGTGAAAATGTGTCTGTGTGTGTGCTGTGTTGTGGTATGTCGTATTTTCTGACATGAGGTGAGTTGATGTCAAGCTATTGTTGACAAAACAAAAACCAAAAAAAAAAAAATTAAAAAACATTGCCATTTTTTTGTTTAACATTTAACATGACTTTCAGATCTTTTATTTCTATACCTCCCTTCCCACTTCTCTACCTCCCTTCCCCAATCCCTCTCTGTCTCTTTTTGGAACATTTCAATGAGTTTTCTTGCATTGTTCAATTGCAACAAACAACAACAACAGCAACAACTATGCCTTTGCATTGCTGCACTGTGTCAAGGGTTCTTTACTAAAAACCGCTTAGAAATTCCCTGTATTTTGAGATGTCATTACATTGTCAACATATTTTGCATTATGCTTTTATTGTTGTTGTTGTTTGTTTTTATTGTTGCTCTTGTTTTGTTCTCTTTGTCAATGTTAAGTGCTGTTGTGTCACAAAAATAAACAATTCTCGTTAACAAAAATGATGTGCGTTAATAAAAGAGCATTTTTTCCAAATGGTGGGTGTTTTCTAACCAAGCATAGGAAAGTTTAAATACACAGGTCAACAAAAAAACTACAAAAATTCATATTATTTTTAAAAATTAAAACAAAAAATATTCCTCAAAGGCAAACTAATTTGAAAAATTATTTTCCAGTCTGTATAGACGAGTCAGTCAGTATTTATAGACGAACTGAAAAAAGTATTTATAGACGAGCTGAACGGAGTCTTTATAGACGAGATGAAAGTAGTCTTTATAGACGAACTGAAAAGAGTCTTTATAGACGAGTTGAAAGGAGTCTTTATAGACGAGCTGAAAGGAGTCTTATCTGAAGTCAGTCTTTATAGACGAGCTGAAGGGAGTCTTTACAGACGAGCTGAAGGGAGTCTTTATAGACGAGCTGAAGGGAGTCTTTATAGACGAGCTGAAGGGAGTCTTTATAGACGAGCTGAAGGGAGTCTTTATAGACGAGCTGAAGGGAGTCTTTATAGACGAGCTGAAGGGAGTCTTTATAGACGAGCTGAAGGGAGTCTTTATAGACGAGCTGAAGGGAGTCTTTATAGACGAGCTGAAGGGAGTCTTTATAGACGAGCTGAAGGGAGTCTTTATAGACGAGCTGAAGGGAGTCTTTATAGACGAGCTGAAGGGAGTCTTTATAGACGAGCTGAAGGGAGTCTTTATAGACGAGCTGAAGGGAGTCTTTATAGACGAGCTGAAGGGAGCCTTTATAGACGAGCAGAGGTAGCCCTTATAGGCGAGCTGAAGGGAGTCTTTATAGGCGAGCTGAAGGGAGTCTTTATAGACGAGCTGAAGGGAGTCTTTATAGACGAGCTGAAGGGAGTCTTTATAGTCAAGCTGAAGTCAGTCTTTACAGACGAGCTGATGGGAGTCTTTATAGACGAGTTGAAGGGAGTCTTTATAGACGAGTTGAAGAGAGACTTTACAGATGAGGAAACTGAACTTTAGAAAAATCGTTAGCTTCTAAAGAAAGTAATTTATAATTAACTGAGGAAGACTTTTGTCCGTAGGAACATTTTTATAGAAAATTATACCTCACTTTGCCGAGAAAGGAAACGGAACTTCTCAGACCACGAGGATTTTCCCTTTAAAAATTCTCAGGCCCTGAGATAGATTTTCCATAAAAAATTTGAGGATTATTTTTTCTGCTAAAGAAGTTTTCTCAGTCCAGAGAGGATATAATGCGGAAAAATTTCAATCCTTTGAGGAAGAAAATATAATAATCCTTCCGTCCATCTGGAAGTCGGCATTTTTGCTTTAGAAAAAAATCATCAGTTCATTGGGGAAACCTTTTTTCCATAGGAAAATATTTAGACCCCTAGGCAGACTTTTTTCTATAAATAAATTCCTTTGAACCGAAAGAAGGCTTTTTTTCTGTCGAAAAAAATATTTTAACCCTGAAGAAGACTTTCTTATAAAAAAATCTGAGGCAGAATTTTTTATAAAAAAAATCATATTGTACTGAGCGTGATTTTTAATATAAAAAAAATCTATAGAAAAAACATTTTTCAGAAATATTTTCAACTTCTTAGAAATTCTGTTACCAATAGAAAAAATCAAGTCAAACCAATCGAAGTCAGCACCTGAGAATGATGTCTTTAATTACTCAGCTTCTGAGAAAATCTTTTCTATAGACAAATTTACTCATTTTTTTTTTTTTTTAAATAAAACTACTCAACCTCTCCTTCAGATGATGAGTAATTTGGTTAAAAAAAAATTATTAGGCCCGAATGAAGACTTCTTCTGTAGAAAAAAAAATATTTAATCCCTGAATAAGACTTTCTTCATATAGGAAAAATCCTAAGAACCACGAGGAAGATATTCTATATAGAGAAAAATATTTCCCCAATCTCTTTTTTCTAATGAAAAAAATAGTCCTCAGTATAAAGACATTTTTTATAAAAAATGATGAAGGTTTTTCTATAGAAAACAACTGAGAAGCTTTTTATACTCCTCAATCTGTAAAAAATACTGTTTTCTATAGAAAAGTATCAAGTCATAGCATTTGAAGACAGTTCCTAAAATGTAATTTTTCTATTGAAAAAAAATACTAAGCCTCTGTGGCAAAGAAGACTTTTTTCTTAGTCCCAGAAAAAGACTTTTCTAATACAAAACAAATTACTTTACACTTCAGTAGAAAATTATTTTATTGCAAAAACATTTTCAGACCTTCTAGAAGACTTTTTTATTTAGATGAGTTGTAACAAGCGGATTCATTTTTAAGTTTACTATGACATTTATTCCTTCCCCATATTATACTAACATATTGCTGGGAATTATCCTTTCATAACTAAGCTGCTGTTAGTTTGATGATAATATTTCCCTCACCAATAATTTGAAATCTAACAGATATTTAGGGTATTAAATATTTACTACACTACCCTGCCACTCCACAGCCATAACATATAAATTCTTATAAAACAAATTCCAATATTTGATAACGCAATTCACTAGCTGAACTTTAAGTTCAGCTCACCTCCAAAAAGAACCTCAACTTTAGCAGGTGAAATATTTCCCACAAAGCTCACACTTTATTCTCCCTGTGGTTGTTCCTTCTTTTTATAACACATTTTTATGAATGATATACCCGTTGTTTATTGTGTTTTATGAATGCTCTTGGCTGCCATCATAACCATTTTTATGTCCCAGCACAACAGCGTCATACAATTATTAATCGATACACACACAAGAACACGCAAACACACACACATTACCAATAAATGTAACAATTTTCCTTTTTTTATACTTTATGCATTTTGTTCACTCTCACCAGCAAACACTAAACTGGCTGACTGTCATTCATGTGAAACAATTTCCTAAAGAAGAAAAAACAACAACAACAAAAGCAACAGCAGGAGGAGTATTGGAATTGAAATGCCATTAAAATAATCGTTTAGTATTCAGTGACAGGAAAAACACGAACAAGATGTTCCTTTCCGCTCATTCTGTTGGATTATTTTAGTCCCTCTCCATAAATATTTTATTCAAATAAAGCAACAAAAAAATAAATATTTGAATAAGGAAACGTATTTTTAGAATTAGTATAAAAGCAAAAATGTTTATTTTTACTTAATCAATTAGGGTCGGAATTTCAAACAAGGGAAATGCTAATCAATTTTAGATTTGAATAACATTGAATTTAATTATATTTGTTCCTTGACTGGGGAATCACACAAAGTTTTAATCTGTCTATGGAAAATAAAATTTCAAAAGCATTTAAATTCAGCAAACATTATTGATATTGAAAACTCAATTCTGCTAAATTTTCTATGGAACAAATCAAAATTCGGCATATTTTTATTATAAAATAATTTAATTCCGCTAATTTGTATATAATAAAAAGGCTCCCTTCAGCTCGCCTATAAAGAGGCTCCCTTCAGCTCGCCTATAAAGAGACTCCCTTCAGCTCGCCTATAAAGAGGCTCCCTTGAGCTCGTCTATAAAGACTCTATTCAGTTTGCCTATTCAGCTCGCCTATAAAGGCTCCCTTTAGTTCGCCTATAAAGAGGCTCCCTTCAGCTCGCCTATAAAGAGGTCCCTTCAGCTCGCCTATAAAAATCATTCTCAATAAATACTGTCTTTCGAAAATGTCTGCTGATTGTTTTTGTAAAACACAGCGTGCTGAATTTGCACTTCTCCATAGAAAAAGTTAGTTCAGATTATTATTTCATAAAACAAATTAGCTGAATTTACTTTCTTTATGAGAAAAATTAAGTGAATTGAGTTTTTCTGCAGAAAAATATAGCTGAATAGAATTTTAGTATAGAATATCTTAGCTGAATTGACTTTTTCTATGGTAAAAGTTAGCTGAAATGACTTAATCCATAAACGAAGTTAGCTGAATTAATATTTTTCATAGAAAATGTTAGTTAAATTGACTTTTTCTATTAAAAAGTTAGCTGAATTGGTATTCTATGTTAAATAGTTAGCTGAATTGACATTCTCTGTTAAATAATTAGCTCAATTGACTTTTTTTCTACGGAAAATTTAGATGAATTGATTTTTTTCTACAGAAAAAGTTCGCTGAATTAACTTTTTTCACCAGAAAGAGTTAGCTGAATTGACTTTTTTACAGAAAAATCTGCTAAATTATTTTTTCTGGAGAAAATATTTGCTGAATTGACGTACATAATAGAAAAATTAGCTTAATTGACTTCTTCATGAGAAAAATGAGGTGAATTGAGTTCTTCTGCAGAAAAAAAAATAAAGTAGCTGACAAGATTTTTAGTATAGAACAACATGGCTGAATTGACTTTTGTATGGAAAAAGTTAACTGAAATGACTTAATCCATAAACGAAGATAGCTGAATTGAGATTTTTCATAGAAAAAGTTAGTTAAATTGTCTTAAATTGCTAATTTTTCTAGAAAAAATTAATTATTTATATATTAAAATTTTGAAGACATTAAATTTTTCCCAATAACAAGTCTGCTGTTATGACATTGAAGTGTTTTGTACATAATGTTTTTCAGGAATATTATTTACACATAAATATCTTATTTGCACATCTATCAAATAAACGTTTCAAAAGAAATTTTCAATTGAATTTCCCATGACATTTGTCAGCACATACAACACACATATGCAACTATGTATATGTTTTTGTGTGCGCGTGTGTGTGTTCATTCCATTAATGTGCAATCATTCTAACTAATCCATCATAACATCATCACAATTCAATGAAACATATGTACATACATTCGTTTATAGATATGTATAGACGAGTATATTATTTCACTGGCTCTCAAGTTGTCATGGCCTTGGGGATTTCATTGAATATTGAAATAATTGAATAAATAACAGTATTTATTATCACTTGTGATTATCGGTTAAATGAGGCTGCACAATTAAATTAAGCTAACATTTTATTAGATATTATCTCTATAATGGGGGCAATTATAAACAACAAAAACAAATACACCTTCTCACAAGAGATCAATCCATTGAAGCTCTCTCGTCATCTCTTTTCATCATCATCTCTTTCGTATTGGAGGGGAAAAGTAGATTTTTGCCAATCAATTAAATCATCAGGGCTTTTTGACATTCAAGTTTGTGCATGATGAACAACATGATAACACCGATGACGAAAGTATCGAGATATAAATCATATGGATGTACCCACACACACAACACACACTTACGAACTGACTGTGGTGATGAGTGAGATAATCTCACAAAACGTATACGTACCGTTGCACCCTTAGCCTAATGTATAGCGAACAATGAATGCATGGTTGGTTGGATAGAGATGGTTGGTTTTGTTGGCTGTTTGTTTGGAGAGCAGTTGAGTGCATTGTCATTCAAACATGTAGTATTTCACCCACATACAAACACACACACACCCAACTAAAATTCATCCCATGGCTATACAAAACATTTTATAGACGTAGTAAATACGTCAAATTGTTTACATGCAACCGCGTGTTTTTTTTTTCATTCTGTTGTTGTTTGGTGTGTGTATGTGTGTGTGTCTTTTTGTTTTTGTTGTTATTTTTTTGGTACACAAACCCAGCCATATCCATGTATAGGCACACACACTCTTATGTACATATTTACAATGATATATGGTAAATGTGTGGAATTTGGTTGTTTCTACGCTACGTAGGAGGCTGCTTGACAGCTTGCTTAAATGACATAAAGGGTTTAGAAGAAGGGCTTTGGCTCACCCGCCCTTTGCCTCAATGTGTTGTACTCGTAAATATATTCATGAAAATATCACTTCTGGCAATTTTCCGAAATCCAACAGAAATTTAAAACTAATGATGCATGTGATGGATGGTTGGATAGTTGGTTGGTGGAAATTCACATATTTATAGCTGTATGTATGTCTGTGTTTAAATGTGAAGTGACATTTTGGTTAATATTAAAAGCAAAGGCGTTACAAATTAAAAAAGGGCCGAACTTACAATATCCTTGAACAATTTTAAGCCTTGAAAAAATATACAAGGGTGCCATAATTTTCCAAGGATCCAATTTAAGTTATTTGTTTTTGAACACGATTATATTTGGAGCATTCTATTAAATTTGAAGAATATATCTTCAGTGAACCCCGTACCTCCATGTTTTGGAAACAACGTCTTCAAAGACTCCATTTCAATTAGCGCTGAGTTTTTAGAAATGCCAGGCAAATCATGTCTTGCGTCATCACATCGGCTAATCACATAATCGGCTTCATTGTACATTTCCTCCAATGCGAAATCATATATTCTTGGCGTAGATCAGACAATTGAAATCCAGATAATTTCGCTTGATACCATCCACTTCCTTTACAAGGGTTTCACACATTCGAGTCACATGTATGAGTCCTGAATTTGGGAACACCTTCAATATCTTTGCGGTTTTCTTCTTCGTTTTCCATTTTGACATATTTTTTCCTATGCGTCAACATCCCTCCAACATGAACTGAGCTTAACTGGTTTTCTAAACCTAGGGAGGTGATTAAATTTAACACAATGTAAATTACCATGGGGAATTATTAACTACAATATTTTTTCACTCCAAACGTCACTTCAGCCTTGAGTTTTTAGATATGCCATGCAAATCATGTCTCGCGTTGCATCACATCGGCTAATCACATAATCGGCTTCATTGTACATTTCCCCCAATGCGAAATCATATATTCTGGAATTCTTGGCGTAGATCGGACAATAGAATTCCAGATAATCCCGCTTGATACCATCCCCTTCCTTTACAATGGTTTCACTCATTCGAGTCACCTGCTTCAGTTCTGAATTTATATCTTCATAATTAATCTCGGATGCAAGTTTTTTCAGTTCTTCCAACTTGTCCTTAATAATATTTATCCCTTCCTTTATTAAACCCATTGGCCGGAATGATATTTTTCCTGGGCATCTCGACTAAATCGCCTGTACTTCCTCTTTATCTCCTTCTCATCAAGTCTTTTTCCCAAGTCACTATGGAAAAATCTAAGTCTTCCCCATCTTATTTTTTTTATAAAAAAACTGTCCACCTCGTGGAACACCAAAACTAACAATTCTTGAGCTCCGCACCGAAAATTGGTATTGTATGTTTAATAAGAATATGTTTCCAAAATATAACAATTCACTTTGCTGGTTCAATTAATCGAAGGACCAAAAAATGTAAAATATACTGACAACTGCAACGCGACAGACAGCCTCAGCTCGCCTGTACTCTAAATAAATGAGACACGGTGCTCCCGACCATTCTTGTTGAGTGGTTGTGAGGCGAAGCACTGATTTTATTGTAAATTATTTATCCTTAGGTAAACTACTCTTGCTAAGGCTAATTTCAAACACAAAATACTTATCCGTAAACTTTTTGTTCTTATAATAGAATTTGATCTGTAGAGGAGGAGTCATAAAATCTCAACACCAGTCGTATCAGCGTTGCATGTGGAATTTAAGACTCTTATCTTAAAACACCCCAATGATCAAATCTTCTGTAACATAAAATTCTGTTCAAAGTATTTTGAACACGGGATTCATTAGATTTGATTTGATCTGTCTTTTTATGTTTTAACTCGAATTTTTGCATCGAAGTGGCTGTAATTTGGCATTCTGGTTCGTGAATGCCATGTGGATAAAATTCTTATTCTCTGCGAAAGTATAGACTGTATTTTTTGCAATCAATATGTTGAGGTCCCAGTTCCAAAGTGTGTGTCTGTAATTTTATATTTAGTATATTGCGAACATAGACAAGCAACTAGCAAACAATTTGTAGTTTGTATATTCTAGAGTTTTTGGCGTAGATCGGACGATTGAATTCCAGATAATCCCACTTGATACCCACTTCTTTTACAATGGTTTGACACATCCGAGTAACCTGCTTCAGTTCTGAATTTATTTCTTCATCATTAATCTCGGATGTCAGTTTTCTCAGTTCTTCCCACTTGTGTTTATTAATATTTATCCATTCCTTTAGTAAAACTATTGGCCGGAATGGTACTTTTTCCGATATATATGTACATGTGGCGTTTAACTTCTGGGCATCTCGATTAAACCGCCTGTACCTCCTCTTTCTCTCCTTCTCATCAAGACTTTTTTCCCAAGACTCTATGGAAAAATCAAATTCTTCCCCCCATATTAGTTTTTTTAATAAAAAAAATTTTCGTGGAACAGAAAATTTAACAATATTTGACCTCCTCACTCAAAATTGCTATTTTATTTTTTTATTATTTTACAGCCGCGATTTTTCGTTAGTTAGACATATTCCTTTTTTATTTAAAAAAAGAATTTATCTTTTTCTTCAAATACAAAAATAACACCTCTTTTTGAACCAGGAGTTACAAAGGTGTAACCACCACATAACATTTTATTGTTTTTGTTAACCCTGAAAATGATTGATTTCTTTTGTTGCACACATTGATGCGACGTCACTTTTCAAGTTCCTGTCAAGGTTAATAACAACCAAATAAAACGCATACCACTTTTTTGCATTTCTTGTTGTTGTTATGGCTTCAATGTAATCGGTCATGCGATATGCCTGCTTACCTAGCACGCTGAGATGTTTATGCAAAGGCACATAACTTTGATCCTATTTTTTTGGTTTGCATTCTTTTTGGTAATTGCATGGCATGTGTGCATGCGAATAAGTGTGTGTATGTGTGAGTGCTATGCATGCCTTCTGATGTGTAACATTGCACACTTTTATAAATTAGTCTAGATGAACTTGAAGAATTCTCTGCTAAAACACCAACAAAAAAACCCTTCAACAACAAATAAGGAACAACAATACACCTATGTGTGTATGCGTGTGGGTGGGCGTGTACAACTACTACTACTATGTCAGTGTGTTGGTTGTCGGCATCCGTGTACATTTGAGAGTATGTTTTGTTTTCGTTTTTTACTTTTTTTGGGGGGAAATTACTGTGTTGTTCACAAAGTATGCACACAACAAACAACAGCAAACACAGTAACAACAGTAGCAGCACCATCGGCATGCCAGTCATGCCAACCAACACCACACATACGTGGTGTGTAATGTCATACATCTCTTAGAGAGTAGCTGTGAATGGGATGGAATGACAAAGTAACAGCAACAACAACAGCATCAACTAACTATGGTTGGTGACAATATGCACTGAATGCACTTTGGAGGGCTGCTGCTACTCTCGCTCTCGTTGGCATTATTAGCGTTGATGTAGTTGTTGTTGTTCTTGCTTTCTTTTAAATAGGTTTAAGTAACACCATTTGTGTGTAAGTTTTTCCACAGCCATTATCATCGTCAACAGCATCCATGTTGGGGTTTGTTTGATTTTAGCCGTGTATTTTATATGTATATACTCATATAAACTCTTCTTGTAAATTATACACACATATTTGTTGCAAAAATCTCCTATATATATACGTACGTACGAATATTTCCGTGTATGTAAACATGTATGTATGTTTGTTTGTTTAGATGTGTAAAAAAGGTATATCGCATTTTTTTGCACAATTTTCAAGGTTTCACGACATGTTTTTCTAATTTATATTTTTTTCTTGTTTCTTCTTGTTTTCGCATTTTGCCTTAACACTTTTTTTGTGTTGGAATTTTGTGTTCTTTGATATTTCCAAGTTGTGTTTGTGTGTGTTTCTTTCTGTGGTATTTCTTTGCTTTGATAATAGCAGAAAAAATAACAACAAAGGTTAAAGAATGGTAAATTATGATTCAGTATTACATATGTACATACAAATCATTATTTAGAAGAAATAAAATAATACACACTTTTTGTTATTCCAAACGGCATTCTAACACATTTTCACTCCAAAGACGACGACAGGATTTTCATCGTTACTCGCGTTGCGTATTTTGATGGCCATCATCATCATCTGCATTTTCATTGTGAACCTCAACAGCAAAATCATTGATGGTCTCTGTTAAGGATACGTTGTTGTGATTGCTGTTATTGTTGGTTTTGGCCAAAGCGCCCGTTTACCACACTGAAAACTTTGTCATTGGTAGAGCCATAACCATTCGATTTTGTGGATGCCACTACAACAAATCACTCACATTTTTTTTTTCATAATTTTCCCGCACAATTTACAACAATTTTATTCTTTCCTGTGTCACTTTTTTCGCTTTTCCTTTCAATTTTTCGTTATTTTAATTTTAATTTTTTTTTTTTTTTGTTACAGAAAAACATTGAATAGAAGCATTATTTTCTGTGTAACTTTTGTAACCAATTGGAGAAAAAAAACAATATTAACTACACGGAACGCGAGTGAAGCTGCGACTACGTTTGTTAATGGCATATGTCTGGAGCTAAACTGTTGGCAGTGTTCCGTTTGTTTGGCCCAACAGGGTGAACACGAGCAAAAACTGTCGAAGCAAACGTATGTTTGCTTGCCTTTGTTGGTTGACGGGCATTGTACACCGAGCGCGGGGCTAATAGTGCTCCCAATGTCAATGCTGAGAATGGAACATGCGCATGCTGTGCAATTTTGTTTAACCCATTAAAGGGGATAACAGTGCAGCTAATGGCCGTTCCTGAAAAAAGAAAACAACGGGAATATGTACAGTAATTGACGGAGATGGAGGTGGGGGGTGAAGAAAGGTCTGGAATTAAACACTATAATACAGAAAATTTGTTTATGACATTAGACAGTTGTTTGATTGAGAGCTTTTATAGCTTCCGCCACTAAATGGCATGTTATGTGTGTCAATTTCAGGATATATAATACTAAAAAATTAGCAACAACTGGTGGTTTCAAAAAACGGGGTCCAAAAATCTCCTAAGTGGTTTGAGTTAATCCCATCATGTAACCAGCTCGTGTTCGTGCACCCCTAATACACCAAAAAAATTGTTAATAATTCAAGGTATGTAATGGAAAAATCCAAAAATATATAAAATTTATTTTTTATATGAAAAACAAAAACGGAACACGCAAAATTAAAAGCTAGATGGCGCTGTTTTCATTGCAATGCTAATAAATCGGAATTCGAACAGATGTCAACCCTATGTTATTGTTGCAATTAACAGGATATGTGAACAAAATTGTATATCTGTGCTCGCCCTGTTTATTGTTGAGGGCTGTGTTATCAAAATATATGAAATTCCGTGAAACTTTTACAATGAAAAATAATCAGGATATGGGTAGGAAATGAAATAAACTTTCAGATGAACAACTAAAAAATCGTACTAGTTATGCACGGAAAGTGAAAATAATGAATCGAAGTGTTCCAACGACGGACTATTCAGTTACAAAGTAACTGGCGCAACGAAATTTAATCAATTTTAAGTTCTCAAGAAGACACAGTTGATTTCTACGTCGTCAAATCCGCATCTATCCTTCTGTAAGTGGCGTACAACAGGCTTACCCCCTGAGTTTACTAAATCCAGGATAATGAAAACGTACTATAAGGAAAATAATTTCGGCAAAAGAGCTTTTTGCGGATGAGCCCAAACTTAATATACAAATATCGGAAGAACGAATAAAAATACAATACAATAATCTTCTTCCCAGCTGGGAATGTGCAGCTGAAGTTGGAAACCTACATTTTGTTGATGGAGATATTTTATACAATCCTTGAATAACAAATTTGCTATACATATTTTTTTCATAAAAATTATATCATCTGGTAACCAGAAAAGTTCATGAGGATAAAATATATCCCCGTAATTAGGGTAAATATTTAATAAATTAGAGCTTCCGTTTAGAGCGCATAACAGGCCTTTGACGCGCTTAAGTTTATGTCCAAATGCAAATTTAATTTGTTAACGGCCGGAAATTAGCTACGTTGCCAACTTTCGATAAAATCGTTTCTATTGTAACTACAGGGTGAAACAACACATGACACATTCGGATCTAACTACCTCTCAAGAGAAAACAGGATCTGGAAACTTCAATACATAAACGAAGCCTATACCAAAAGCTCGATCTCGAATCTTAGTTACATACGAACTAATAATTGGTCTGTTCCCGTACTGCAAGAATGTACTAGTTTTTACTATTTTGTTCGATATCATAAAGAAAAAAGTGTTATCGTAGTAAAAAGTAATAGATTCTAGCAGTACGGGAACAGGCCAAATATTTCATTATTATAACTGTTGTTACTATGACAAAATAAAGGAATCTGTGATGGAGGCCACCAAACTAAATTATTAATTTTAAATTTAAGGACGACTTTCATTCATTTTTTATTATTTAATTCATTTTTTTATATTCTATGCTATCTTTTATTTCAGCACATTGATGTAAATATACACAATTTGTGCTTATTGTGTTACCTTGTACTTTCGATAAGAATGTTATCGATTGTTAGCAACATAGCTAACTTGACGCAGGTGAATTTGACAACCGAAAACATATGTATGTCAGAAATAGAAGAAGAAGAAGAACTGCTCAGTTGTTTATTGCGTATTCGAGGATTAAATTTTCACCGCAAAGTGAATTGTCTGCTTGGTTTGTGCAACGTTACAACAACGACGACTGTGGCGAAAGGGCAACATTTGACGACAATACGGAAAAGTGGCGTGGCGATTAAAGGTCCAATTACTTGGTCCTATACATTTTCACGAGGTTGGAGTAGACGTTGGTGGGCACGTCTGCAAGGATGAGTTTGGCACTGCGTTTGACTCGGCTTCCGGTCGTCGTTGCAAGCGGTGTTTGTCAGGAATCTTCGGCATCGATATTCCACAAACACAGCTGTTTAGGTAACACCGCAAACGCATTACTGCGACGACACTACGTAACTTCAAGGTGAGTTGTAGTAAAAGTGGTGTAAATTGCCATGTAAAAAGTAACAATTGGTCAAATAATTAAGACACTAATTTGCATAAATATACTATATGAAAGTATGTACCTATGTATATGCATTGCTGAAAAAATATATGCGATGATGATTTCACAACAACACCTCAATATTAATAATCGATCATTTTATTTTTAGCGATCCTGCAACGAAAAAATCCCCCTCCACAACACCCGTTCCACCAAAAAGCACTGAATTTGAGGCAAACAAAACTGACGAGAAGAAGGATTCTCCACTCAAAGATGCATTCGACACGGCACAGAAAAGTGGGAAACCATCCACCACTACCCCGCTAGCGGAAAATATTAGTAAATTGCAACAGGCTGCTGCACCCATTAAAGATGCTGCAAAACAAGCAGTCATAGCCAAAGCTAAACTATCACCGCAACAGGTGCGTGAAAATGTACGAGGATATATGTTTACCCGTTTCTTTGACTATGTCAAAAATTATGACAAAGTTTTGGAAAAGAATTTTCCCTCGGCCATGAAAGTGTATCGGGTTTTCTTTGATGGTGTAAAGTTGTTCTTTGCTGACATGAAACGATTTTTGAAAATTGCACGTATCGTTAACGCTTCTCCAAAGGGTCTGAAAAGTTTAAACCGCCAAGAATTGGAATTGTATATGCAAATGCCAAGGGATATGATAAAAGTGGCACCGGCTTTGATATTGTCATCGCTGCCCATGGTCGGCTATGCTGTGTTTCCATTAGTGTAAGTTGTAATCCTATGAAAGCAAACAAAATGGATCTTCAAGTTTCTATTTTTTTTTTCTTCTCATTTAGTGTCATGTATCCCCGTACATTCTTAACCTCACACTTTTGGACCCTGCAGCAGAAATCCGAATTCAAGCAATATTATTTCTTAGAACGTTTGACATACAACCGTCCGGTATTGCGATGCTTACAGGCCAAATTGAAGACCACCAAAAATCATCCCAAACATGAACAATTTGCTCAGGTCTTGGGTCAGTTGGGAAGTGGCACACATCCCAGTGTAGAGCAAATCTTAGACATTAAAGATATTTTTGCAGATTCACCTTTTAATTTAATATCGCTGCCAGGAAAACATATCGTAAGTAAATTTGAAAACAACCCTTCTCCTAAACAAGCGGCAGCCCATACAAACACGTGTAGAGTAGATCAGGATGGTACGATACCTAACATATGCCCAGCATGTGAACTAGATCTACGTGATACGTTGCAACTACTCAACTGCCAAGTTATTTTCAGGCAGCGACCTCTTACGGTTCTTTTGCATTATTATTGCTATTTGAATATTCTTCAATGGGGTATAATAAATGAGATAGGACTCGTACTGGACTGCAAAACAGATATTGAACTGTTCATGAAAAGTCACACCAGCTCAGAAACTCACAGTTTCAATCTTCTAAGTTTATTTTTTTTCGGAATTTCACTTACGATTGACGTCTAAACCAGGGACGTACGCAGGGGGGAGCCCGTCAATGCCAAATTCTTCACTTTGTCTAATAATAGACTTATTTCCAGAGTCCCACAAAGTGTGATATATTTTGATTCGTAAAATGAATCACTGCGAAGTTTATTAGTCTATTACCATCACAGTTGATGCTCGTAAGGGCAATAACAAATAAAGTTGAGATCGTTTATAACGACAGTCAAGGTGCCGAAATGTTTGCGGGATTTAGTAGTATATCGATATTACAATCGATATGTCGTTAAAATGTCCTTATAAACGATTTCGACTGTACTACAATTTTTAAACAACATATTTAAAAATTATTTATATTAAAATACTTTTATACTCTCTCTCTCTCTCTCTCTCTTCATCTTCCAGAAATTGCTCAATAAAATGCATGGCATCCCACGTGGCTGGTTCAAGCGTCACAGTTTATATGAACACGCCTTCTTTATACATTACATGGATTTGGCAATATGTCAAGAAGGCGGTGTTCACAATATGCCATTGGAAGCCCTGCGCAATGCCTGCTATATTCGTGGTCTAAATCCTATAAATATGAGCAATGATGACATGATTTCGTGGCTGCGTGATTGGATCAAGATCTCCAAAGAAATACGAGTTGAACATTTAACCCTGTATTTGCATTTGCCCATTTTAATGGCCTATAATCATCCGAATAATTGGCAACTATTATATGGTCATAAGGATACAAAGAAACAAAGTCAATCGACCACAACAACAAACAGTGAATAATAGATAAGACAAAGAAGAGTGGCATTGCAAAGACGAGACGATTATCACACTGTACTCTCTTTAGATAGTCAAGTATACTAAAAAGAAAAAAATAAAAAAGCTGGTCTGTTATGTTATTTTTAATAGTTCCTTTTATTATTTTGGTTTATTTTACTTTTTTTAAGTTTTATTGAAGTCCTGAGAAAGAAAGAAAAAAATAAAAACTGCTGTTAAATAATACCAAAAATATTACCGTTGTTTTTATATTGTTTATTGTCCACAAGATGAAGACATTTAGAAATGAAAACTGAAGAATCTACAAATTTTTACTAAGATATCCATTTTTCCTTTTTGATATCGGAGAAAATAGTAAAAATGAGTAGATTATTGTTGTAAGGGCGCATTTTAAAAATATATCAAATAAGCAGTCGATTTTTAAATATTTTAATAGAAAACTGTAATTGTTGATTAGAAGAATATTTTTGTGGTAATCCTAAGCATAAGTGATTTTCAAATAAAGAACGCCAAATTCAAAAGCATAGAAACATGAATATGTAACATACCATATTGAATCGCATGAAATAAAAAATTTTCTCTTTCTCCTGAATAGGCCTATCTATTTACTTTTAATAATTTTACATTTTTTCTGAAAATATTGTTGTAAAATAATTCAAATTAATAAAAAATTTGACATTTGTAAAATTTGTTTCTTGTTTTGTACACAATTACTCCATTATTATTTAGACAAAAAAAATAACAGGGGTAAAGATTTTTAACAGAAAAATGTTAAATTTGCATAAAAACAATTTGTAACTTACCATATTGAGATCGCTGAAATAATTTGAAGAGGCCTGAAATAATTTAAGAGCTGTAAAATAATTCACTTAATAAAACACGACATTTGTAATTCGTAGAAAACAAACTCCTTATTTCGACAGGCCAATAACAGGGGCAAAGGTTTAACAGATTTATGTTAAATTTGTAACATTTTTTCACTTCGACAATTACAAAAAAATATATTTATTAACATTAATTGTCAAAGTCCGCACGACATACACATTTAAGAAATTATCATAGTCCACAAAATCTCATAATTACACTTATAATAAACAATAATGCGAAAATCGTCGACTATAAAATAAAACAAGAACATCTTAACAATCACGATAACAATTGCGGGCCAAGAATAATACATGTACATTTCACTAACTTGACAAGCAATACTAGTAAAAGTAGTAATTATTCACAGAAACCCAAACAAAAATTTTGACTGCAACTAAGAATCTACTCGAAGATAAAATTTCATACAAAGGAAAGGGACACTCGATTATATACTTTGTAATTATTGAATATGTGAAGGGTTAAACAACTCAACGGGATAATAAATCTATCTTTAAAAGTTCCCGCGGAAAATCTTTAAGCTTTATTACACATAATGAAACTAAAAGGGAGGATTTTCTTTTGTTAAATCTTGATCGAATACATTCACTCGCGACTCTTGATTAATAAATAACCGAATTTTGGCAAGTAAAAGCACTCCCCAAATGCATTTATTGGATTCACAAACTTTTCTTTCAATTTCCTTAGGATTTCCCGAAACAAACTAATTCACGCCCTCTAGTGTGGTAATGCTAATACTAAATAGTATCAAAATATGTAGATCCCTATAAGTATTTACAAGGATCTACCTATAATTGGTATCAATTTAAAGGTCAACCACTCCTCTTGCATATACCATGAACTTCTCCGTCTATATCCTTCAGGAATAAATTTATGATCGATCTTCACAGTCATGCTTATTCTTTGACCAAATTGTGGAAAAAAAACAAAAAATAAACTTGTTTACTTCCTCTGCAAAATATTAACAAAATCATTACCAAAAACAAGTAAAAACGTGTCAGTCGGTGTTGCCGACAGATATATACCCCCAGAGGTCTTCGGAATTAGACGCAGATTTTATGATTACCTTATTATGTATAAGAAATATGTTTTTATCAAAAAGGTTTCGGATTTAATGTTGATAAAATTTTATAAATAATTGACCATTTGGGAGGGAGGTACCAGAAGGAGTGGACTACTGGGTTCCATCTTTGGACTTAATCTAGACTTTGTAAAGATAATGGGTTGTACAAATGGAACGGAATGTCCATTCAACTGATATTGGATTTGCTAATATTGAAAATGTTGACCCCCTGTAGGGGAGGTACCAGAAGGAGTGGACCAATGGGTCCCATTTTCCTACTTGATCTAGACTTGGTAAAGATAATAGGTTGTGCAAAGTTTGTTCACATCTGGCCTTTCATTGGCCTGATATTGGATGTAAAAATTTTGACCATTTGTGGTCGAGGTACTTGAAGGAGTTGACCAATGGGTCCCATCTTCCTACATGATCTAGGCTTAGTAAAGATAATAGATTGTATAAAGTTTCATTAACATCGGATAGTCCGTTTGCACCAGCCAGACATACAGACGGACAACGCACGGATGGACGGACTAAATCGACTCCAAATTTTCTGAAACTGATTTGGTCCAAAGAAACATGGGTCTAAAACCAATATTTCGATGATGCACTTTTTCACCGTATCAAAATGTATATACACTCATTAGCATAAAGGCTGAGGGTATAACAATAGCGATCTTCTTTGGCCAGGAATCGTTCTACATGCAAAATTTCGTGAGAAAATTACTGTGCCAAGTGTTTCAAATTATATTGGGCAGACGGACATACACATATATACTGCTATATTTAAATCTGAACCGATTTTTCCCAATTTCAATAGGGTCCATCCTTGGGCCAAATAAATGAGCTGTGCCAAATTTCATCCAAAACGGATCATAAATGCGACCTTTACTTTGCTCACAAAAATACATGGACGGACGGACATGCATAAATCAACTCAGAAAGTGATTCTATGCCTATTCTCAAAAGAAACCATGGGTCAATCTCGATTCCTTTTGCCTGTTACAAACATATGCACAAAAACTGAATACCCTGTACCAGTTTGGTGAAGGGTATAAAAATGGGTTTAGCTAAGATATTTCAACGAAAATTAGAATGTTTTATCCCTATTTTTTGGATTATATGATGGTGCAAAAAATAATAAATATAACAACTACAACAGGGATTATTTTTATATTCTCAAACTATTGTATATAGAGAACACAAAAGTTTGAGAATTTTCCTAATTATAAATATCACAGGAAGTATGAATTTCCATCCATCAAAATGTCGTAATCAAGAGCGACATCTAATATTTTTCTATTTTTGAAATACTCATTCTCTCTTTCACCATTCATATATATTATTGCTTGTCCTACATCATAACGACCAAAATACAAAAATAAATTAAATGTGTTTTTATTTTCTTAGAAAATAGTTTGTTTTTTCAATATTTTTTATTATCTTCTTTCTTTAGGTCTTTAAAGAAAAAAACGTACTAAATAACTATTCAGAACATTGTTGTGTGTGTGGTGTCAAAAGTAAATATGGTCAAACAAATTTACTTCTTGGCAGCGCCCTTCTTGATGCCCTTAGCCTTCAATTCGCGAATGCGTTCACGTTTGTCCTTCTTGATTTTACGTACGGTACCGTCTTCCTTGGTACGTTTCTTCAAGGCGTTGAAGGCGATGGTCAACAACTTGTTGCGTTGACGCTTGGCATAACGCAATTTGAAGCGATCGAAATCGTTCAATTGGGAGCGCTAAAAATAGAAAATAAACAAACAAAAAAAAAATTGTTAGCCACCATTCCATAAGCAAACGAGACCAACAGATTGATAATGAATATTGTATGGGGTCTTCAGTTAATAAAAGAATTAGCTTCATGTATGTATCAGCCGGCAATTCCTATCAAGAACTTTCATTATCATCATGTTGAGAGATTTAGTGTAGTCATCTCCATTTAAACTATGAGGGATTTGTTTTTTACTGTTATAATACATACCTAAAAGAGAAGAAAAAACACAAAATTAGTAAATGTAAACAATGGTCATAAATCCAACAGCTGATGATAATGAGTGGTTTCAGTTAAAATGAAAAATTAGCTTCATGTATGTATCAGCCGGCAATTCCTATCAAGAACTTTCATTATCATCATGTTGAGCGTAGAGTAGTAGGAGGAGGGGTATAGTTTTCGTTTGACAACTTACCTTGCAAATGTTTTGAGCCTTGGTGGACCATGGACTAACTTTCCATTGGGCCTTCAAGTCACTTTCAGTCCATGCCTTGCGGACAACACGTGTGGGGGCAGTGAAAGGGAACTTGATGCGGTATTTGGTCAAGTGCAGATTGTTCAATCTGTATTCTTGGCGGGGTACACCAGTCAAGGGACCATCAACGAGAACCTAAATAAAATAAAAAACAACAATTAATTTCAAGCGCATTTTCAACAAAAGAGAATACATACACAGTGACTTCATCGATTTGTTTATTTGTAGTCTCAGTTAATCATGGTAAGATAGCTTCAGTTATGTATCAGTTGGCACTTCCTATCAAGAAGCCAATAATCATCATGATCACAAATAAACAACAACAAAGTCACCACATGTGTGGAATATGAAATGTTATTTTCAAACTTACCCTGTTTTGGTCAATCACGTCGACAATGGCGACGAGACGTCCCTTCAAGGGACCAGCCGAGCATTTCGCAATGCGACCAGTTTGTACAAATCTTTGGAAGGGCTAAAAACAGAGATAAGAGAAACACGTTGTTATAACTTCTTTGAAAATTTAATTATTTCAGTCTTCACATTTTATTACGAATACTGCTGTGGAAAATTATGCTTTCAAGTCCCTCTCTGGTTCGACTAAACACGTTGTGCTGCTATGCGTGCACACCGTTCTTCTTTTGACACATTGTCAGCTGTCAAAACGAGTTGGCCAACTACAGGAGCACACACTCACACTATTTCCATTTGTTTTCACACATTTCCAGACAAAAATTACACAATTTTCACATAAACCGATATAATTTCCATTGCTGCATCATTTGCACATACATTTAACAAGGACTTGAAACATTTTTCCACACATTTTCATAATTTTTCGTGAAGAAAAAAATTGAAAACATTTCTTACCATGACTGCTAACCGGAAAGAAAGAAATGTAAAAGAGCGAGAGCAAAAGAAAACGCCATCTTCCACAACTTTTCTAGCAGTTTTTTCGTAATAGATTAACACGTGGGTCGTGCTTACACCGCAGCTGGTGACAGGGTTGTATTTTCGAAGTGTTTGTTTTGGAAAAAATCGTTGATGGGCAAATATTTTTATGTGATTTAAACAGATTTGATGTCTATTGATTTTAAATTTCAGGTCAAAATTGTAAATTTTAAAGTCATTGGTTTCATTTCAGTGTACTTTTTGGGAAGAGGTTTTAAACATAAATATGTAAAGATAGTACAGACAACTATATTGTATCAATAGTGTAAATAATATATTTGTAATAGAACATCCTTTATGTATTGGACAAAATAAAGTATATTTATATTTACTTTTTTGTCCAATATATAATAGTAAAACCACAAATGCCATAACTGTCTTAATAAAAAATTTATTTAGAATTGGATTAAGAAATCGAGTCGATTTAAGAGGATATTCTATAAGCTTGTTTGTGTGCATTTAAAATCAATCTAAATTTATATATAAAATAGTCGCTAATAAAAAAATCAAGAATTTCACATAAATTCAAAAATTGGTATGGTTAATGTATGGTTTTCAAATAAAAGGCTACAAAACTTGTAAAATAAGTAAATGCTTTCAGGATCTGGAATCGGACTATAATCTCAAGGGATGTATAAACGGCAAAATTTGGAAACACATACCAGGATTCAAGCATGGCATATTAAGTTGGCATTATTTAAAATGTCAATTTATAAAGGGATATCAGAGTCAAACTTGATTTTGGACGTTATTTTTCCTTATTCTGTTACATTAAACAAAGTCAAATTAACATGCCATGGCTGTGGCCCTGTTAAGGAGAAAATACGTACAATCATGGTACAATTATACAAGGTAGGTTGGCAATGCATGAAATGACACCATTCAACTTATGCTACAAAAACCGTTGTTTTTGTCCCGATCTTCTGTCAATCGATCTTCTGCACATCGAATTCATATAGAAATTACCAATCGAGACATCAGCTGCGCTAAATGAACTATGTATTTATTGTGGCATGGTTTAGACTAAATCCATTTGATCTCAAACGTCAATTCCATTCCCTCACTTAATCCTGTTCACAAATCCAGTGGATTATATTTACGTATACGCTATGGAATTGTCATTTGAGATTGACTGGGTTTCGTAAATCTAAACGTACCTTTAACATGCATTGCCTGTAGTCCTCTTATATGTGAGGCCACACTACCAAAAGGCAGAATTTGGACGAGAGTGCCATTCAAAGGTGCTACTGTGTATTCCGCCTAAAGGGGGAAACACATACGAGGATTCAGGACTGCCCTGTTAAGTTGACTTCGTATGCATTGTCAATTTATAAAGGAATATCAGAGTGAAAATTGAATTTGGACGACGTTCTCCTTTATTCTTTTACAATAAAAGAAGCCAACTCAACATGCCAAGCCTAAAAGTCCTTTTATGTGTTCCCCCATAAAACTTGTTTGATTGTGTGACATCTCATGTTCGTCACTCACCAGACAAACACAAAATTAATCATGGTTGTTGAACAATTATTATTCGATAAAAGAGCTGACAGTCCAAATTTATTGTGTCGCTCATTTGCTGCAAGACAGGCATAACTCAAAAAATATGATTTTCGAGTTAATGGTGCACGATTGTTCGCTGTAACAGACTTCATGTTGTGTAAAAAATGCATATGAATATATCTTACACACTCTAATTGAGAAGCTGTAGAAGTTCCTCTGTCCCATATAAAGTGTGAATAAATTGAAAACTTAAAACGCATCTCCTGTAAAATCGCTATGAATTCATAATGAACAACGAAATAGAATTAATATTCTATTACAATCATTGCAAATACAACCCTGAATGATGCATTTGACAGTAGATGAAAGTCGACTTAGGGATCAATAAATCGCACGTGTAAACGGGAGAGACGTGCAAACATAAAAAACTGTCCCATATTATTTAAATTTTTTCATTTATTTTCCTCATTTACTGAACGTTAACTAACATAAAATGCCGGAAGATGAAGGAGCTGATAAAAAGAAATCACATCGGGCACGACAATCTGGTGTGAAGGCTGAGAAAAAGAAATTGAAAGCGAAGAAAGAATCAAATCAAAAGGAACCAACATTGACAGCACGTCAACGGAATCCTAAAGCATTTGCCATTAACTCTGCCGTCAGTGCTGAAAGGAATTTCCGACGCAAAGAAGATTTAACTGCCAAGAAACAACATATTCCTTTGGTGGATCAAACTCCCGATGAACCACCACCAGTGTTAATTGCAGTAGTGGGACCACCAAAGGTTGGTAAAACCACACTGATCAATAATCTGATAAAAAGCTTTACCCGCACTAATGTCAATGACATTAAGGGCCCCATTACCATTGTTACGTCCAAGAAGCGGCGTATTACATTGTTGGAATGCAACAATGACATCAACTCGATGATAGATGTGGCCAAGTGTGCCGATTTGGTATTGCTTATGTGCGATGCCAGTTATGGCTTTGAAATGGAAATATTTGAATTCTTGAATATATGCCAGGTGCATGGTATGCCAAAGATTATGGGCGTGTTAACCCATTTAGATATGATTAAGAATACTAAACAGTTAAGGAAACGGAAGAAGGAATTGAAGCATCGTTTCTGGACTGAGGTATACGATGGTGCTAAATTGTTTTATTTGTCGGGTTTATTGCACGGTGAATACCTGAGGAATGAAATCAAGAATTTGGGACGTTTCATATCCGTAATGAAATTCCGTCCTTTGACATGGCGCGGTGCCCACAGTTATGTGGTTGTGGATCGTGTTGAAGATATGACCAACACCGATGTGATACGACGTAATCCAAAATGTGATCGTGATGTGGTCTTGTATGGTTATGTTCGCGGTGTTCCCCTGAAGCAGGAGCATATGGTACATATTGCGGGTTTGGGTGATGCTCGAATTGATGAATTAAGTGCAATTTCGGATCCATGTCCATTACCGGGTACAGAAAAGAAACGTACTTTGCTGGAGAAGGAGCGTTTGCTGTATGCCCCAATGTCGGGTGTGGGTGGTATTGTTTATGATAAGGATGCTGTGTATATTGAATTGCAAGGATCCCACAGTCATAAGGATAAGACTGCTGAGGCCACGGAACAGGAAGAGTTGGTGGGAAAGTTGATTGGTAAAAAACAAACTGTGGATGAACAAATCGATGAACAGGAATTCCGTTTGTTTTCGGATGGTGCTGCGATTAAGTCTAAAGATTTTGTACAAGAAGATGAAATGGGGGAGGATGATGAAGAAGATGATGGCTCTGATGATGGCGATGATGATTCTGGGGAAGAGGTAAGTTGTTACAAAAAAATTTAATAAATTGACATTTAATTTAAATGTTTTCATTAGGATGATTCCGGTGTTGATGACGATGAAGAAGAGGATGATGAAGCTGACAGTGTTAATGAATTTGATGGCGATGATTGGCGTAATGAAGATTCCCAAAATGAATCCAGGAATATGGAATCCGAAGAAGATTCTTCCGATGATGATGATTATCAAGATTTGGATAAATTGAAAAAATCTAGAAAATCTAAAAATTCCAGTGATGAGGATGAAGAGGAGGAGGAAGACGACGAAGAAGAAGCAATTATTGCCAATAACTTGAGTTGGAAAGAAAATTTGGCCGAGAAGGCCAGAGATGCTTTCCTTCAGCGTCACTCTGAATCCAAAAATTTAATGCGTTTGGTCTACGGCTGTTATACACAGAGTGAACTAAAAAAGTCAGCCGAAGATAATAATGAACAGTCAGCTGGCGAGTCTGACGATGATGAGGATGCTATTGGTGGCCTTTTCAAGGTGGCTGCTAAAAAGCAAACCGAATTGCAAAAAGATAAAGATTTGCGTGACAAATTTGAATCATGTTTCTTTGATGATAATTTCGGTAAGTTTTTGAGATCAATTACCGTTTGCGGATTTTTATTTTAACTTTTTTACAGAAAGCACACGTAATTGGCTGGAGGATAGTAATAAGGATTTAATACGCAATTGCTTTGTTACCGGCAAATGGAAAGCCTCCGAGGATGCTGAAAATCTTTTGCGTCTCGATGATATGAGTGATGCGGAAAGTGAGGTATATGGTGATTTTGAAGATCTGGAAACGGGTGAAAAACTAAGTGGCAAACCCAAAGAAGAGGGCGAAAATGAACAACAAACTAATGAATCAGAAGCCCAAACTAGTGAAGCTCAGAAACGTAAAATGACCCGTGTCGAGGAAGAAAATCTCACCAAGGCTGAAATCATGGCGAAGAAATTAAAACTCAAAGCCAAATTTGATGCCGAATATGATGGCAAAGGTGAAAAGGAAGAGGACGATGGACGCATTAAGGGTGACCACGATTACTATGAAAGCCTTAAGGCTGAAGCGCAAAAACAATCCCAGCTAAATAAAAGTGAATTCGAAAATTTGGATAATGAGTTGCGTGTCCAAATCGAAGGTTATCGTGCCGGCATGTATGTCCGTTTGGGTTTCAAAAATTTACCAGCTGAATTTATTGAAAACTTTGACCCCACTTACCCGGTACTTGTGGGTGGTCTCAACATGGCCGAGGAGAATATTGGCTATGTCAATTGCAAAGTGAAGAAACATCGTTGGTATAAGAAGATTCTTAAGTCTGGCGACCCCCTCATTATTTCCATGGGTTGGAGACGTTTCCAAACTGTGGCTGTTTATGCCAAGGTGGAAGATAATTTCCGCCATCGTTATTTGAAATATACCCCAGAACATGTTACCTGCAGCATGACATTTTGGGGTCCCATAACACCACAGAATACCGGTTTCTTGGCCCTGCAAACGGTAAAACATGATCAGGAGGAATTGAAGCGTATTGGTTTCCGAATTGCTGCCACGGGCTGTGTTACCGAATTGGATAAGTCCTGTCAAATCATGAAGAAATTAAAACTGGTGGGTCATCCCTTCAAAATCTATCAAAAATCTGCCTTCATTAAGGGTATGTTTAATACCAGCTTGGAAGTGGCCAAATTTGAAGGTGCTAAAATAAAAACTGTATCCGGCATTAGAGGTCAAATTAAAAAGGCCCATCACACGCCAGAGGGTTCATTTAGGGCCACCTTTGAAGATAAGATTCTATTGAGTGATATTGTATTCTGCCGGACCTGGTTCCGTGTCGATGTACATCGTTTCTATGCCCCAGTTACAACTCTACTACTGCCTCCCGAACAAAAGCTACATTGGCAGGGTATGAAAACATTGGGTCAACTCAAGAGGGAGAAACAAATTAAAAATGAAGCCCAACCCGATAGTTTATATACCGAAATCAAGAGACAACCCAAAGTATTTCGTCCATTGGTTATTCCGAAATCCCTGCAAAGGGCTCTACCATATAAGGATAAACCTAAAATGGGTCCTTTGACCCCAGCCGAAAAGGCTGAACGTGTGGCTGTTGTACGTTCGCCACACGAACAGAAGGTGGCCAAACTTATGAACATGATCGAAACAAATTATCAAGAGAAACGTAACAAAGATCGTCATGAAACTAAACTGCGTGTCAAGAAATTCAAATTACAAAAACGCGCAGAGGAACTTTCCAAGTTGAAACGGCAAAAGGAGTTGCGTAAAAAGGTTTCCCGCGCCCTCAGTAAAATGAAGAGTAAAACAAAGACATAAACACCTAACCCTTTGTTAAAAGGGGTTGTTTAGTTATCACTTAATTTAAGATCTTTTTTTAAGTTTCTAGTTTTTTATTTGTATAAAGAAAAATCATTTTTTAGAAAAATAAAGAAAGAAACAAAGCCTTTGTAATTTAATCCTGACTCTTGTTATCTTCAATGGCTTTTAGAGCGGCCAATAGTTTATGTTTGCGATTTCCAATGACATTATGTTCCACAGCAATGCTATTTCTTTTCTTAGGTGTATCATCTTTTAAGGCTCCGCTGGTTGCTTGTCGACAAAATGTATCGAGAAAAGCTTCACGTTCTTTATAATCATCGGATATTTGTTTACGTATGCTGGAAATTTCTTCTTTCATGCGAATTTTCTTGCCCGTATTTGGAAGCTGAGAGGTGGAAAAAGAGAAAATACCAAATTTAAAAAATACGGACATATTTGGTATTTATACAAATATATTGTAAGGTATAAGGTCTCACTTAATACGGGATTTATGAGCAACACTTTGAAAGTGTTTTTGTGACCACTATAATTTTATACATGTTATAGTGTTTATTTTAAATTTATATACCTCAACTTTCTGTTGTTCCTTAAAATAGTCGCCATTATCTTCGTATAAATCTTTTTCCAAATTTTTATCAATATTATCTATAAAATTTCCCATTTCATTGGAGCCATTACGATTTGAGCCATTTGAATGTTCTTCATTGGATGAATTCTGTTCCTCGGTATCTTCTTCGTCATCCTCCTCCTCTTCTTCCTGTTCATAATCATCTTCATAATCCGTGGAAAATGTTTCACTTTTCTTTGACTCCATTAAATGATTAGGTGTATTTTCCGAAATTTCAGCTTTACCAGCATCACCATCACCCTGATCAATGCGTCGCAATATGGCAATCGTTTTCCCACCAGAATTTGGTTTATTTTCTTTCGGACTGGAATTGCCGTTCAGTGTCATCTTCTTGACTGTGCAATTGGATCGGTGTGTTACAGTTAGATGACTTTGTGTTGATCGCTGAGATCGTTGACTATTGGAACCTTCAAAATCATCAAGGTTTTCATGATCTGTGGCATGCTGTAAAAACTTTTCCAAATCTTTGTCATCTTTGAGCTCGTCATGGGTGTTGTTGTTGTTGGTTTTATGTCGTCTGGGCATGTTCATGTTAAATTTGTCCTGGAGCTGTAAAGAGATAACAAAAATGAATATAATTTAAAATGAAAAAAGAATCAGAGGTAAGAAACAAATTGAAGGAAAATGGGATGTATGCGAAGATTGCATCAGGATAACAAGAAATAAAAAAATGGAAAATAAAAAAATGAAGATATAAGAATATTGACACTTTTTGTGCTAGGCTGAGAACTTTCCGATCTGCCCTCGTATATGTCTGTCGGCAACACCGACTGACACTTTTTTACTTGCTTGTTCTATACTTAAGTTAAGGTGTAGGTCGAACTTACCTGTAATTCCTCCAATTTTCGAAATCCCGATAATTCAAGCCGAGCCTTTTCCAATTTCATTAAAACTTCTTTGGTTTTGCGTTGTTCGGCCAGTAATTGTTGTTTAGCCTGTTTGGCTTCCAATTGCATTTTACGAGCCATCATCTTCAGATCGTTATCCTTCTCTTGTAAGCGTGTTTCCAGCGATTGCAGTTTTTCGGTCAATTTTTGACGATCTTCGAGGTTTCTGAAACAAGAGGAGAAGGGGTAAAGATATGCAGATAAGAAAAAATATTTTTTTTCAAATATTAATAATACAAATTAAAAAGTATCAGTCGTTGTCGCCGTCAGTTATGAATACACCCTACTTAGCAATAAAAGGGTATAAAAATAAAATTTTCAAAAATTAAAAATAAAATACGAACTACACATTAAAATCCTTTCAGGCATATAATCGATTAACGAAATCAAACAGTATTTTGTGTTCCATATAGCCTTATTTTCATTATTGGTATTTTGATAATTTTCGAAACGTTCTCTAACCGAATTGATTATAGTTTTACATGGGGTTCGGATGGTGTTCTACTATTCCTTAATCATAATTATGAACAGTTGTCTGTATTAAGGTATGACCCCCATGAAAAACCGTACTTCCAATTTAAACAGGACGTCTGTGTCTCTTTTAATTCTATGAGGGAGAAGTTATGGACGGACGAATGTTATGTGGAAAATTCTCTTTCCTCATCTTTTTCTTTTATAAAGAATTTTTTTCATTAATGACCTGTGTTTTAAATTCGATTTCAATACTTACTTATCCTTATTTAATTGTACAAAATATTTGTTCTGATCACTAAGTGACAATATAATCGCTTCCTTTTGTTTTAGACGCTGTTCCAAATCCTTATTGATTGTCTGGAGATTACGATATTTGGTTTGCCACATTCGCAATTCCTCGGCATGTGAATGCAGCAATTGGGGAAGTTCAGCATTTGTAGATTCATATTTGGATAAAGCGGAATCTTGGCGTTTATGCAAGGTGCGCAGTATACGATTTTCATGGGCCAATTCCTAGAAAACAAAAAAACCTTAATGAAAATCTCTGCTTATGTATGTTCAATAGTTCTCCTTCGTTACCGCAATAGTTTGTTGGGCATTTGCCAATTGATTTTGATAAGTTTTTATTCTTAGCCTACGAGCCGATAAGACACGCTGACGAACTTCATTTGTTGCTGGTATCAAGGCCGGTTGGCGCATGCAGCCATTTTTGCCATCCATTGTTGTGGGCAATTTTCGTCGATATATATTACTGGCGGATCCCTTGGAGCTATTCGAATACAAACTTTCACAACTTTTGGTCGAAGTTCTGCTAAGAAGAAATTATAGAACATGAATACAAAGTCTTTGTTTGATATTCTAGAACATACGGATTCATAGTTTTACAATTTCCCGAAACAACACTAGAGGCCGAAATGGATTTTCGTGGTGAGTTCATGGAAAATATAGAATAGATATTTGTAAAATTGAATAAAAATAAAATATATTTTTTCTGCTTTTTTAGTTAAAGCTCCCTTTGTTAACAAAACTTTGATGTGATACGTTATGAAAACATGATTGGAAAAAACAAAGTGTTTGGACGCTTCAATGCATCTTGTTTATCACAGGCCCCCATTGACGATGAAGTCGCCATAGTGACCACCTAACACATTCGATTTCTATGACGTCAATAACAAACAAAAACAATAATTGTTGCGAAATTAGAAGCAGATGTTATTTTCCCGGAAATGGTTGGAAAGGCTTGAAAAGCTTTGCCTTAAGAAAAAATTAAGCGCCAATTTTCTTTTTCTTTTTTCTTGACATTAGCATTGCGCAAGGACGTCGGTAAATAAGGACCACTATGTTGTTTTGTTTTAGACAAGGATTAGTTGTAAACAATGCTGATAGATTGGCTATCGTATATAAATGGGGTAATATGTGAATTTTTGTTATAATAGACGTGCTTTTTTCAGAAGAAAATGTTATGTTGATTAAGCCATGTTCGTCTCTTGATGTCATGATTGAGATCGTAGTATGTATGATAGAACTTTTTAACATAGACTTTTACTACTTCTAAATTGTTTGATATTGAAAATGGGTTATATCGGCCCAATGTTTTGATACATCCTCCTATAAAGCATTAAGATTTTGTAAACCGCAGAGTCTCGAATTTAATATTCCGAGTTCTGGGTGGGTATGCAACATTTTGGTTGATTTACGTAAAATATAGTTTATTTGATTTTTAAGAGAAATTATAAAGTAATACCAAAAATAAATGAAAAATCATTTTTAAATCTATATAATACAAAAAACTCCTCATGTTTACCTAGTTGTTGTGTGTCCTTCACTTGGTGACGTTTCTTTCGTGATATGTAGACCTCGGATTTTGCATATTTGCATATTTTTTAATAATGAAGATATCGAAATTCTGATTGGACACAAATTCGTTTCAAAGGATTTAGAATTATTTGAAGGGTTCATATTTTTTAATTTTTTGCATATTTGCATATTTTGCATATGCACGAGATATGCAAAAAATATGCAAAATATGCAAAAAATATGCAAAATATGCAAAAAATATGCAAAATATGCAAAAAATATGCAAAAAATATGCAAAATATGCAAAATATATGCAAAATATGCAAAAAATATGCAAAATATGCTAGGTCGATATGCAATAAATATGCAAAATATATGCATAAAATATGCAAAATATAGGCCAAATATGCAAAAATATGCAAAATATATGCTAAAATATGCTAAAATATGCAAAAATATGCAAAAATATGCAAAATATGCAAAATATGCAAAATATGCAAACATATGCAAAATATGCAAACATATGCAAAAATATGCAAAATATGCAAAATATATGCACAATATGCTAAATATATGCAAAATATATGCAAAATATGCAAAATATGCAAACATATGCAAAATATGCAAACATATGCAAAATATATGCAAAATATGCAAAATATGCAAAAATATGCATAATATGCAAACATATGCAAAATATGCAAAATATATGCAAAATATGCAAAAATATGCAAAATATATGCAAAATATGCAAACATATGCAAAATATGCAAAAAATATGCAAAATATGCAAAATATATGCAAAATATGCAAAATATATGCACAATATGCAAAATATATGCAAAATATGCAAACATATGCAAAATATGCAAACATATGCAAAATATGCAAACATATGCAAAATATGCAAAATATATGCAAAAATATGCATAATATGCAAACATATGCAAACATATGCAAAATATATGCAAAATATATGCAAAATATGCAAACATATGCAAATATGCAAAAAATATGCAAAATATGCAAAATATATGCAAAATATGCAAAAAATATGCAAAATATGCAAAATATATGCACAATATGCAAAATATATGCAAAATATGCAAAATATGCAAACATATGCAAAATATGCAAACATATGCAAAATATGCAAAAATATATGCACAATATGCAAACATATGCAAAATATGCAAAAATATGCAAACATATGCAAAATATATGCAAAATATATGCAAAATATGCAAACATATGCAAAATATGCAAAAATATATGCACAATATGCAAACATATGCAAAATATGCAAAAATATGCAAACATATGCAAAATATATGCAAAATATGCAAAATATATGCAAAATATGCAAAATATGCAAACATACGCAAACATATGCAAAATATGCAAAATATGCAAAAATATATGCACAATATGCAAACATATGCAAAATATGCAAAAATATGCAAACATATGCAAAATATATGCCAAATATGCAAAATATATGCAAAATATATGCAAAATATATGCAAAATATGCAAACATATGCAAAATATGCAAAAATATATGCACAATATGCAAACATATGCAAAATATGCAAAAATATGCAAACATATGCAAAATATATGCAAAATATGCAAAATATATGCAAAATATGCAAACATATGCAAAATATGCAAACATATGCAAAATATGCAAAAATATATGCACAATATGCAAAAAAATATGCACGGTGTGCTAGGTCGATATGCGAGAAATATGCAAAAAATATGAAAAATATTGGCCAAAATATGCAAAATATGAGCAACATATTTCACATATGCAATTATTTTAATTAAAAAAAAAAAAAAAAAAAAAAAAAAACAAAAAAAAAGATTTTTCATGGTAGTTTTCGAATTTGTGTGCTTTCTTTGTTTTTAACCTATAGAAATCTAATTTTGTATGTATGCGTTTCATGGTTCAACTGTTAGATTTTTGGGGCATTATGAAAAATTTGCTAAATATATGTATAAAACATGCAAACATATTTAACCGTTATATGGCGATATACTAAAACGTGGACCGATATATCCCATTTCCAATACCAAACATCCTAGGAGTAATAATAATATATGTGCAAAATTTCAAAGTTCTATCTTTAATAGTGCGACCTAGCAAACCGTGCATATTTTTTGCATATTTTGCATATGTTTTGCATATTTTGCATATTTTTGCATATTTTGCATATTTTGCATATTTTTGCATATTTTGCATATGTTTGCATATTTTTGCATATTTTGCATATTTTTGCATATTTTGCATATTTTGCATATTTTTGCATATTTTGCATATCGACAATGCATATTTTGTATATTTTTTGCATATATTTAACGCATATCGACCTAGCAAACCGTGCATATTTTTTGCATATTTTGCATATTTTTTGCATATTTTGCATATTTTTTGCATATTTTGCATATTTTTTGCATATTTTGCATATTTTTTGCATATTTTGCATATTTTTTGCATATTTTGCATATTTTTTGCATATTTTGCATATTTTTTGCATATATTTTGCATATTTTTTGCATATATTTTGCATATTTTTTGCATATTTTTGACATGACCCCAAATATCGATCAATTAAAGCATGAAACGCCTAAATACAAAATTTGAGTCCAATCGGATAAAGCATAAAAAATATGCAAAAATCCGAGGTCTAGTGATATGGCAAAATTTTTCCTTTGAAATTTTGCCACTTGGAAAACAACATATGACTCTTGCCTGAATACAAAAGTTCGAAATCAATTTGGATCTGAAAAGATAATACGAAATATAAAATCTATGGTGGTAAATTTATCAAATGAGACTGGAATGAAGACTATGTTAAATAATTGCTAATTTTTGGCAAATAATTATTTAAATTAATGCTTACCAAATCAGCAGTTTCCCATGGAACTATTTTCCTGTCAACCAATTGTCGACTTTGAATTGCACAGAAATTGTTTCGTCATCGATACCAAACTATAAAATAATATTGAAAAATCAATTTAATTCGCCAAATCGTATATTCATTAAATTTTATTACCTGCTATTGAAAGGTTTTTCTCGAAATTCTATTCGAAGACCAAGAGGAGGTATTGCTTCTTTTATATCTTCTGTTCGCATGTATTGCAAACTTCTATACCGCACTTGAGCAGCTAAATAAATAAGGATATAAAGTTATTGTTAAACCATAAAGATAATATGGAAATATTGTAATTGAAGAATAATATAAAACACAACTAATGTAAAGCGCAACGACAAATAACGATATCAACAAAATTCTTTAGAACTATCAATGCATTTTGCTACAACTCAAAACTGAAAAACATAGTAAGCGACGACCAGGAATACGAATAAATTCAATGAGACCGGAATAGAGCATAAAATTTGGATTTGTTTCAACACTCTCTCTCCTTCCAAAAAAATACACAATGCAACAGACAATTACAGAGACATTTTGGTTTGCTTTCAACTCGCTCTCTCTACTTAGATTATGTGTGTTGCACTTACGTTAAGAATTTGAAATACTTAAAATATATGCGCGTTAGAAATGCAAGAAGTATATTCTTGATCTAAGAAATTTTGCGCATATCTTATCGTTTTGAAGATCGCGCTTTTGTTGCATGGTAATATGTGTATACCAAGTAGGTGTTTGTGTGTATACACATATATATTTTATACAAACAGTTTGCGAAAGCAACCAGGCGTTGTTGAGCTTTATGTACATTTTCATAAGAATTTTTCGGAAATATACCGTTATTAAAATGTGTATATAGAAATAGTCAATATATTTGGAGTAAAATATTACATATGTATAAAAAAACACACGCGCACACTTTTATAAACACTTCAAAATATTCGGAATATATATTTTATTTTTTTCGCCATCTTTGTTATACTCACCTTTCAAATAATCAAAGACTTCAAAATATTCGGAATATATATTTTATTTTTTTCGCCATCTTTGTTATACTCACCTTTCAAATAATCAAAGACTGATTCCAATTGAAACTCCTGGAGTAATTTGCGCAGACGGGAGTCGTCGTCCACAGGAGGCGTCTCTTTCACAGTTGATAAAACACTTTCACTCATTTTTTGGCACACAGAAAAACAATCAATTCTACCAACCGTCTACTGGCACGCGCAAATCGAACTAATACTGCTTTTCCACAATGTTCGGTATCAAAGCTAGAAATGAACAAACGCAACTAAGAAAAAAATGCAGCCGAGAGAGTTTTTGTATTCCATAATTTTCCTCTCTCAAGGCTTGTTATAGGAATGTTCTTCTTATTTCAAGTGATATTCCGCTTACTTTTCATTAGTATCTGAGAGAGTAAATTTGTTATGTGCTCATTGTTTTTCTCTCAAAGCTTGTTTTAAGAATTTCCTTTTTAATTCAAGTTATATATGACTTACTTTTCATTATTAGAAATTTTTTCTTGAATTAAATACAAATCTTACCATAATATGAGAATTTTTTACGTAAGTCAAGAAATTAGTACTTATTCCAATAATTTCCGTACTTGAATTTATAAAACTATCCAAATTTGTACTTATTTTAAGAATAACTAAGTACGATTTTTTCTTAATTTTTTAAGTACGATTTTAGTAAAAACTGAGTGTATTCGGCTTAAATTTGAAATGCCATTTTTCTATCAGTGTATGAAGCCCTCAGCCTACAGTTTGTGGAGGTCTTTGGAATTACATATTGGTTTTATTATTCGCTTTACGAAAGTTCTTAGCCTAGCACAGGAAAAAGTTAAGTGTTTTGGAAACGCCCATCTCTGTTATGAACATAATTTAAATTTTGTTTCGATCAGGCAACTCCTTCATATAGAAACAGGTGTTCAAAAAAGACGCATACGCAATTTTTTTTTTACAATGAAAGCAGGCATTTCTAATTTTTCCATTGTAAAAAGGAGTTGCCTTCATAACAGAGATAGAAGTTTCCAAAACACTTCACTTTTTCCGGTTTATACTTGGCTTTTTGTGCTAGGCAAAGAATTTTTCGAACTGTCCTAGTATATAAGGTACATGCTTTTATCGAAGAATTTTCGGATTTAATGTTGATCAAATGGGTTATTCAATTAGCTTTAAATTAAATTTGCAAGCTTAAAAAATATTGCCCTTTTGTGGGAGGAGGTATCAGAAGGATCGGACCAATGGGTCCCATCTTCGGACTTGATCTAGGCTTGGTAACACAAATGTGGAGTTTGGCTAAAATCTGACATACCATACGACTGATATTGGATTTATAAATATTGAACATGTTGACCATTTGTGGGGGAGGTAACAGAAGGAGTGGAACAATGGATGATATCTTCGGACTTGATCTAGGCTTAGTAAAGACAACAGGTTGTACAAAGTTTGGTTCAAGTCATGATATTATAAAATATTTTTTTAACACAATTTGATAATTTTGTGGGCGAGGTACCAACATTCCCCAGGCTTTATAAAGATAATATGATGTACAAAGTTTTGATCAAATCGGATATTCCATTCGCCTGAAATTGAATTTAAAAAAATTTAAAAATTTGTATCATTTGTGGGGGAAGTGCCAGAAGGAGTGGAACAATGGATCCCATCTTCAGAGTATATCTGGGCTTTGTTTGGTTCAAATCCGACATTCCATTCGCAATTTTTTGATTTGTAAATATTGAAAATGTTACCCTTTTGTGAGGGAGGTGCCAAAAATAATGGACTAATGTGTCCCATCCTCGGACTCGGATCTAGGCTTAGTAAAGGTAATAGGTTGTGCAATGTTAGGTACAAATCAGAAAGTCCGTTCGCATGATATTATAAACTTCATTATTAGCACAATGTTGACCATTTTGTGGGGAAGGTACCAGTAGGAGTGGATAATGAGCTTTTATGCCTCATCAAATGCCGTACATGCAGACCAACTAAAAAGTCTATTGTTCGAAAAGATTGATGCTGCTACCGATATTGGTCTCGTAGTGGGGGGCATAGTTTGTGACCAAGGCTCATCCAATTTGAGACTGAACAGAGATATCTGTACGGAGAGCGACCATTTCTTCCTCTACAAAGATGCGAAAATTGTATTTCTTTGGGACTTTCCTCACCTTTTTAAGTCCTTAAGAAACAATTTATTTTCGAAAGGTTTCAAAGTGGATGGATATATCATTAATAAGGAGCCAATAGTAGCGGTTTGCCAGTATGACAAGAAAAACTTCAATGTCAAATTGTGCCCAAAATTGGCATGTATATTTGTAAAATTGGGACAAAATGAACGTGGTCAGGGCAATTCAAGTTTTCAGCCATACTGTGTCCGCAGCTATTGACACCCTCATATCGAATGGCAAACTTAATGATTGTTCAAAGCCCACGAGCGAGTTCCTTAAAAAATGAATGACATATTCGACTAGCTTAATGAAAAAAAATTTGCACACATCGAACCCTAATAATAAGCGGATTCACAAGGGATGCAATGCCAAAATAGAAAGGCTCAAAATGCTTTGCAAGATGTCCAAAAAATTGAGAAAACAAACAGGGATGCAATGCCAAAATAGAAAGGCTCAAAAATTCTTTGCAATATGTCCAAAAAACTGAGACAACAAACATGGTCAAATGTGTCAATGGGCTTGCATAAACTATCCGCGGTATGATACTGCTTTCTGAAGAGGTGTTCGATAGCTGTAATGATGTGAATTATGTTTTAACGGGAAAGCTCAGCCAGGATGCTTTGGAGAACGCGTTCTCAAGATTTCGTGCCCAGGGAAACAACAGCCACCCATCTGTTCGTGAGTTGAGGCTCTATATTGCAAGATACTCCTCACAAAAATTTCTAGCTACTGCTCGGGGTAGCTCACTGAACAATTGCGATGACGACAATGCCCAATATCTATTATGCGAAAAAGCAACTACATTCAAAGCTGCAACTATTAATAAAAGTGCACAAAGAAATGTTGTTGAACAATTCCTGAAAGACCTCAACACGGTTCAAACCAATGACATTGAAATGCAGGCAGAAAGATATATGCTGGGTTACACAATATTGAAAAGTGTAATAAAAAAGGCGAAATGCACAACGTGCATAAATAGCATGACAAAAGCAGTGGCTGAAAATGAATTAAAAAAAATGAAAAATTACAATGACCACAATTTATATCTACAAAATCCAGATGATGCAACAATTCTTGTATATCAATTCATTATTTTCTGGTACAAAAATATATTTGAAAATTTTTCATACATACCCAATTTGAAAGAAATAATATATGAGGCTATTTCAAATAAAATCAATACCACATTCCCCTGGTTTTTCCAAAATGGAAACTGCGGAGAATACAGAAAACACCACCACGATGTGGCTTTCCAGAAATTTATTACTGGATTTTCTTTTCAGTTAAATATTTGCTACCGATATCTGATTGGAGATTGTGCAAAAATCAAATGTCAATTAACAACATAAATACACAAATTCCGTACTTATATACCTATACTAATAAAGGAGTAAATTCATTGACTGACTGACTGACTTTACGATTCAGCAACGCCCAGACGAAACAGCTGAAGCTAGAATCTTGAAATTTTGGCTTTTCGTCCAAAGGTGACAAATAAGGCTGCGTTTTTGGAAATTCGTGCTGCATTTCGAGTTTGCTCGAATGTGAAACATTTTCCCAAATTTGGTGTGCTCCATTCCGAATTCCCAAAATAATATTGGGAATATAATTCAATCGCATATAGCCTTGTGGATTGAAAAGGAAATGAGATCGTACGTGTTTTTCTGAGCACGTACAAGTTGAAAAAGAATGCTGAAGTAATATTTAACGTGTTTTTACAATATTTATTTAAACAAATACAGTATTTACATTAGTTTTTATGGTAAAATTAAAGAAAATTAAAAAAGGCTCTTTTATCAAAAACAGCGCGCAACATTTTTGAGATCAATCTGGCAACTCAACCATCATATGATCAAAATAAAAATAAAATCTATAAATCTAGAAAACTTTTAAGATTCCCAATAGTCCTTTTAATAATATTTCTTGCAGATTTGTGCACTTTATTATATCGATGTTGACAAGATCCATGATCCACTTGTTTATAGGGCGTCATCAAAAATGTTTTTAAAGCGTAACCACTGTCTTTATTTTGCATACAATTTCCTCTTTTGTTAACGTTGTTACACTCATATGCCAAATAAAAGCATCATGGCTGGATCCTGGTCAGTAGCTGTCCACAGCTTGCACACACGTTGTCTTCCAGGACTTTCATTACTATCCACAATATTTTACACATTGTTGTGCGATCAACACTTATTTTTAAATCATTTGCTACTACCCTCTAAAACCCACAAATAGCCAGAAATCTTAATGTAGCTGCTAACTGCAGGTTTTCGGGAATGGTACCCTTGTGTATGAAAGGACCAACTTCTCTCAAAATATGCATAAATGTTTATTTTAACACGTTCCAGTATCATTAGACTTTTTCTGGTAGAACCAGGCCAATTTATAAGCCAGCAGGCATATTTTTTCTTAATTTTGTTGTTAAACAAATTGCAAATCCCAATGAAACATATGTTTTTTTATTGAACACATTTCGTTACATATTGAACACAGCTATGCTTTCGAGCCCCACTTTCGTTCGAAATTGAGCACACCATTTTGCACAACATGGAAATTTAAAAAAGAATGGGAATTCAAAAACTCTCGGAACATGTCACATGGGCGTAAAATTCGGATATCTGTCTTTAACCTTTCCTATTTAGTACTTTCAAGCCCTAATTAAAAAAAATAATATTTTTTTAATTTGTTATATCTAAAAATACATGCACAATTTCAGGAGTCTACCTCTATTCGTTGCCAAAAATAATGGACTAATGTGTCCCATCCTCGGACTTGATCTAGGCTTAGTAAAGATAATAGGTTGTGCAAAGTTAGGTTCAAATCAGATAGTCCGTTCGCATGATATTATAAACCATTATTACCAAAATTTTGTGGGGAAGGTACCAGAAGGAGTGGACCGATATTCCCCATTTTCGAACATGAACTAAGTTTGGAAGAAATATTACGATGTGTTATGTTTGGATGGAATCGGTTATTCCCTTCGAGAGTTATCAAACGCACCAGCCGGCCAGACAGACGGACATTTGTAAATCGACTCCATATTGTCTGAAACGGTTTTGGTCTAAATTTTAGACTCTAAAACCAATATTTCGATGAGGCACATTTTTGCCGTATCAAAGTGTATGTGTATACCCTCATTAGCCATACAGCCGAGGGTATAAAAATCCACACAAGCCTATTTTATGATTCCCTTAAAAAAGGCCCCTCTCTTGTATTTGTTAAAATAATTCTTTTGTATTTGTTAAAATAATCCTTCCCCTTGAAATTACTGCATTTATTTTTTTCTTTGGGAGACATTTTTAATTTTTGGTCGGTTTTATATGATAAAATCTAATTCTGGGCAACACTGTTTGCTACCTCCACTGTATTATGTTTTATATTTACATTTCTTCTATTTTATCTTTCTCTGACATTTCTTTTGTGAGTCATTTTCGTAACAAAAGGTTCGTTCGTTTACTCAATAATTTGTACGAATTTGTACAAATTATTACAAAATGTTGTTCGTTTACCCAAAAGTCCAGTAAAAGAGAGTGAATTGAGAGAGCAGATTTGACAGTTGTGTTACTGAGTATTTGCAAATTCTTACAAGGAAAATTTACTCAGTAAGAATTTTCTTGTACCATCAGCTGATATTTAATCAGCTGTTTTGTTATGTTTTGTAAACAAACAAAAAATTGTTCTCAAGAAAATTGATTGTTTTGTGAATTTTATTTTGTATCATTAAATACCAAAATGGATGAAGAAAACGCAAGTATTTAAAAATAAGGTAATACAAGAGTAATTGGCGAACGATTTTTTAGGTTCCAAATCCAAAAAAAAAAAAAAGTGTGCATCCCTAACATGTCTGGAACACCATCGGTTATGTCCACCCCAATATCAATTGCAGATACAGGAATAACAGGTCACAAACTTTTAAATGGTTGTGGGGAACAAACAACATCAATTTTCCGCTTGTTATCCCTTTTTCTAATAAAAATGCTGTTTTTTAGTTTGAGCCAATTTGTTTGTTGTTTTAATCAGCTGTGTCGAAACAATCTTTTTACTGGATGTTGTTCGTTTACTTTTTGCAGTTTTCTCTCTTGAAAAGGAAAAATTCGTATTTACTCTCTGCAAATTCTTACTGAGTAAATATTACTGGGAAAGTAAACGAACGAACCTAAAGTCTCTGCACAACGCCCCCACTGCGATGGCTCCACCAAAGAATAAATTAACCAAAAGGGAAATAGACAAAAATGATATAAACAAAATTCAATTTTACCGCAATAGTAGTACTCTCACCAACAACAATTCTCCAAGACTCTCATCTATTACTGAGAGGGCTCCCCAAAAAACAGTTAGCTCCCACAGTCGGCCTTTCTTTCTCTCGCACGCCATTCATACGCTCACACCATTCAAATATGAATGGCTGGTTGGTTAGTTAATTCTCTGTTGGTCTCCCCAACATTGTGTATTGGAATTTTTGTTGTTGTTGTTACTGCTGCGGGGAATTGATGGCGGATTGCTTTGCTCAGCCAACAAAGACCATCATCATCATCAGTTAGTCTCAGTGGTCGCGTTGCATGTACAACACGTTTTTACGGTAGATTCGAAGGAAAGCAAAACAGAGTTGTTTCTTTTGGTCAAGTTAAATGAGAAGAGACGTTTTCTTGTTTGTCGGTACGTGTTGATTGTATGCTTGGTTGATTCAAGAAGAAGCAGAAAATTCGTTTCATTCTTCCAATAAGAAAAAAAAACAACAAAATACATACTACATTATATTAACCGTATGCGGTATATGAAAAAAGAAGAAAAAACAGGGAAAATTGTCGGGAAAATGCATGAGAATATTTGAAGAAGAAAAAAATATTAAAAAAGTAATAAATGAAAAATTATTATTAAACAAAAGTAGAATAGAATGAAGAAAAATAATTAAAAAAAAATTAGGCTGTGAATTTTATGTAAAGCAAAAAAATGAAAACGAATTCTATTTGTTGTGTTGCGAAAATTTGAAAGGTAATAACGGTAATACGTGTAACATTGTGAGTGAGAGAGGTGAGGTGATATATTCCACACCTAAAGCCAGATGGTTAATGAAAAAGTGGCAAAATCACATAGAAAATGTTAATTAAATGAAAAAATTGTGTTAAAATAGTAAATAAACCAAAAATTGTGTGTTTGTGTGAATCATATACAAAAATCCTGTTCTTCAAAAGTTGTTGGCCCAAAAGGAAAAAACTCGGCCACCACCACCATTCAGCCATCCATCCACCTTCATCCTCTACAACAATAGTAACTCGTTACGATGTCGTAATATCTTGGCGTGTTTTAAGGAAATGTGTGAAAATTCCAAAAGAGAGAGAGAGAGAGAGAGAGAGAGAGAGAAAGAAATAAAGCCCACGCGAGAGTGAACAGAATTTTAAATCTGATAAGTGTGAGAATTCCGAGGAAAATTCCAACACCAACAATTGTGTGTTTTTTTAATGTGACACATCACAACTTTAAAACCAAAGAGTTTGTTTTCCTAGAAGGAAATGTAAATTAGTTCCTAGAATTTCCATTTCCCAAAGAAGGAGAGAGCGCGAACAAACTTGTTCAGGAATAAAATTAACCTTTAAAAAACGTTCGGCCTCTTATAACAAAACCTCAATTAAATAAACAAAAACAAATCATAGAATACACACAACAATAACAAAAACAACAAAATAACATCTAACGAAGAAATAACAACAAAAACAACAAACAGTGGCGGCATTACGCTTAGTCATCCATAATTAAGATAGACATTAAATTAAGAGTAGTATTTTTGTTGTTTTTTGTGGCTGGTGGACTCACTGACTAACTGCGGTGTTTGCTACTGCCGCTGCTGATGATACGATATGAGATATAGCAAAAACAACTACAACAATAGAACAAAACACCATGCATTTGTATCTGAAAGATATTCTTTGTATTTCATTCAATTCTAACCACACACAAATCAAAAAAATTCTTTTCCTGAAATCGGTTCAAATGTTTTTTCAAATGAATAAACAAAATTTTGTCGATTACAAGTGTTCCGTCACGCACTGTCAACTGGGATAAAAAAATCTTTAAAAATGACAGTAATCGTTGTCGGAATATTAGAGGACAAAAGCAGAATAGTGCAAAAATAATAATAAGAAGAAATCGTATTAAATAAATACTAAATCATATTAAATTCTCCATTTGACACAGTGTGTCACAAAAGTATGAGTACACTCTATCAGAAAGGAAACAGAAAAAAAATCAAAATTCCTTTTGTGTACTACACTTTGATTTGTGTAGTAAAAACTACTTGTTTTAAGGGGACCCCCCCCATTCTCGGGGTCAAAATTTTTTTTGATTTAATTCGATTCTACACTAATTCAAGAATGTCTCTACAAAATTTCAAGTGAAAATCTCAAGAACTCTTGAAGATATAGCCGATTTATTGTGTCAGCATCAAGTGACGGCTAAAGGGCTTCTCAAACTTTAAACGCGTTTTTCTCTTTTGCGAATGGCGGGCACGATAACTCAAAAACTAATAATCCAATCGGTTTCAAATTTTGACACGTTTCGCTGGGAGTGTGTAGCTCTCGTATGAACTAGGATAAAGCCAATCGGTGAAGATCTTCCTTATTTTTTAACTTGGTTTTTTGTAAAAAATCGGCTATTTTCCAAAAATATTTTTTCAAAGGTCCGCCATTTTGTTAATTGTTGTGCGAAGTAAATAATCCTAGTTCATACGAGAGCCAGACATGTCCTCTTTCTAGCACCGTTGGAATTTTCGGATTCCGATGTTCCAGTGAGGAGTTATCATGCCCGCCATCGAAAATATGGACTTTACTTTGAACACAAAAAACAACAACAAAACAACAACAACAAATTTTGGTAAATTATTTTTCTTCCTTTTTAAATCTTCAAATATATATGTGCCAAGTTACAAACCTTAACAACCATTGGTATTCATTTACCAGCCCATTTAAAATCTTAAAAATAAAGAATCGAGTATGGGGGGGGGGTTCCCTTAAATTAAGATTTTTGTGTAGAATTTAAAAAAAAAATCGGAGACTGAAACCTATATTTTGTGTGACCCTATCAGCACATGATGAATATATATTATCATAAGCTTTTAATCTATACCCATAAATCGGTTTCATAGTACCCGAACTGCCGTGTCCAGTAAAGGGATAAACGGCTTAAGAAAAAAAAAATATTAAAAGTTTGAAAAAATTGTCAAGAAAATCGGATAGTTTTTGCTAGGTACCCGAACTGCCGTTTTGACCAATCTTTACGAAATTTAACATGAAGCCTTGCTACTGACCACCTATAAATTTTGGAAACAATCGGTTAATATTTAGGATGGATCTGGATAAGGAATAAGAGTGGCTGTTTGATAAGAGGACCCCCCTTTCTCGGTTTGAAAAAAATTAATTTTATATTTTGATTTAATTAAACGGCTACGCCCCTTAAGAAAAAAAAATTATTAAAAGTTTGAAAAAACTCTCAAGAAAATCGGATAGTTTTTGCTAGGTACCCGATCTGACGTTTTGACCAATCTTTACGAAATTTAACAAGAAGCCTTGCTACTGACCACCTATAAATTTTGGAAATATTCGGTTAATTTTAGGATGGATCTGGATAAGGAATAAGAGTGGCTGTTTGATAAGAGGACCCCCCTTTTTCGGTTTGAAAAAAAATAATTTTATATTTTGATTTAATTCGAATCTACACTAATTCAAGAATGTGCCTCTGAAATTTCAAGTGAAATCTCAAGCATCAAGTGACGTTAAGAGGGCTTCTCAAACTCAGAATTTTCGGATTCCGATGTTCCAGTGTGGAGTTATCCCTTAAAATGAGACCTATCGACCCACCTCTTCAATATTTGAAACCATTGCTGTCTAACTGGTTATACACTCAGCTTTGTGGCTAATGAGAATAGAAATATTGGTTTTAGACCAAATGTATCATTGAGCCAAATCCGTTTCAGACAATTTGGAGTTTATTTGCCCGGCTGCTGCGCACGATAAGTCTCGAAGAGAATAACCGATTTCGTCCAAATATTGCACCTCGTATATTTTTTCCAAATTTGCTTCAAATTCGAAGATGGGGAATATCCTTCTGGTACCTCCCTCACAGAATGGTCAAAATTATGCGAAAAATTATTTTTATAATATCATGCGAACTGACTATCTGATTTGAATCAAACTTTGCACATCATATTATGTATATAAAGCCTGGATTAAGCCCGAAAATGGGACTCCTCCTTCTGGTACCTCCCCCACAAAGGGCAAAATTTTCAATATGATAAATAGAATATCAGGCGAACGGACTATCCTATTTGAACCAAACTCTGCTCAACCTATTATTTTTACCAAGCCTAGATCAAGTCCGAAGTTGGGACCCGTCTGCCCTCTCTTCTGATATTATATTTGAAGCGAATCGAATAATCGATTTAATCCGAAATACCTTATATAAAACGAATAATAAAACCTGTGGGTAACTCCGAAGACCTCCGCAAACCATAGGCGGAGTGTTTATATACACAACATTTCCTGCCCAATGATATTTTATCACTTAAAATCTTATAGCCATATCACCTGTAAAATCAGACTAGAATCTTAAAAAATTTGGCGGGACATTAATATGGAGCCGCCAAATAACAGCCACTTCTTGTCCACATGATGGGCATGTGTTAGGTATTGATTCCAATAGGATTTCTTTCTCTTGGAAATATTGAACGGCTTCCGAGTTCTTCTGCGTGATCTTCTACAATTGCATAAAAGTTATACACGCCTTTCTGATAAGCCTGTAGATTTAGAGGTTCACGCTTGTAAAAAATGTGGCGGACATTTATATGGAGCCGCCAAACAGCCACAGCGATTGAAAAATGCAAATCACAAAATTATGGCGGGGATTATGCCAAATCAAGTGCCTATGTAGAATAATGTTTCACGAATGAATTTTAGCCCGCCAATAAACTGGAATGCCGAATTTCAAGTACTAAGTTGAATTATCCAATGACATGGCTAAGCAAGGTTTGCTTGGGGTTTTCTTCATTTGGAGCTCCCTATAGAATCTTCTTGCCCTTCCAGTCCCCTAGTTATTTTGTCAGCTCCGGTACCCATAGAAATTATATTAATCCGCGTTATAAACTCGAGTACGATTTTAGGGGTAGTTGCTTTTATAACTAATTTGCTGAAGCTTGAGAATAGCATATTTGCCAGAAATATTGTTTTTTTAGTCCCAAGAACCTGGAATGCCGAATTACAACCACATCATTTGGAAAATGACAAAAAAATGAATAAATGAAAAAAGTTTTATATAAGGGTTTATGTCTAAATATGGATCTATATTCAATGCATTTTTAATGGCATCGTTATGTATCAAGAAATTGTTGAAAAATGTCCATACTTTTGTGACACACTGTACTATTTTATTACAACTATTAGTTTTGTCTCTTTTTGTGTGTGTGTAATTGCAAACACACGTCAAGTCTGTCTGTCTGCAACATATGTACTTACATATAATTCTTTAATATGCTCCAACATACACCGAGACCCGAGCTATACATTTTGTAGCATGTCGATACGTATGTACACATGCACATAGAGAGGTTTATTTGATTGTTTTGCCATTGTTGTTGTTGTTGTTATAACAAAAAGAACAAGTCAAACCTGTTGGCGTTGGTGTTTTGTGACCTCCACTCGAACGGCGACGACGACAACAAAACGCTGTGAGCACTCCAAAAAAGGCTTGGAAAAAAGTGCTGGTGGTGGCTGTAGTCGTCGTAGTGAGTGATGGTGTTGGTGGTTACTGCTGTTGTTGTTGTTGTTGGCAAATACAGAATATTTTTCTGTTTTATTATTTTTTTTCTATTTCATATCTCGACTTTGGGTTCGGGAAACCAGTGTTAATATTAAGTCGCAACGCAACAACGAACCAAGCGGCATTTTTTTCTATTTTATTGTTTTCTTTCATTTTATATCAGCCGACTCGGGTGTAAAGAGAGAACTGTGAACTTTGCCGCAATTTACTCGAAAAAAAAATTAACAAAACAAAACAAACAACAATAAAAAAAACGAGATATACAAATCCCCAAACAAATTGAAATTGCAACACCAGGCTAGCCGCAACAAAACATCGTCGTCGTCATCATCATCGTCATCATCTGCAAACTATCACGACGCCACCAACAACAACCAAAACAACGAACATCACGTCGTTGGACGACACCATTAACGCATTGCCATCGCCATCATCATGACACGCCTCACGGAAGAGATGGTCATTGCACGATCCAAGCAATCGGATTTAAGCTCTATTAAAAAACTTAATTGTTGGTAAGTTATCAGCTATTCTTTATTGTCATTTATTTCTATTGTTGTTGGGGTTTTGTTGCAATGAATCCGATTACAAATCATTTGTCACAAAGCGAGATTCACTTGGTCACAGTGGTGTTGCAACAAGCCCACCTTTTGTGTGTCCCAACTGCATTATCGTCCATTGTCGGTCTCAGATAGATCACGGCTGGCCGATTTGTTAATGACGTTGATGATCTTTTGTCCCCTGTTTGAAATGCATTTACCGTTGATGCAGTCGTTAACTTCGTTAACGCTTCGTTAAATATTTACTTTTGTTGTTGTCGTTTTTTTGCTTTTGGCGCATATAATTGCATTTGCTTGCAAGACAATAACAACAAAGGAAATTGTAAAGTAAATAACAAAAAACAACAATAAAATAGTTTACATTTTTCCCTTGAGAACAAAGATTAAAGTTCCACCGAAGCTGTTAATTGATTTCCCAGACAAGAAACAGCTGTAAACAGACCTAAGTTGTGGTGGGGAAAAATTGAATTTAAAAAGTGTCATAATTGAATCGAATACTTCGTAAGCTTCAGGTGCTATATTTAGTTAGTATGGTGGAATAGCTGAGGTCTGTTACCTTACGTCAAATACATGGACCTTCACTTAAGTTATTCTAGGTGTCAGTTGAGCGCGCCGAAAAACTGAAAAACTCAGAAAAACCCTCTAGTCTTTTCTATTCATACATCCTCATGTCGATAAGGCCAAGTATAGTGCAAATTCCCATGAATTGACTTCAAAGTTTTTTTTTGCCAACGTGCCGTTTTATCCCGAATATTATGCCTCTATCTTGTGAAAATGTGCTTGCAGAATGAGTTGTTCTGTGATATTTCTAAGCAATACTATTACTTGGGGTGTTCTTCATTTGAGTCTCACCATAGCATATTTGTGTTCTTTCCAGTCCAGTTAGGCTCACTTTCGTCCATGACTTCCGATTCCGTACACATACCAATTTTACTAGTCCAGGCTGGTTATTGTTGTAGCAACCGAAATACGAGAAGGGTGTTGTCCGGTTCTGACTCCTATGTGTTCAAATTCGGGGAGGTTGAAAACTGTATGGGCCTCGGCCATAGAGAATTTAGAGGCTGCTGGTTAGGTTGATTGGATAGTTAAATTGATCTTTCAAGTCCCCTTCTTATTTAAAGGATTGTGTTAGGTCTCTTTCGTTCATGACTCTGGCATTATGTGTTGTACGGAATTCAGGAAGTCTACAACCAATATGGGCCGCGTCCGTAGAGAACTCGGAGACAGGTGAATAGGTTAACTGGCAATTTGCATGGATGCAACGTGTCGTGTGGTCCTGGCCCAGATGATTGGCATGTGTTAGTTATCGTGTCGAGTGAAACTCTGGCGGTTTCTGTTCTAAGACTACTCGTATCTGTCTAGGCAGCTGCTTCTTTTTTGCTCTTGGCAATATTGGATGGCTACCGAGTATAGCATTCGTATTCCTCTGTCTAAGGGACTGCAACTGTATGAATACTATACATGCCGGTCTGATGAGGCTGTAGATTTAGAGGTCCACAATTGAACTTTTCGAATATATCTCTCTAGATCATGAAAATATCTCTCGATATGCCTGGGAGGAAGAAGCCTGCCATAAGGCTAAGTAGTGTTTCCGACGATAGCACCCACTCAGGTACTGCATCGACAACATTGGATTATGCCGATGGGCGGCTATGATCTTCATCTCCTCATGAAGATGGTCTCTTCGTCTGATAAACCTGTACCTTCGGATCTCTCTAGATCATGAATATCTCTCTAAACATGCCCAAGCGGGTCATTTATCGACACCATTTGATTGTGCTATCATCCTCGTTTCTTCTTGAAGATTTCTCTCTGGGCGGCATTCTGGCGGCCTAATTGCTGTCAGACCGGCATATTGTTTTATAGGAGGTATCCCTGTCAGTTTCCCAAGCGCAGCCGGGCAGCGACTTGAGGATCTTGTTTCTACCTCTCAAATTATTTCTAATAGCAATGGCTTTCGCTGACGACTTGAATATTTTGTCGATCGTTACAAGCAATATATTTGGGTTGTTAACAATCGGAATCTGCACTCCATCGATTTTGTAGCGGATATTTTCATATACCTCAGATAGCGGAAACTCTCAAGACGTTTATCCTCCGATATATGTCATAAATAATATGATCCGACGCCATGATCGTACAATCATCCACATACATTAATAACTCTATCCCATCCGTTGCAATATCAGTAATGTATTAGTTGAATATTTCCGGAAATATCACCTCACCTTGGGGATTCTCTGTTTCATCCTACTAGTCTTCTACTTCCTCATATGACTGGGATTCACACATATATTTGATTATCCAGCGTTTCAAACCGGGATGGAGGTTGATTTTCTCTATGTCTTCGTCTACTTTCAAGGCTTCAGGAACTATGTGAGTGGCTAAGGACAAGTTGAGGGCTGGTGTTAAGTACTCCACTTCAGGTTCATCCAGTTACTTAAGAATTCCCATGGAAATTCGGTCCGGTCCTAACGCTTTGGATTTGGATTTCCATAGTTCCGTGTAGATTCGTTGATGGATGACAAATTGAGAAAAAATTAAAAAATGTTGATTTTAAATAATTTCTATTTAGTAAAATATTCCGAAGTTACAGAATTCAATTGCAGGACGATAATTACGAACATATAGTTCCCACTGACTTAGTTTCCACCGGAATTATCCAACTCTAAAGAAGCATGTCCCATCAAATAAGCGAGTATGCACTCTCTGCTGGAATTATTTCTCTAGGCATAAATTTTCGACATACGTCATACTACATACGACCTTCTCTTTTTCACACTTTCACACCAAAGTGACTCCAATGAGGGATTTCCGTGCAACGAATTAGTTAATTATAACCATAGACTCTAAATATTTCATCATGAAACTGAGTCATCTTATATTCTCGGGAATTATAAACCCCAATTAAACACCTCTAAAATATGGCCAGTGTTAAGAAATGTTTTCTAATTAATTTAATACCCAATTTTTATTTAAGATCTGTTAATTAATCAATCAATTATTACCTCATATTTTTTTGAAATTTAATTTTTGTTTTCAATTCGTCGTTTCATTTTTATTTATTTATTTGTATTTAGGTCCAAATTTGGTATGATTATCACGTTCGGCCGGTTACGTACGCTTATGTCTACAAACACCACAGTCGGATGTGTGGTTGTTTGTTTGGTGTGTACCTAGATTTTCGATTTCATTGATATCTACCTTCCGTAAATTTCAGTGAACGTGTTTTTATTTATTATTAGTATATTTTATGATACGCTATGGGCTGGTGATAAGACGGTGTTTTCCGTAATTAATTCTATTAAATGCAATAAACATATTAGTCATAGACTTGGGAGAGAGATCTGAAAAAAGTCTAACCTGGATGCAGTTGCTTTCCAATACAAACAAGGAAATAAAACACAGCACTAGGTGTATCAATCCAATAATATGGATCAGGTGCTACTCTACGTGGTAGCTACAGACCAATTTCAAAACTATCGCCTATGAGAAATTGCTGGGTAATTTCATTCTGTGACGTATTAAACGGATCATTGAAGAAAGCTGAATTTGTAGTGTCTGTCAGCTTGGATTTCGAATACTTGCAAAGCCAAAATCGTTCATACAATATGACAGCAAAGCTTTTTTTGAAACTTGTCACGTGGTGGAAGTTTCCTCAAGAATAGAATGAGAGTTGAAGACAAAGTGTCTGACAAGTTAGGGCAGAATGGGTGTCTCAGAGATCGGTACTGAGACCGGTAATATAAAACCTATTCATATGTGACACACCAAGCCACCTGAAGGAGGATTTCTGTTAACAAAGTTTTTTTTATGTTGTTGGGATTATTCTGCACGATAAATTCGACTTCTGTCGCCATGTGGATTATGTGCTGTTGCTGATTCTATGATTCAGTAGAACCTAATGTTGGTTTTTTTTATAGAAGAATCTCACAGTCTAATATCTGAGGTAGTTACAAAAGTTAGATTTTTTTCAAAGAAAAAAATATCTCAGCGATTACTGAGGTTCGAATTTCTTAATATAGAGATTCGATTTTTTTCTTTAGGAAAAAACTCGATATGGAGGAACAGAAGTTTACATTTTTTCTTTTGCAACACAATCTCATCTCGAACTGAGGTTCAATTATTTTTTTAAAGGAAAAAAATCCTAAGTTGGAAGAATAGAGGTTGTATTATTTTCTATAAAAAATATTTGACTAGGAATTGAGGTTAGATTTTTTTCTGTAGAAAAACACTCAGTGTGAATTGAGACTCGAAATGAGGAAACAAATCTTCAGTTGGTACTGAGTATCGAAATTTTTTCTCTAGAAAAAGATCCTCAGTTGGTAACTGAAGTTCGTAGTTTTTCTATAGAAAAAAATCCTCCGCTGTACATATGGTCTATTTTTTCTCTATAGAAAAATCATCAGTGATGTTCGAATATTTTTCTAAAGAAAAAAATTTCTGTGGTAATTGAGGGAATTAATTTTTATCGGTAGAAAAAATCTTCGGTGGAATCTTAGATTCAAAAAAAAAATCCTCAGTTGGAAGTGAATTTCGAATTTTTATTCGATTTCGATTTTTTTCTTATATAGCAATATTTTTTTATAGGAATATTTTTTCTTTGTTGGAATTGAGGGACAAATTTTCTTATAAGAAAACTCCGTGGCAAAGCACCAAGAATTGATGTTCGAATTTTTTCTATAAAAATCCTCAGAGTGTCGACGTTCGATTTTTTTTCTATTGGAAAATTTCTTCGTTTTTCCTCAGTCAGAACTGATATTTTAATTTTCTTATAGAATTTTTTTTTATAAAAATCCTCAGTGAGTTTCGAGGTATGATTTTTTTCCATAAGAAAATTTCCTCGATTTTTTTATGAAAATAACTGTTGTTCTGTTTTTTTTATAGGAAAAATCCTCAGTGGGAACCTGAGAGTCTAATTTTTTCAATTGGGAACAATTAATTATAAGTTGGATTTTACAGCCAACTTTTTCCTACAGAAAAAACTTCGGAGGGAACTGATGTCAAATTTAAAAAAATATGAGTTTCGAATTTTTTCTACAAAAAATCCTCAGTCTGTATTGAGATTCAAATTCTATTAAAAAAATTCCTCATTAGGAATTTAATTTGGATTTAAGTGTCAATTTTTTTTATGGGAAAAACTCCGGAGGAACTGATGCCAATTTAAAAAAAAGAGTTTCAATTGTTTTCTATAAAAAACCTCAGTCAGTATTGAGATTTGAATTATTTCTATAAATCCATCTTAGGAACTATTATTTACTATATAGAAAATTCACAGTAAGCACCAAGGTTTCTATATTTTCTAAAGGCACAAAAATCCTCAATGGAAAGAAAAATTTTCGATTTTTTATTGGTTTAATGGTTTTTTATTAAAAAAAAAGTTCCAAAAAATCTTCCAAACCTATTGCCCTAACAAGTTGAGTGTGCTTTGGATTTTTCTCATTCTTCTGTAAGTGGTGCAATGGCAATTTGTTGAGGCATCTGTTATTCAAATTTTGTATCAAGCCCTGGTGCTCTAGATTTCACAACAACAACAGCAAGAAAAAAATATTTTTTTATCTAAACCAAAAAATTAGAAGAGTGAAAGGCCTTCTTCTTTTGTTTTTTGAGTTATTTTGGTTTAGTTTTTTTTTTTTTGTTAAAATTCAGGTCGTCCATAGACACGAATGGTGTCTGTCTGTCTTTCATTTTATCATCGTGATTATTATGGACAATAGTTACGTACTTACGCACACACCCTACAAATAATGTAGGTTTAGGTTTTCTGTTTTTTTAGGTTTTTTCTTCTTCTTCTCGTGAGGACAAGTTAACGACAAACACGACATGTTTTTGTTAGTTCGAGCGCTTTAATATCACAACAACGTTATTTAGTTACATTAATTTTATTTTATTCGGCCTTTTTCTTGCTGTTGTTGTGTTTTAGTTTTTCTTATTTTTTGTTTCCACTTTGACTTGGGAGAACATCATAAATTTCATGATGTTTTAGTCAAAGGTTGGCTGAGCGGAGGGGCGAACGAGTGAGTGTGTCATGCTTGGAGAAGCGAGGTTAAGTGGCAAAAAGTCTTGGCCTAACCAACCAGTCAGCCAGCCAGCAGTCACCGTCAGTCATCCAGCCAACCATGAAATATGATGTATTTCCATTTCCATTGCATTACACACATTTCGACGTCATACGTACGTACATACCGATATTTGGAAATGTATTCTGGTTGTTATTATTCCCGCTTGTCATTTCTGCAAAAAACATTTTGTCGGCACAAAGACGTTATGAGAATTGTTTGGGAGAAAATACACCCCGCGAACATTTGAAATTAATTTTGTTGTATTTTTTTTACTGCAATTCCTAAGATATTTGAGGGAGGAGAGAGAGGGGAGGGCAGCTTCAAATTGTAATTACATGAAATGATAAATGTTTTACGCAACATTAGCCAAGGACTGTTATTATATAATATGATGAGAAGTGTAATGTTGTCAGGTTCAATTTTTACAGGGGGGATATCGGCACTTGAGACTGTAGGTTTAAATAGAGTTAATTCTCAGCAACAAACCACATTTTAATTTTTACTGAAGCATCTGATGGGACATATAAAACACCATGAAATTTAGGTTGCATTTTATTTTTTGAGAACAAATTCGGAGGTTTTTTATAGGAAAAAAATCTCAGTGGGAATTGAGGTTCAAATAATTGATATATGAAAAAAATATTTGGCAATGAGTTTTGCTCTTTGTCTATAGAGTTTTAGGTACTACTTCGTTTGAATATCGGTCAAAGACCAAAAAAAAGTCCTCAGTGAACAAACACACAGAGAGACGGATTTTTGAACATTTTATAAAAAAATCAAACCACATATAATTTGATCTTAAGGGGACTTTGAAATTTTGGCATTTTTCTCTGTGAGTGTATAGCTATCGTATGAACTAGGATAAAGCCAATCGGTGAAGATCTTCCTTAAACAAGTTAGAATTTATATAGGAAAAAAATTCTCAGTGGAAACTAAGGATCGACTTTTTTCTATAGCAAAAAAAAAATCTTAGTGGTGAATCAATCGAATTGTCCCTTGAATAAAAAAAGCCTCAGTGTGGACTAGGAGTCGATTTTTTTCTATAGGAAAAAAATCCTCAGTAGTTAGAGAATAAATATCGTCAGAGGTAACTTTTTTCCAGGGTGCGGCGAACGATTAAAATGCGCTCTTTCTTACGAATGCTCACGGCGAGAATTTCTTTTTTTTCCAATTTATCGCGAATGGCAAAGTTACAATGAACAAGCAATCTCTCGCGAATGTTCGCATTGTACGAATAATTCATAAACGATAAAATTTCACTGCAAGCGTCGTCGAATCGATCTTTCGCGAGCATTAGTTTCTGAAGAGCATTCATTTAAAAAAAAGTACAAAAAAATAATGTTCGCGAATGCTCGCGACCGCTGCTAAAAACAAACAAAAATATCATAATAAACTAGGCTACACAGAGAATGAATGTGTGTGTAGAAGTTTGCGCTTTCGCTAATGCTCGTTTTCATTCGTTACCGAATATCAGAAAGAATTGCAATCACCAAATGAAATGAACGATAGTTCAACGTTTGTTGTGTGTGTGTGTGCGAACATTCGTTTAGCGATCGACTTTCACTGCAAGCGTCGTCGAATCGATCTTTCGCGAGCATTCGTTTCTGAAGAGCATTCTTTAATAAAAATACTAAAAAATAAAGTTCGCGAATGCTCGCGATCTCTGTCAAAAACAAACAAAAGTATCATAAAAAAGTAGGCTACACAGAGAATAAATGTGTGTAGAAGTTTGAGCATTCGCGAATGCCCGTTTTCATTCATGAACGAATGTCAGAAAGAATTTCAATCACCAAATGAAATGAACGATCGTTCATCGTTTGTTGTGTGTGTGCGAACATTCGTTTGGTAAAGAATTTATCATGATAAATTCATTCGTAAAATGAGTCCAAACGAAAATGGCGTATTTTAAATCATGAATCCTACAGGCAAAACCCCTTAGGGCGTATCGGCCTAGGATAATCAAAACATATATAGTGATCGGGACCTTTAAGTTGTCACAAAATAGTTTCTAAGTCCTTGAATGCATTTCTGTCGACCATTTCTTAATAAGGATTTGCCAGGTTAGGTTGAATCTGTCTAGGACCATCAATATATATATATATATATATATATATAACATGGTCGGGATCTTTATATGGAAAATTGGTCATATTTTTTGAGTCCTTCTTTCTATCTCCATGCATTGGCATTTTGGGGGTCCTGGTCCATTTATTTCATTTTATTTTTTGTCCTGACAGAAATTAAACATAACATAGTTACAATACATATAATAGTCCCGGTAGATTTTATGTATTTAAAATACACAAAATACTTGGTTGTTACCACAAAATTTTGAAGTGCAATATGTCCGAAATCGATTTTCGCATTCATTGTGTATTCATATAAAAAATTGAATTTTTACGACAAATATTTTGAAGTGCAATATGAATCCGAATATCGATTTGCAACAGGTCGGACAAAATCGAAAGATCGAAAAGTCGATTTCTTAGACAAAGGCAACAATCGAAAAGTTTTAAAATCGACTTTTACGCCCGACTACGTTATTCTAGTTTTAAATAGGGATAAGTAAATCGGTTTTCGACTAATCGATTAATCTACATTTTGTGTTGAAAAATCTTAAATTCGAAATCGACTTTTGATCTTTGAGGACGTTTTCGATTTTCTTCATAAATACCTGGTTGTTACCACAAAAGCCGAAATTGTCCTAAAATTACGCATTCCAGGACTTCATTTTATCTGTTGACAACAATTCATATAACAAATCAAATTTTTAGTCGAGTTTGCTTTAGTCGGTAAAAGGCGAATATCGATTTTGAATAGGTCTGACAAAATCGAAAGATCGAAAAGTCGATTCTTTGGTCAAAGACAAAAATCGAAAAGTCTAAAAACCGAATTTTTTCGACGAAGGCAAACATTGAAAAGTCGACTTTTTTAGGTTTTCTGATTGTTCAGCTCATGGTGGGAGATATAAAAACTTTGGTCCGGCCGAACTTAACGACATTTTTACTTGTTAGTTATTTTATTTATGAATTTTGTTTTTCAAAATTTATGTGTCGCTGTCATTGTACGCATGTGTGTAGTTGTATAGTGTATCATTATTATTTTTAATTATTACAACGACCAAAAATTTATTTGACTTGTTTTTGTTTTTTTTTGTGTTTTTGCAGGGGAAGTGATCTCAGTGATGTATCCATAATAAAACGTATGCGTGGTGTTGAAGTGTTGGCGTTAAGGTAAGTTTTTTTTTTACTTTTTGTAGATTTTGTTGTCTCTTGTTTTTTTTATTTCTAATTTATTGTCTAAACAAATTGTTGTGATTATTACGTTGATGGCGTTACGTATGTCTTAGAAAATGAACAGACTTTTTTTTAATTTTTTATTACGATTGTGTGGTGGGCGTATGAGTACTAATAATAAAAAAACAACTACTACACCACACCATATATGGCGGAACACCATTAAAAAGTCATTTCGCTTTTTATTATTTGCTGGGTGTTTTATTAAAAAAACTGGTATTTAATTAGTTGAAATTTTTTTCTCATAATAGACTTACATGGGCAAGATTTTTTGTATTTTTTTTTTAATTTTTATTTGTAGACATTTTTAAAAATTAATAAAATAGTGCCTCAAGCAAACCTCCTAGTTTCCTACATGAATACCTTCTAATCCCACATATGAAAACGCCCTGACCTTGCACAAGATCAGGTGATCTGATCTTCTCTAAGAAAACCTATTGGTTTTCAATAAGAATATCCCTTGGAAATATTTATGAAGATTTGCTGGGCTTTTATTCGAAGTTCTCCTAATCCTCTATAAGAATATCTACTGGTTCTCTTATAAGAATTCATTTTCATTGTTTATTTGTATTTTTGATTGATGTTCTAAATTTTTATTCCCATTACCTTAATTAATACCCCATTTACCTTGAGAAGGTCAACAACACCTCCATGTTTTGCCTAATTTTGTTTTTGTTGTTGTTAGTGGCCTAACTACTTTAAAGAAATATCCGCTATCATGACTATTTTTTGTGTATTTGGGTTCTTTAAACTTGTTAGGCTTCAGTTAAATATTTCGTCGAAAGAAGGTCATCGATGATTGGCGGCAATGTCTGCTGTTTATCCAACAACTTAGCTGAGATAGTTCGGCAAATAGCAACAGGTTAGCGGATTAGTTTCTGCTGTCGTTTTTTCTATTCTGCTGCTCAATTCAATTCATTGAAATCTAAGAGGAGGCTATAAATGGAAATACGATATATAAGTTAAACAAAAAACACCACTAGACAGTGGTGGAGGGTGGACAGGTTTGGAGGGGAAGTGTTGTTATCACATTAATAAAAATAAGCAAATAAATAAAAATACAAAATAATACGACACCGTTCAGTTTAAATAGCTCAAAGGCGTATTTAAATGGCGTTTGTTTTCAGTGTGTTTTTGTTTTTTTGCGTAGCTATCTATGGACGTGTGTTCGTCGTCCGTCGTTGCTTTGTTTATAAATTATTAAAGATTATGAATGGAGGCAAGCTATCTTTGTCTAAGATTTGTGGACATATAAAAATATATATGAGCTATGAGATACCTCATATATATTCCAGTGATGTCATCTGCTGCGACTAACTGACTGTCAGCTGCTGCATGTGAGCTCTGAACCTGTTTGCTGTCAAGTAAATAAACGCATAAGTCATGTGCTGTATAGGTAATGTGTGTTTTTTGTTGTTTGTTTTTTCTCATCACGATAATTATGACACTACTAACACACATACATAAATAGAATGATTTACTAGTTCAATGGGGAGGGAAAATGAAATGTGCAGATTTGCCTGTGTGATTTTTCCCAGACAGAATGCCTCCAGGAAAAACAAATATTGCAATAAGAAGAAGAGAATTTCTTTATAGCCTCCACTATAATGTAAGGAGAGTATTTTCATTCCATTTGATATCTTGAAATATTCAGTATTATTATTATTGAAAACTTGTATATATTTGTCCCCATATAACAATACCCTCAATTTCCTGTATTCCGAGGATTTCAGACACTTTATTAACCCTACGGTCAATAACCAAACAAAGTATACGTAGATCAATGACCGTGGTATATTTGTACCCATCCAAATATAACGCTGTAATTCATTTAAATATTGGACATTCATGCGGTTTTTATACCCTTTATATTATCTCTTTGTGTATATCAAGATAGACCCATGGTCCTTTGAGTATATGCATAGAATCACTTTCGGAGTCGATTTATGCATGTCCGTCCATGTATTTTTGTAGAATTTATAATTCGATTTGGATGAAATTTGGCACAGCTCACTTATTTGGCCCAAGGACGAACCCTATTGAAATTGGAGAAAATCGGTTCAGATTTAGAAATAGCTTTCATATATATTTTCGTTCGATTTAATGTAAATGGAACACCATACTGCCAATATTTGTCCGATTGAGAGAAAATTTTGCACATAGTACTGAATTAGGTTCTGATTGATTTATGCGAAGTTTTGTTGGAACTAGTTCAGATTTAGATATAGCTCTCATATATAGTATGTAAATAGAGCTCCATACCGTCAATGTTTGTCCGATTGATACATAATTTGGCATAGCATATTTTCCTACCAATATTGGTCCACTTTTAAGGGGGGTCTACCCTTAAAAGTGGACCAATAAAGAGGTACTTCCCAACTTTCGGTATTTTGCCAAGTTTTTTAAACATTTCGGGACGTATTTTAGTATTTTGGATTTTTACTATGTCGAAAATTGCATTCCCAAAAACTCAATTTTTCGGTATTTTGGTGATTAACAAAAATTATCAATATGATATACCCCCATATGGCAATACCTCTATTTTTGAGTATTCTAAGGATTTCAGACAGGGTTTTCAAAAGCATGGACTTTATTTTGCTATTTTTGGTTGTCATTGATTGAAAAATCGTTCTACCAAAAATTGTAAATATCGGTCGATTTTTGACCCATCCCGTTTAAATGTATTTCCAACAGAAGTTACCGTTTTAGCATTACGAAGTGGCTGTAATTTAGCATTCCGGGATCTTGCTTTTTACAGAACATTTTCTATATAAGTCCACGTGTCTCCATAGTCCCACATTTTCGGCATGTTGAAATTTTTATGATACGGCAAAAATGTGCCTTTTCGAAATATTGGTTTAAGGCAGGATAACTCTCGAATGAATATTTCTTCCAAAATTAGTTTAAGTTCGAAGATGGGAAATATCGGTCCACTCTTTTTGGTTCATCCCCCACAAAATGATCAAAATTGTGGCAAAAATTAATTTTATAATATCATGCGAACGGACTATCCGACTTGAACCAAACTTTGTCCCAGCTATTATCTTTACTAAGCCTATATCAAGTCCGAAGATGAGACCAATTGGTCCACTCCTTCTGGTTCCTCCTCCACAAATGTTCAAAAATTTCAATATTTACAAGTCCAATATAAGGCGAATGAAATGTCCGAGGGTTTTAAAAATCCAAACGGCCTATCGATAAACATGGCAATATTTAAGATAATGTTTGAACTTTTACCCATACATTGGTTCTACTTTTAGAATTTTTGGCATTTGGAATTTGGTTTCCCGATTTTAAAGGTTTTTTACCAACCGAAATGGTCTTTAATTACGCATTCCTAGTTTTTTGCAGGTTGACATACATCTATGCAAAAAATTATCAAAATAGGTCGATTTCCCATTCCGGGTTCTTGGAGGAGGGGAGCCATATTTTTCACATAATTTTTGATGGAGGTCTATATTTTGACTTAATTCCGGTTTAAAGGTCCCGCCTCATAGTCTGTACTCAATTGAAATATTTCAACAAAGTGACAGTAAATGGACATTCTGGGTCTTTGAAGGGCGAAACAAATATTTGTAGATCATTTTCGTAATAGGTCCATGTTTTGAAATATTTCCTTAATAAAGGTCCCACCTCATTTTCGATATTAGCCAGATTTTCATACCAAAGGTAATCCGGGCTTTTGGACACGAATATTCACTTGTGCAGAAAATTAACAATATAGGTCTATGTTTCTTCACAGCTTAAATATAAAAGTAATGCTCTATTTTCAGTATTTTTAAGGTTTATGCATCGAAGTGGTAGTAAGTTGGTATTCCGGGCTTTTGGAGTGTGAAAAACATTCATGTAAACAACTTTCGATTTTTAATATGTGTAAGGTTTTAGCTGACTTTCCCCACTGACGGTGATGTAATTTTGCATTTCGGGTTCTCGTCGAGTGCATCTTTGCAGACAATTTACGATGTAGGTCCATGTTTTGACATGGTCCTCACAAAAAAAAGAACCCGATTTCTGTGTTTTGGAGGGGTTTCCATCGAATTGACTGTACTTTGGCATTCCAGATTCCTGGTGAATATAAAACTTCTTCCCAAAAAATGCAATATATGATGCAATTCATCATACAATGGTTCGGAGCCTAGTTTTCCAAACCGAATATCTATAATTTGGCATGTAAATAAACAAGCTATTAGTAGACGATTTACAGTGCAAAGTCCCCTCTACAAAAGTTCTGGTCATTGAAATTTGGAATACACCCTACATGGTGGAGAGTTAAAAAAATCGGATCGGTCGAACTTAAAGAAGTTGTTTCTTGTTTTATTTAAAATATTTTTCCTTTCTAATGAAATTTAAATATTAATATAAAGAATAAACCCTCCTCAACAAGTGTTTTATGGTTATTCATCCTACACATGTTTTTGTTATTTTATTTGTTGGGCATTTCAAGGTGTTCCCATTTTCCCCATATTATTTTGTAACAAAACAATTGATCTCAATACCGATGAATGATACAATTTTTTGAAGTGGTTACTGTTGATGGGGCTTCTGTTTTATGGTAGGTACTACACTGACATACATACAACCAGTGTCTTGGGGTGGAACGAGGGAAATTCAAAATTTTTTAAAATATATAACAATTACAGTCAGAATCGCTTATAACGAATTTGGTCTCTGTAAGCGATAAGTCTTTATAAACGATACAGTAGATAACAGATATAAGCACATCTCATATAAGAAAAAAACGCATATAAGAAAGAAATCTCCGGCTTTTTTTGAGTTTCTTATATCCGATATCTACTGTATCAAAATAACGGGCATGACGTTTATCGGGAATTTTGGATATTTTCTTATAAACGTTATAAATATTAAATTAGATAAAAACAATATTTGTTGAGAATTATTGCTCGAAAAATGATGATTTTTATACCCTACACAACTATGTTGTCAGGGTATTATAGCTTTGTGCAGCCCCAAAAGTTTGTAACGCCGCGAAATATTGGTCCTAGACCCACCTTTAAGTATACCGATCGTCATATTTCGACTAGCTGAGTCGATCTAGACATGTGTGTCCGTCCGTCCATTATAATTTGTAAACACGATACAGGCCACAGTTATGGAGGATGGGTTTGCATGTAGGATGGGTTCTGGCCAATGAAGACCCCTATTGTTTTTGGGAAAGATCGGTTAATATTTAGGGGATGAAATAGACCAAATACTAAATTTTTGTCGGTTTTTCTGGTCGCTCCAGAGGCCGCAATAATGGCTCGAACATCTTGAAATTTTGCATGGAGAAGGGGATCGGGCCAAATAATAAGCATGCATGTTTTGATAAAGATCGGTCAATATTTAGCGGGTCAAATGGACCCTGACTTTTGTGTGAAAAATTACAAAATTTGTATTCTATAGCGTATATATTTGTTCCTGATGGACATAGACCCGAGAATTTTATATCCAAGAGGAGTGGTTGACCTTTAAATTAATACCAATTATATTGTTGTATGGGCTCGGATGTGGGAGTTACACCCAAATATTTACAGGTATCTCCGTATACGTATATTATTTAGTAACCCATTACCATACTGGAGGGCGGAAATATAGTGCTGATCGCTTTGAAATGTTCCATGAGCTTCCAGTTATGGTCAAGGACAACGCCTATAATTTTCGGTGATGATCAGATAATAATTTTGGAATGAAGTGGACCGAAAACTTAATTTTTTGTGTTATTTTCGAGTCGATCTATAGACCACAAATGAAAGCCGAAGGAATCTGGAATCTGGACAATAGCTATACTGAATACTCGAAATATTCGGAAAATATATCACTGTGAGGTGCAGTTTACCTCTAATCGGGTAAGAGGGGGAAAATATCACGAAATATTGCCCAGGCTCGGAATAAACATCCGCAAAAAATTTGAGTTCCGTGGTAGTTGTGTAGGGTATCGTATGGTCGGCTCCGTCCGACTATACTGCTCCGCTCACTGGTTTAAATTTAAATTCTATATTGAAAAAAAACTAAAAAATCTTAATTGTTATTAGTTAAAATTCACCACTATAATCCTTATAGTCCCCAAAAAAGATTAATTTATGATGATTTATTTTATTTTGTATTACTTTAAAAATATGTTGCAAAATATCTCAATATTGTCTTGCTTAAATCCTTCATTGAAAAAAAAAAAATCATATAAAATTCTCTTAAAAAATTTTATTAATTAAAATTCACCACCATAAACATTTGTGGTTCTGGATACTAAATTGTCTCGGAGTCGCGATAATGGGCATGTAATAATTTTTATTTAATATATATATTTTTTTTAATTCTAATGTTTTTGGATTTTTTTTACATCATGATTTTATAAATAAATATTAGTCAACTCCCCTTTTTTCATTTTTATATTTTTTCCATTCCCAAAAACTAGATTCATGAAATTCCCATTAAATATTAATAGAATTTTGTCTGTGGGAAAACTTCCCAATAATAATAATTTTGGCACCCCCTCCCTAATACCCAAAAAAAACAAACAAGCCACCATACACCAATTGAATTTAAATGATGTTTGTGCGGTTGTTGTTGTTGATGGCATTTACATGTGTATGTGTGTATCTTCAAGTGTTCATTTTTTATTTACTGGAACAAAATATTTTACAATGTTTTTTTTTCGTTATGGTCAAGGTCGTCGCTGTTACTTCTTTGCGACTCACTTTGGCGTTAGGTTCGGTATCTTGGGAAGAAGACAATGTCTTCATTTTTGTTTTTTTGTTTGCCTCTTCCACTATGAAGTGTTCTTTCATTTACGTATTGTAACATCAAGTGGAGTGGAAGAAATTCCCCCCAAATATGAAGTTCAGCGCAGTGGTGTTCAAAATGCCGAATAGCAAACTTGAATGCCATGGTGTTGGCATAGCTTCTGGCCCAGCCACTCGCCAAATAAAATTCGATGGCATATAATGAAGCGTGTTATTGAACTTTGATTTTTTTCTGTAGCTGTCGTTGTTGTTGTTGTCGTCATTGTGTGTAAGGTATTTTTAATCACATTGTGGTCATGCTGCTGGCTGTTTGTATATTTAAATTTAATTTAGATGATAAATAATGAAGTTTGTAAGAGAGATAGAGAGTGAGATTTTTTAATGGACTCTAAAAGAAAATTAGATCATTGCAACATGTGCTAAAGGTTCATTAACATCAATACAAAATATTTTTAAAATTAAAAAAATATAAATTTAATTTGCAGCGAATTCTTCTAATTTTGAATTCGAAGCTAATTTAAAAAACTGTGTTTGTTTTAATGTATTATTTTTCATTTTTTCATTTGAGTTTGTCGGTATTTTAAATGTTTCAGCTCCATTTTCCAAATGTTATTGACATTTCGGGTTCTTGGAGAGCTATATATATCTATTAAAAAAATAATACAATATTGGTCCTTATTTTGACATAGCCCCCGTAAAAATGTACAGACCCTTTTTCGGTATTTTTAATGTTTTAGTCATATTTTCCAACGGAAGTCCCTTTTCTTTGGTAATCTAAGTTCTTGGAAGGCGAAGAATATAGTTGTAAACATTTGTCGATATGGGTCCAAATATTTTTCAAATAAAGAGAATTTTAATGGGTATTCCGGGTCCTTGGAGGATGGAAAATATCTTTGCAGAGAGTTGTTGATATATATGTTTTGACATGGACGCTTTTTTAAATATTATTGAAAAATATATATTGAAACCAGTAATATGATACCCTTCACCCTATTAAACAGGACATGAAATTGGATGAACTAAAATATGTGATACTTATCTTAATGTGAATTGACTTAAATCAATCCATAAACATGCCATTTGTTTGCTACAATGAGACAAAAGTATGTAGATCGATTTCAAACAAATATCAATAGGACATCGGTTGGGCTATGTCTGCACTTCTAGAAAACGCAACTACGTTATACTATGCTAAATTTTGTACGTTGTGCAAAATTTCATGTCAATCTGACAAACATGAGGAATTTGATGCACCATTTATTTAAAGTCGGACGAAAATATATACGGAAGCTATATCAAAATTTGAACCGATTCCAACGAAATTTGTTACAGGTTAGGTTATACTAATTTCAGTACGATTTGTTCCTATCAGCCATATATTGGTTCCTTGGTGCGTTAATTACTTAAAATCAATCGATAATATATAAAGGAGCTATATCTAAATCTCAATCGATTTTCACGAAACTTGGCAGACATCATTCTAGGCTCAATTCAATACGTTATGCCAATTTTCGTGCAAATCGAAAGATATATAGGGACTTTGGTACACCATTTACATAAAATCGGACGAAAATATATATGGGAGCTATATCTAAATCTGAACCGATTTTCACGAAACTTGGTAGACAACACTCTAGGCTCAATTCAGTACAACCTGCCGAATTTCATGCAAATCGAAAGATATATAGGGACTTTGGTACACCATTTACATAAAATCGGATGAAACTATATATGGGAGATATATCTAAATCTGGATCGATTTGCACGAAACTTGGCAGACATCACTCTAGGCTCAATTCAGTACATCATGCCGAATTTCGGGCAAATCGAAAGATATATAGGGACTTTGGTACACCATTTACATAAAATCGGATGAAACTATATATGGAAGATATATCTAAATCTGGACCGATTTGCACGAAACTTGGCAGACATCACTCTAGGCCCAATTCAGTACGTTATGCCAAATTTCGTGCAAATCGAAAGATATATAGGGACTTTGGTGCACCATTTACATTAATTCGGGCGAAACTATATATGGGAGATATATCTAAATCTGGACCGATATGCACGAAACTTGGCAGACATCACTCTAGGCTCAATTCAGTACGTTATGCCAAATTTCGTGCAAATCGAAAGATATATAGGGAAATTCGGACGAAAATATATATGGGAGCTATAGCTAAACCTGGGCCGATTTTTTCCCAATTTCAATAGGGTTCGTTATTGGACCAAATAAATGAGCTATGTCAAATTTCATTCAATTCGGATCATAAATTAATAATAAGTGTGCATTTTTATACCCATCACCGCATTGTGGTACAGGGTATTATGTCTTTGTGCATATGTCTGTAACAGACAAAAGGAAACGAGATAAACGAATGGTACCTTTTGAGAATATGCATAGAATCACTTTCTGAGTCGATTTATTCATGTCCATTCGTCCGTCCATGCATTTTTACGAACAAAGTACAGGTCGCATTTATGATCCGATTTGGATGAAATTCGGGACATGTCACTTATTTGGTCTAAGGACGAACCCTATTGAAATTGGAGAAAATAGGTTCATTTTTAGATATAGCTCCCATATATAGTTTCGTCCGATTTTAAGTAAATGGTGTACCAAACTCCCAATATTGGTCCGATTGAGACAACATTTTGCATTTTCCTCCTTTATGTCATGTATCTGTTTCCTAAAGATGTAATCCCGAAAATATCGAAACAAATGTAAACAAATTTCATCATACACACAGACAAACAATTGTTTTGAAGCAAAAAAACTGTTTCGTAAATGCAGAAACTCTCGTCTGTCAGGGGTAAATATTAATTCAAATTAAGAAATTTTTAATGCAAATTAAGGCTGTCGTCTGTCTATGGTATTAGTCGGTTCACTTATTGATGTGCAGAATATACCCAAATTGGTGAAGGGCATCATATGGTTTATTCCAATTTTATGCAAAATATTTTTTGGAACGCCATGTTCATTAGGAAACAAACAAAAACAAAAAAATGTCTACCATTTATGAAAAAATGTTTAAAAAATCACATATATGAAATAGTTGGTCTGTTCCAGTACTTTTTTAATAGTAAATCTATCAAAAGGGAAACATTTCAAAATTGCTCTCAGAGTACAAAATAATTTGAAAAGTTCGGGTAAATATGCCAAAATTAGATGGCAATACTTCAAAATCAACATAACAGCCAATCAGAAGTAGACATTCCTGTTTACCATTTTTACTCGACCAAATTTCTCGAGTAAAAAGTTTTCAAAGAGAACGCCATTTTGTTTTTTGCTCTCTTAAATTTGAGTCAATGTTTTACCAGTTTTGTGGGTTGAGGAACGGTTTTCGAGTAAAAAGTTACAAAACATGTAAAATGAGTAGATTATTTTAGGTTTAAAATAGATAACAAAAACATAATTAAAAAAAAATATTTTCTAAGGAAATATATATTTTTTTAAATCCACTGCTTTATATATTTTTTCAAATTCTCTAGAGCCTTCTCTTACCCAAAAAATTGTTCTTTTTTTGAAAAAAAAATCCCAAACTGTCTAAATTGTGTTCCTAACAAAACAGGGAAGTAAACAAATAAGGTGGTCACACACACACACAAGAATGCAGGAAAAATACGCTTTAGAAATATTTTTGCCCGGAGCTGTTTGTTATTTAAAGAAATGAACAGCAGTAAAAATAGTCGGAAGCTAAAATGGGCAAGAATGAAAGAAAGTGCAGCAGCAGAAGCTGCTAATTTTGAATAGACGCTGATTATTTTATCTTTTCACTTTTCTTTAATGACGTTGAGGCATTTTTAACGCTTCATTTTTTGTTTCTTTGGTGTTCCATACCAAGATCATTATCTATGATAAAAAAATAAAAAAAAATAGATAATAAACCTCCCCACCTAATGAGGCAGGCCACAATATAAACATAAACATTAAATGGAAAGTCAGGTGAACCAAAGAGGCGGCGGCGAATTCATGGACCATTGTTTTTTTGTTATGCCTTTTTTTAATGATATTATCTATGAAAGTAAAAACTAAAAAAAGTCATATAAACAAATTATTAAAAATGATGGAAATTATTTCGGAGTTTTTTTACATACATAAATATTTTTTATATAAACTTCGTAGTATATATACATTTGTATCTTCTTTAAAAAAATGGAAACAATATTCAAATAAAGCAGTATCTTCATAGGGAGGATTGTTCAGAGGATTAAAAAAGTGGATTTCTTACAATTTTTTTTTCATAAAACTCATAAGTGTTTTAATTCAACACTAAAGGGAGAACAGTTTCTAAGAAATCCGATTATTTTTCTATTTTTTTTTTTAATTCTTTGGGCATTCCTCTCCCTATGAAGATGCTGTAATTTTGTAATATTTTTTTTGCAATTGCAATGTTTTATATATTTTTACAAGCTGTTATAGATTTTTTTTCATATTTTCCAAAAAAGTTTAAATTATGTTGTTTGAGTGTAATATTGAACATGTAAGGCCTTTGCGTGCCACCTAACTTTACAAGCAAAATATTTACAAAGGCCAAATTTCCAAACAAAAGTCAATGAAATTGCGGGTCATGATCTCTCTCACTCTCTTGTATGTTAGATAGTCATTTTCATTAAAAAGTATTTGTCGCATATTTTCATGGCAGACAGACAAGGAGACTCATTGGCACACACACACACTTACTCACATATGTACATGAAGCCATTGTCATTATGAAGATTTATAGGTTTTCCGACAATGCGATTTTTTTTTCGTTTTCTTTCTTATCAGACAGACAGGCCGACAGACGATGTTGCTGATCTGATCATATCATGGGTTTAAAGGCATTTGAGTTTTCTTTTTTTAGGCTAAAGCAACAGATTGTTGACCTCAATTCCCTGGCAGACCGACCGATCGGCCAGACAGTTGTCGGTTGCTTGGTTTCAGGGAGGGAAATGCAGTTCCATTCACTTGTTGTCTGGTTGACTGCCTGGCCTGGCTATGGCTTCATTTATTTTCCTTCTTTTATTCCGTCTTTGTTCAGCTTGATTGGAATTTATATTTATAAGTTTATTTATTTTTTAATTTTTGTTGTTGTTGTTATTGCCGTTCGTTTATTATTTTCCCACCATTCTTGTTTTATTGTTATTATTACAACAATTTGTGTTGAGTAATTTTTCTTTGTTTTACACTTCCAACACATTTAACTTGATTAATAATTTTTGCTCTCTTCTTGTTCTCTCTGCAGTGTCAACAAAATCAGCACCCTGCAGCCATTCGAAGACTGCCTGAAATTACAGGAATTATATTTACGGAAAAATTGCATTCAGGATATCAACGAAATTGCCTATTTGCAAAATCTACCAAATCTCAAATATTTGTGGCTGGAGGAGAATCCGTGCTGTGAGCGAGTGGGAGCAGCGTAAGTATTGATTTATTTTATTTTTTATTTGGGACCCAGGGTGAAGATGAAAGAAAAATTGAAAAGGGATATTTTTGTTATACTGTTATACTTATACAAAAATGTTCCTCATCGAAATATTTTTTAGACCCCAAATCTTTGAACCAAAGCCGTTTCAGACAATTTGGACCTGCGCGTCCTTCTTTTTGTCTGGCTGGTGTACATGATAATTCTTGAAGGGAGTACCGATTTCAGCTAAACTCCGCATAACGTAATATTTCCTCCAGACTTAAACCAAGTTCGAGGATGGGGAATTTATGTCGACCTAGGTCGAGCAAATATAATTTAAATCCGAAGAGGTGGTCTATAGGACCGCTCTCTGATAATAAACATATGTATTATAAAAAGCAAATTGTGAATACTGTGTGGTCAAGACGGGTCAGACCTTAATATATATACAACAGAGTAAGGGGACTCCCCATTCTCGGTTTCCAAAAATATTTTTTTATTTTTATTAAATACTAGCATATGCCTGAGGTTTACCCAAATCCAAATTTAGTACGCATTAATATAAATATTTCCATATCAACCTAGCTCAATAGTCCAATAGAAATCACATTTCCAAATTACAGGATTACAGTTCACGCAAATTCAAATTTAGTACCATTTAGTAGGCATATGTATGAATTTCCTAAACTTCCTACATATCCCAATCCTACATTCCCACAGTAATTTTAATTCCAATTTTCAGGATTCCAGTTCGATCCAATCGATCACCTAAATCCAAATTATCAAATTTAGTACAAATTTCTATAACAACAATCATACAACCAATAGTTATTTCAAGTTCGGGATTCTAGTCCTATCGCTTCATCCAAATCCAAAGTGTACTAAATTTAGTACACATAAGTACGAATTTCCACAACTTCCTACATATCCCAACCCTACACCTCAACAGTAGCCCTAATTCTAATTTTCAGGATTGCAGCTCGATCCGATCTCCTAAATCCAAATTTTCTTAAATTTAGTACCATTTCGTACACATAAGTACAAAATTTCTATAACTATCTATATATCATAAAACAAGAGAAATCTTATTTCCCAGTTTCAGGACTCCAGCCCTATCAGTTCACCCAAATCCCGAACCGAATACAAATTGTAACAAAGTTAGTACCATCTACCAAATTTAGTACACATTAGTAGGAATTTCCAAAACATCGTATATACCCCAAAAGCGATCCTAACTGCAAATTTTAGGATGCCAGCTCTATCGGTTCACCCAAACTCAGAATGTACCAACAGTAGTACCATTTAGTACACATTAGTACGAATTTCCAAAAGTATCCACATTCTTCAGGTCTTACCTTATTTTCAAATTTTAGTGTTTCAGCTTTATCGTTTCATTCAGATCCAAATTGTACTAAATACAGTACTTTTCGTACACATAAGTACATAAAATCTAAAACTACCTACATATTCCAATCCTATCCCATTTCTCCAAATTCAATTTGTACCAAATTTAGTACGGTTTAGTACTTTTAGTATAGCAGAGAACACAATTCCAAGACCATCGTCTTATATCTATCCTACGTCTCAAACTTGATTCGCATTCCAAATTTCAAATTTTTACTTTTAACAAGTTTAGTACATTTTAGTACTTTTCAGGTACTTTCCAAAACCCATTTGTACTCTTGGTACATCTTTTTCCAATTTCAAAAAAGGCTGACCACACGTCTGGCGACCCTATAATATATGAAGATAGATAAATATTCCAAGGAAGTAAGAACCGGTTTTCTAAATTTTTGATTTTTTTGGGTTATAGGCTTTTTTTACCAAAAAATACATTTTGATCTCATTTCCCGCACTTTCCGAAAATATAAATTTTGTATTTAACATTGTTTTAAAATCCAGATTTCATGTTTTTGTTTCTTTTCCGATTTGCTTTCAGTTATCGTGCAATTGTATTGCGTGCTTTACCAAATCTCAAAAAATTGGATAACGTCGAAGTCACACAAGAGGAAGTCGACGAGGCATTACGTGCCGGTAGTGGTGGTGGCGGCGGAGGCGGAGGTAGTGCCGCTGTCGAAGATGATCCATATGAGGATGCCTATGAACAGCAGCAGTTACAGGAACAACAGAAACAACAACAGCAGCAACAGCAACAATATTACGAACAACAACAACAGCAGCAACAACAACAATACAGACAACAACAAGAACAACAGGCGCAACAGCAACAGCAGCGGCAAACACAATCACAACCACCTCAGCCACAATATCGAAGAAGTTCAAGTCCACAAAAAGAGGTAGGTGGAAAAGTAAGTTGAAACAAATCGGAATCGTTCATTTTATTTTTTCCCTTTTTTGTTTTAAGTTTTTTTGTTGTTGTTGTTGGTTTCCTTGTGTGTACCTTGAAAGTTTTTTATTTGTACTAAGGTCATGTGGTTTTTGTGTGCTAACAATCATTTGAAACTACTAATAATTGAAAAGCTTAACGAAGATTTTAAGCATAGCTCAAAAAAAAATAATAATAATAATAAATAAATCAGTAAGGAAATTAGTAAAGTCGGACGGGGCCGACTATATAATACCCTTCACCGCTTTGGATATATCCAACAGATGAATCCTAACAGATGTCCAATTTTTGAAGGACCTATATATATATATACCGATTTCAACTAAAAATGCCACACGTTATGTTATAGTAACTTCAGTACGTAGTGCAAAATTTTATGTCGATTGAACCCATCTTGGTGAAGCATTTTGTATCGAACTTCTAGGTTATACTAACTCTAGTACGTTGTGCAAAATTTGTGTCAATTTTGTGTAAAATCGGACGAAAATATATATGTAGAAGCTATATCAAAATATGAACCGATTTAAATGAGACTTGCCAGAAATTAACTTATACTAACTACTAAAACGTTGGGTCTTTAGTGCACAATTTACATTAAATTGGAAGAAAATATATATAGGAGCTATATCTAAATAAGGACCGATTTTCAGGAAACTTAACACACATCATTTTAGATCTTATTCAGTACGCTGTGATAAATTTCGTGCAAATCGAAATATATATAGGGAATTTTGTACACCATTTACATTAAATCGTACGAAAATATATATGAGAGCTATATCTAAATCTGGAGCGATTTTCAGGAAATTTTAAACACATCATTCTAGACGTAATTCATTACGCTATGCCGAATTTCGTGTAAATCAAATGATATATAGGGACTTTGGTAAACCATTTACATTAAATCGGACGAAAATATATATGGGAGCTATATCTAAATCTCGACCGATTTCCAGGAACCTTGACACACATCATTCTAGACCTAAATCAGTACACTGTGCAAAATTTCGTGCAAATCGGAAGATATATAGGGACTTTGGTACACCATAAATCGGATGAATATATATGTGCGAGCTATATCCAAATCTGAACCGATTTTCAGGAAACTTGACACACATTATTGTACACCTAATTCATTACGCTGTGCCAAATTTCGTGCAAATCGAAAGATATATAGGGACTTTGGTGCACCATTTACATGAAATCGGACGAAAATATATATGGGAGCTATATCTAAATCTGGACCGATTTTCAGGAAATTTAACACACATCATTTTAGACCTAATTCAGTACGCCATGCCAAATTTCGTGCAAATCGAAAGATATATTGGGACTTTGGTACACCATATACCTTAAATCGGACGAAAATATATATATGAGAGCTATATCTAAATCTGAATCGATTTTCCCAATTTCAATCGGGTTCGTCCGTGTCCCAAATAAGTTACCTATGCCAAATTTCATCCAATGCGGATCATAAGGGCGACCTATACTTTGTTTACAATTTAACATGGACAGACAGACGGACGGACGGACATGCATAAATCGACTTAAAAAGTGATTCTATGCATATTCTCAAAAGGAACCATGTGTCTATCTCGTTTCCTTTTGCCTGTTACAAACATATGCACAAAGCCATAACACCCTGTACCACAGTGTGGTGAAGGGTATAATTAAATAAATAAAAGGAAGGAAAATATAATTGTTTAGAAATTTTAGAAAATATGGACTTTATTAGGGTAAAAAATTTGAATAAAGGTTTCATATGAAACTTTGAAATTAAATATTCATATGAAACGTTCATATGGACCTTTATGTTTTCGTTGTAAAAATATATTTCATATTCCCTATAAGAACGTATTTTTCATATTTTTTAAAGTTTCATTTGGAACTTTTATAAGAAACCTTTTTATTTTTTATTGAAATATCGTTCTTTGTTGGTTTTTTGTTCTCTTTGTCTCTCTCTAATATAATAATTTTTCGCTTAACCTTTCACCTCTATTTTGTCTCATTGTTGCTGCCAATAATAATAACAACAACAAACAAAACTTTTTGGATGTCATTGAATAATTAATCACACTAAAATGTATGTGACGACAACATCAACCAACTACAACAATGTTATTTTCAAAATGAAAAAAACCCTCCCGCTCCTCAGCAAACGAGTCCTGCCACAACCGAAGAAAGTGTAAGCGAAACAAACAATGCCAATGGTGGTTCATCGTCGAAAGCCTCAACACCTTCTCAGGTACGATTCTTTTGGTGTCCTTGTACGACAAATTTTCTTGCTTTGTATTGAAACACATTTTTTGAAGATTTTTTGTTGTTGTGTTGGAATTAAGCTGTTATTGTTGTTGCGTTTCTTTTATTACTTTGTGTTACGTTTCTGGGAGATTCATGTTTCATTTTCTAAGAATAGCATAAATTATAATAATTTATTTTGTTGTTTTATTTATTTCTTTTCGAATACATTTATTTTTTCGAATACATTTATTTATTTTATTTTTTTTTTTTGAGAGAAATTATTGGGATCATTATTTGATTATCGTTTTTTCTGTTTTTGGTTATTATGGAAATGTTGTCATTTCCAAATATAGGATTACGTGATTTTTTGTGATTACGTATTTTTCTGTTGTTGTCGTTCTTAGCTGCAAATCGATTTTGAGTTGCTTTTTATTTCGCCAGTAATAAATCAACCTCGTTTCCCACAGTGCAAATAATTTTTGTATATTATTTTTTGCATATTTATATCTCTTCACGCCTTTGACCGAATCTCCAAACTTTTTTGGGGAACACAGGAACAAGTATTACACTCACCATCGCCTAAATATAATTCAACACCAAAAGAGAATCGTTTATCGTATCACCAATATGATGTAAGCTTTAAATCACAACAAATATATATAAATTTATTTTTATTTCAGTAAATGAGTTAAAATATTTAAATTTTGTAAAAATAATTTTTAAATGTCCCAATGTAACCACAATCTTCGATATTTTAAAATGATTTTTATAAAAATATTATTTCAAGGTTGTACAAAAGGCGTGGATTTTTTTGAGAATATTAATTTAAGGACCCACTATATGCGGAAAAACAAGTCTGGAATTCCAACGATTACCAAGTTGAGTGCCGTTGCCGTTGGCGTTGGAAGGGATTCTGATGTTTGTATGACACAATCAACATTTAGTTCTATCCTCTCCGAGGTGGTGACAGTTTTCGAAGCTCACCTTTGTTCTAAGTGGATAAAAGTGCCAAAAGGTTCCTGTTCCTTTTTTTGTATTTTAAATTCTGTGCAGCGTTTTGCCTTACATATTTTTTTTTTGGTCGGCCCAAAACTATTTTAAGTAATTTTGAACAATGAATGGATTATTTTATTCAAATTAATGTGATAAATTTAGTACTAAACGTTTTTCCCTTCGGCGATGCCCTTATTTGTTGGTCCTATCTAATTGAGCTAATTTGTTTTTTTCCAAAACAGAGTAAGAGACTCTTTGGTCCCTTTCTAGATTCCACGTGAAATGTCAGGACGTAACTCCAAAACTGACACTAAGTGCTGCAATTGGGTTTTATTTGTCGTCGACCCACAAATAATTGATTTATTTATTTCTATTCCGATATATATTTGAAAAACCATACTTACATTTTTATCTCCCTTCGATTTTGTTTGTGAGATATTTTGAGAGGAAAAACACAAATCGAACTTTGTTATGATACCTACTTTTTCTCTGTTCTCCCTTTAATTCCGCGCGGAATTTTTTTACGATTGGGAAAAAGGGAGATTGAAGAAATTCCGCACGGTTGGGCTGATTGTTCCCATAAGTACCTCCCTCAAGCATCCAACAAAACTTCCTGCATACTCCGATCCTACACAATGATTCCAAATTCAAATTTCAGGATTTCAACTCGATTGGTTCACCCACAATTCAAATTGTACTAAATACAGTACACAGTAGTGCGAATTTCCAAAACTTCATATTTAACCCAAACCTACACGCCGACAGTGATCCTTAATCCATGTTTCATGATTCCAACTCTATCTATTCACCCAAAATTCAAATTGTACCAAATTTAGTACACATTAGTACAAATTTCTAAAACTACCAACATACCCCAAATCTACACCCTCACAGTTATCCCAAATCAAAGTTTCATAATTCCAACTCTATCGGTTCACTCACAATTCAAATTGTACCAAATTTAGTACACATTAGTAAAAATTTCTAAAATTTTTACATTTCTCAAATCCTAACCTCAACAGTGATCCTTGCTCCAAATTTCATGATTCTAACTCTATTGGTTCAATTCAAATTGTACCAAATTTAGTACACTTAGTACAAATTTCTAAAACATCCTACATATTTCAATCTTACACCTCAACAGTGATTCTGATTCCAAATTTCATGATCCTAGCTCTATTGATTGAACTAAAATTCAAATTGTACCAAATTTAGTACCATTTAGTACCCATAAGTATTAATTTCTTAAACTGAATCCTGACCACAATCCCACACCCCTACTGTGATCCTGACTCCAAATTTCATTGTTCCCGCTATATCGGTTCACCCAAATACAAACTGTACTGATTATAGTACGATTTAGTACTTTTCGTACACATAAGTAACAAAATTTACAAAACTACGTTCATATCCCAATCCTACACTCCGATGGCAATGTTAATTTTAAATTCCAGCTTAATTGATCATCAGCTCGATTTGTATCTCCAAATTAAATTTGTACCAAATATGGTACCTTATAGTACATTTCGTACACATGAGTACACGCTTTCAAAACCATCTCTTTAACTAGACCCTACATCTCAATCCTCATTGGCATTCCAAATTTCAAGTTTTTAGCTCTATCCATTCACATGCTACGAAATTGTAGCAAATTTAGTACATTTTAGTACTTTTCGCATGTTTGAATGTCCAAAAAACCCTTTGCTATATATATTCTACACTCCATCAGTGTCCCTCATTTAAAATTTAAGAGTTCTAGCTCTACCTGTTTGCAAAATACAAATGGTATCACATTTAGTACCTTTTAGTACTTTTCGTACCGTTCTAGTACGTATTTCCAAAAACCCAGTAATTGAAAATCTATGAAACCACGTTTTTCTCTACATTTACCGTTATAAAATTAATTTTCGAAGTGACCCAGAAAAACCAAAGGTATTTTCGTGTTCCAGGGACTCCAACCAAACAGAATTGGTACATTAGAACCCCTGAATAATTTTCGTGTCGCACAGTGCAATTTTTCAAATATCTACGACAGGCGTGATTTTATTAAATATTTTTTTAGTGTCTAAACATTTTTTATTCAAAATGCCTTCAGTATTTTAGATTTTTTTTCGATATTTGTCCCACTGTCAATCTATTTTTAAATATTATTAAATGAGTTCAAACAAGTTTAACTATCTTCGCCGCCTGGTTAATTGATCATCGGGGCAAGTTTGTTATTCTTTTTTTTTTTGTTCACAGAAATTGATTTCATTTTTTAATGTGTTCTTGCCATATCTATTTAAGATTTACTGGCAATTGAATGTGACGGAATTTCAAACAAGTCATTTGTTTTGTTTGTGTGTGAGTGTTTTCTAATATTTAATTTAATAATTTACGTTCGTAGGTGTTCTACATTTTTGTCACCACCATAATGGCACAAGTCACGCAATAATTGGGAGTTGTAAATCATATATCCGGATTTGTCCATTTGCAATATTAAATATTGCGGACACAAATTATAAAAATAATCATAACCACCCCACACATCGGTTGGCCGGTCATAGCCAATATGAATCAGTTCATGACCACCGATATATAAATGGAGTTCCATTTATTTGTTGTTGTTGCTGTTTTGTTTAGTATTTTTGTTTTGCTTGTTTTAAGTTCTGCGGTTGCAGCAGAAATCGTTGACATTTTCCCATTGCTCATTTTGCTGTCAGCGATAAGAATCGGCGGCTAAAGGGCATTACAATAAATAGCTTATGATTATAGTTTTGAAGTTTTATAGGGGGTTTTTCCATTTGATGTTTATTTAGGATATGTATTTATGTCAAAAATATAAAACATGGTCTTGGAAAAATAATTTAAAAATTCCAATTTTGTAGAGGTTATCACACTTACTTACTTAGCTGGCTTGTGACAGAACTTTCGTTCCATAAGCCGAGCTTAGAAAAGATTTCCAGCGCGTCGGTCTTTTGCGCAGTTTTTCCAATTTGAAAGACCATTTTTGGCGATGTTGCTGGTTCGCTTTTATATGCCTTCTGGGCCGGGGTATCTTCATCCATTCCCACAACATGACCTAGCCAACGTCTAATAATGTCGATGTCCGAGAATAGCTGGTACAACTGATGGTTCATTCGACGGCGATATTCACCGTCGACGCAGATCGGCGAATTTTTGGGAGAATTTTTCTCTCAAACACTCCAAGAGCTGCCTCATCTGTTTGCGTAACAGATCCGTATAACAGCACGGGTAGTATCAGCGTCTTGTAGAGTGTGAGTTTGGTCTGGCGGGAGGAGGCCTTGCCTTTGAGTTGTTTGCTCAGACCATAGTAGCATCGCTTGGCCATCACTATCCTTTTCCGAATTTCGAAACTGATATTATTCGTTTTATTTATGGCGGTACCAAGATATATAACATATTTGAATACCTCGAAGCTGTAGTTCTCAAGTTCCACAGTTGGTCCGAGTCTACTGAACGTCTTGCGCGTTGATACCATAAGCTTGGTCTTATCGCCGTTTACTGCCAGACCCACTTTGGCAGATTCCTCAATTTGTTCAAAGGTGGCTGTTACCGCTCTCAATGTTCGACCCATTATGTCGATGTAATCGGCGTATGCGAGTAACATGTGTTGTTTGGTGTACAGAGTGCCATTTCATGTTCACTTTTGCCTCTCGTATGACCTTTTCCAGCAGGATGTTAAAAATGTCACACGACAAACTATCACCTTGTCTGAATCCTCGTTCGGTATTAAAGGGCTCCGAGAGGTCCTTTCCGACTTTAACTGCTGATATTGTGCATGTTAAAGTTATCCTGCATAGCCGAGGTTATCATACCTATATTAATATACATATATCTTAAATCCTTGAATTTTTTTATTACAACCTACTTCTCATAGTTGTCCTTGAAAAATATTTAAAAAAAATCCACGCTCTTGGCAGTTATTTGAAACATTATTTTTATAATAATATTTTATTAAATCCACGCTTATATTTGAACCTTAAAAAATATTTAAAAAAAATCACCTTTTTCAAAACTATTTCACATTTTATATAATAAAATAATTAACATTTTTATTAATATAAAAAACATTTATTTTTCCAAATTTTATTGTATGTTTCCACTCACTCACCTAACCACCCTAATAAAAAAAATGTTATTAAACGAACACTCAATTCTGGATTTTCATAATAACCAAATAAAAAACATAACCACCCACTCACACACACACTAACAGAGATCACCTGATACCGATCAGGAAAGTCCACATGGTGGAGGGTTTCGTGAAAGGGCACCCATACCACCCAGTGCTTCAACACATTCCATGAAGGTAAGTGCAAGGAATTAATTACTAATTTTATTAAATTAAATTGCAATTGTTAACAAATTAATTTTATGCTTAAAAATTAAAGTTAAATACAAATTAAATTAATTTTTTCTTAAAAAATAAATTTTAAAAAAATGTATATATTTTCCAGGAATATTATCAATCAGATCGCCCCTCATATCCAGCCCATTATCGCCATAGCCAATCCGATTTAACCGAATGGGATGAACAACATCATCCGGCTCATCATGCCAGCCAGAATCCCTATGGCAGTACAGCGGCCTTACATCACATGGGCCAACGGCGTAGTGCTGGCACAGAACGTCCCGAACCCGTCGATCGTTATGCCTATAGAAATGGTCGTGAAAATGGCGATTGGGAAGATGAACGGCCTAGACCAAGGTGAGCATGAAATAAATTTGGGATTATTGAGAATTTTTTTTTAAAAGGTACATTTGTTTTTCAGACGACCCGATGGTCGTTATGCCGATTCAGCCAGTACAGTATCAACAGCAGTTCTAAATCATTATTCCGGTTATCATCGGAGGCCAATTAATAGAGTAAGTATTTGCAGGGATTACTCGGATGAAGTTTTGTCACCTTGGACCATCTTCAAAAATATTTAAAAATTTACACTTTGTATGAACCTTAACCTTAGGCTTAGGTTGGGTTAGGGATGTACGGTTGTTGATAACAACATCCACTCGGAGACCATTCCATTGTCCATTGTGATCATCCTTTTATATATACCTGTAAAGAAAAGAAAGGAGAAAGTGGAAGAGTAGTGAGAGAAGAAGAGCGGAAAGCCAAGTCAAATTTTTGACAAAGCCTAGGATTTGGTTTGGGTCCATATTGGAGAAGAAGACTAGATTATCAAGTTCACATCTTCCAAACTGCTTATGTCTTCTGCTAATCAGCGATGGAAATTTGCAGAGGATGTGTTCAATTGTTTCCAGTTTTTCTTCGTCCTGACATAGATGACAGTAATCCTCTCCACTGGAGTCCCACTTAAAAGTGAGAGATCTAATTTTGAATTGACCTGTTATGAACTCCACAACGATTTTGATCTCTCTTATTGTGTGTCAGCAGCGAAGACGTTTTTTTGCGAGAGAATTTAGGCCAGATAGATTTTGAGATTCTGCAAGCAGGTTCTGTTAGCCATCTGTTACCAACTACCTCACAGTGGAACGCACGGATTCTGCCAATGAAATAGCCGATAGGAGGTTTCACAGATCTCTCAATCAGAAGATTGGACGACTGTGAGCCCCCTCGAGCAAGCTCGCCGGCTATCTCATTCCCTTCAATGTCACGATGTCCTGGAACCCAAAATAAACAAACTATCTGACGTATATCATTCAAAACGGACTTACAATCATGAACTGCTTTCGAGTTTATAGTATGCGACTTCACCGCTTTCAGGGCCGCCTTACTATCGACATATATAGTAGATCTCTGCTTGAAAAACGCTACAGTTATTGTTGAGTTTATATGAGTTGTATATTCCTAATTCCCTACGGTAAACACCTGCGCCAGTGCCTTCCTCCGTCATAGACCCGTCTGTAAAGATTGGCAGACTTGGAAGAGGTAAGGAGCCACTAGTCCAGGATTCCCTCCTAGTAAATTCAACGTTGTTGTCATTAAAGTCCCTATGAGGGCGAACATAGTCACTGATATGACTATTCCCCCTAAAGAGGTCATAGCCTGGCGTTACGTTTAGGATGCTGGCATGACCATAGTTCAGAGATTCCAAGGCATCATTTTCCCGGAGTCTCAGGGCACACCTGGCCGCCTGGAATTTAATCAGAATATCCAAAGGTTGGAGATTCAAAATTGCGTTCAAGGCTGCCTGTGGTGTATTTCTTAATGCTCCGGTGATCAGGATTGAAGCCGATCGCTGTAATAAACTCAATTTTGTCAGCAGTATCTTTTTGTTAACCCCTTGCCACCAAACAAGACAATCAAAGGTAAGAATGGGTAAAACGTTCGTCGTATATAGCCAGTGTATAATTTCGGGTCTCAATCCCAGCTCTTACCTATGGAATTCTTACATGAGTAGAGTGCCAGCAATCCCTTCTTAGAGCGTTCCTCAACATCCCAATTCCACATTAGTTTGCGGTCTAGTATGGCCAAGATATTTTGATTCTTCAGAAAGGGTTAAAGTCACTCCTCCCAGTGATGGCAGACGGAAACGGCGTTTCTTAGTGAAGAGAACCAGTTCTGTTTTAGTGGGGTTTACACCAAGACCTTTGGTGCAAGCCCAATTAGACAGGGTTGAAAGGCACCCTCCACCCATAACCTTGGTTTTGGTCTTTGAGAAAAAAAAAAAATATTTGTAAATGCACGCCTTGTGTAGGTCCTTGACAAACTTTTAGAAACATCACGCTTTAAAAATCCTTTAAGTTTTTTTTAAATTTTAAAAATAATTTTATTAATACTGTTTCCTTTATAATTTGTTTCAGAGTTCCAATTTACTCTCAGCCACCCTGTGTCTGGTGAAAGAATTAGACTATCCTAGTTTAGAGGTGGTTGAACATGCAGTGCGCTGTCGCATCGATGAATTGGCAGCCGAATGATGATGAACAAGAGCCTCCTGTTAATGCATAAATATTGGGAATTGCCAAAACTACTTTCGAATATTATTTTTTAATAATCTTTTTAATTTGTTTTTATGAATGTAATTCAAATTAACACAACAACAAAAAATCATTATGAAAACAATTGAAACATATTCCCTTAAAAATTAAAAAAAAAACTAAAACTAACGATCTGTTACTGTAAAATTCGAAACAAATGAATTCGAGGTAGTTATTTTGAAATGCAAAAAAAATATTCTTTGTCCATTTAAAAAAGCAATTTTTATTTAATTTAAAAATATATCGCACTTGAATTATTTTTCCGAATATTACAGCAACAGTATAGATATATTTGTTATTAATTTATTAATAATTACATTATAATAATTAGGAGTCCATTTTAATTTTGTTTAGAAACTATTTATCATTAAAAAAAAAAATTAAAACAAAACTAAATAAGAAAAGAAAATAACTTAGTTAGAATTTTACTAATTATGAGTTCAAATAGAATTTTGAATTTGTTACAAAACAACAACAACAAAAAAGACAAAACCATTTGCTTTAACTCAAGAATAATGTTGTACTTACACGTATATACTATAAACTACTTCTTTTTAAATTAAGAATAATTGTCTATATTTTTATTTAACTTTTTTACAAAAGAATAATTCTTAAACAAAACATATTATTTTTAAATAAATAGCCTAACCTAGCAAAAAGAAAAAAAAATAACACATCTAATAAGAGAAAATTTACAAACAACAACAAATATATAAATTAACAAACAAATGAACAAAAAAACGAAATAAAATTACGTTTCAAATAAACGGCTTGCCAATTTAAAATTAATAACAAATAAAAAAATACAAATTAAATAAAAACAATTTACACTTTTTTAAATGTAAAACAAAAACAATTAGCATTACATATATTAAATAAAAATAAACAAAATATTAATATTACAAAACAAAAATATGGAAAGCAACAAGAATTGGGGCTACATGCAATACAAATTTTACTCAAACTTTTAAACAAATTTTAAATTCATTTAATTTTTTGGTTTTTCTTCTTTATTTCCTTTTGAAATTTTGATTTCTAAGCATACATATGTATTTTTATATATTACTATACCTATTAGTATATATGTAATTCGTTAATACGTACAAAACAAATCCAAAATTGTTAAGTTGCCTGAATTGTAAAGAAATAGTTTCGTTTTTGTTTAATTAGTAATTAATATGATCATGCTGCACAATTCGTTTGAAATCAATAAATTATATAGACAGAAGATATTATTATTATTATTAAAACAACCCAAGAACAAAAACTAAAAACAACCCTTAAATGAAATTACAACAAAAAACACAATGTTTGTGTGTATATTGTATATATATAGAGAAAAACATATATATAGTACATGAGAATTTGTTTTATTTTATATACTCTTCTAAACGTCCAATAAACCGGAATGATGAATAAAAAATGCAATGCAAAAACAACAAACTTACAAAAAAAAAAAAAAAAAAAAATGATGTTTTAATGGAAGGGAAGTCTTTATAATTATTCTTTCAATATATTGTAAAAGAATTCATTTGACTGAGCAGTGACTAGTGACGATTTTTGTTCTACGTAATATATATTACTTTGCTAAAATGTTTATGTTTAAAAATTAAATTAAAATATACCGGTATGTTCTGGAACACACGGAGTGTTCTTTTCTTTTTACACATACACTTCACATCAAAAGTTATCTCCTGTTCAGCATCTCACGTGAATTGAAATTTTCGAACTGTGACAAAAATAAACGTCGACATCGTACTTTGCAGAAATAGTGTTGCCCTACAATATAAACTGTATTCGTTTTTATACCCTCCGCCATAGTATGGGGGGTATATTCATTTTGGCATTCCGTTTGTAACTCATCGAAATATTCGTTTCCGACACTATAAAGTATATATATTCTTGATCAGGGTAAAATTCTAAGACTATCTGGCCATGTCCGTCTGTTGTAATCACGCTATCTTCTGAAGGAATTGAGATAGGGTGTTGAAATTTTGCATAGGTATGTCTTTAGTCTGCAGGCAGGTCAAGTTCGAAGATGGGATATATCGGTCCACGTTTATGCATAGCTCCCATATAACGGTACACCCCAATTTTCGGTGTTTTGCGGTTCTTAAGCGCGTTTTCATCCGAATTCGCTGATTGGTTTCCTAATGGGTACTAAATGTGTGAATATAGGTCCACTTTTTCTGATAGCCCCCATATACCGGAACATCCAAAATTTCAGTATTTTGGGAGTTTTTATTTTATTTTTTCCACTGAATTGGCTGTAATTTAGTATTTTAAGTTTTTTATAGGTACCAAATCTCTCCACAAAAAATTATGAATATAGGTAATTTTTTTCGGATAGCCCCCATATAACAGTACCCCCAATTTTGGGGGCCCGTTTTCCTACCGAATTCGCTGTAATTTGGCATTTTGTAGTCGTATATGGTAACAAATTTTCCCACCAGAAATTATTAATATTCACCCCCTTTTTGGAGTCGTCCTCATATAACCCCCTTTTATATATAAAAATAGTTATATGATTTGTTTCGTGTTTGGGTTCGGTTCTAAGGGTCTGTCGTAATCATTTAACCTGTGGAGGATATCGAGATAAAAAGTTAGAACGTTAGGTTCCATAATGAACTATAACCCGCATTTAGGCCTAGACCCTGTGGGGGAGGTATTAGAAGGAGTGGACCGATAATCTCCATCTTCGAGCTTGAACTAGGTTTGGAAGAAATAATAAGATGGGCAAAGTTTGAATGAAATCAAAATTTTTTGAAACAAATTTGGTCCAAAGAACAATGGGGTCTGGAACCAATATTGCCATGAGGCACATTTTCACCGTGTCAAAGTGTATACACCCTCATCAGCCATAAGGCTGAGGTACAATTACCCATTAAACATTTCTGAAATTTGTATTATGGTTTACATGATCGGTTTGCAGAAATGTCGGTATAGGTCCACTTTTTGATATTTTCTCTATATTTTCATTTCAGTTACCTGTTTATTTCAAAAAAGATTTTCTTTTTTATGGAAAAACATGAATATTCCCGACTCTCACCATGAAAATATAAGTGTAAAGAACACCTCGGCGTATGTTCGATACACTTCTGCTGTTGAAGTGAATGCCAGAACATGCCCGATATATTCAAGGTCATAACTATTATACCTTCCAAAATTAAGGGTAAATTTAATGTATCATTGCGTTGAAATAAGTAAGTTCGGGGTCTTTCAGGGTGAAGTCAATCACATAGCTTTCATTTAAAGGCCTAGCCCTTCTTTGCTGTATTTTGAAGGTTTCAACCATTAGCTACATTTGTTGTTTTCTTGGAGGTTGAAAAATATTGTTAAAAATCCAGCCAACCAAAAAAACCGTGCTATTTAAAGGAGATTCTGTCATGTAGAAAGATTTTCCTTGTTTTTGTAGGGTTCTAAGGCTCATATCTCTTGATCAGCCACCATTTTGGAAAGGGCAAATTGTGGTCTACCATTTGAGTAAGGGGGGGAAATCGGGGACTAAACCCAGTTTTTTGACTGTACGAGAAAACCATATTACTACTCAATGGAAAGCTATTTTTATAACCTTTAAAATGATACCCACGTAAGACCCGAAAAATTTAAGGAATTTTCATTAAATTTAAATTTTCATAACATTAAAATTTTCCACTTTTCATTCAGTCCATCCATCGTGGATAGTATTTATTGTAAAACATGTCTGAACTAATTGTCAAACAGCATAGACACAAACCATTATGGATAAACAGAATACAGTTCACGTAACATATACGTGAAGTCTACGTTACTGTAACGTATATATGACAATTTTTATAAGGGTTAAAGAGAATTGTGACACACAGTCAAGACATTGCCCGAACGAGTAGAGCTCCCAATCGAATGGCAGTATTTTGGTTCGAAGCTTAAATATTTATATTAGCAAATGAAAGTGTTATACCAACTATAACACATGGAGTGTGAAAGTGTATACTACTATACTTAGCTGGCTTGTGACAGAAGTTTCATTCCGTAAGCCGAGCTTAGAAAAGATTTCCAGGCGCGTCGGTCTTTTGCCCAGTTTTTCCAATTTGAAAGACCATTTTCGGCAATGTTGTCTTCGACTTGATCTTTCCATCGGATTCGTGGCCTTCCCCTTCTACGTGAATCATTAGCTGGTTCGCTTTTATATGCCTTCTGGGCTGGGGCATCTTCATCCATTCTCACAACATGACCTAGCCAACGTAGTCGCTGCAGCTCAATATCTCTAACAATGTCGATGTCCAAAAATAGCTGGTACAACTCATGGTTTATTCGACGGCAATATTCACCGTCAACGCAGATCGGCCCATAGATCTTTCGGAGGATTTTTCTCTCAAGCACTCCAATAGCTGCAGCATCTGCTTGCGTAAGTACCCATACATAGCATCGGTTAGCCATCCCTATCCTTCTACGAATTTCAAAACTGATGTCATTCTTTTTTTTATGGCGGTACCAAGGTATATAAAATCGTTGACAACCTCGAAGCTGTAGTTCTCAAGTTCCACAGTTGGTCCGAGTCTACTGGACGGCTTGCGCGTTGATACCATCAGTTTGGCCTTCTCGCCGTTTACTGCCAGACCCACTTTGGCAGACTCCTATTCAATTTGTTCAAAGGTGGCTGTGTTGAATCCTCGTTCGGTATTAAAGGGTCTGTTAAAGTTATCCTGCATAGCCGAATTATTTTTGCAGGAATGTCAAACGCAGACATGGCTTTAGACTTATTCATCTATAGTTGGCACAGATCGTCTTGTCTCATTTTTTGGGCACGGGACACAGGATGCTGAGGTTCCAATCATTGGGCATGAATTTTTCTAGCCAAATTGTACTAATCAGCTGGTGCATGCTCCTTACCAGCATCTGACCACCAGTCTTGAATAGTTCGGCTTGTAACCTATCGGCACCGGCTTCTTTATTATGCTTCAGACGATTGATTGCTATTCTGACTTCATCTTAGCTAGGTGGTATACACTCTATACCGTCATCTATTATTGGTTCTGGGGCATTCACTTCACTGCTACTATTTGATACCAGAAGTTTTTCAAAATGCTCCTTCCAGATCCTCAATACGCTTTCTGTATCTGTCACCAGGTTTCCTTCTTTATCCCTACAGGAGGATGTGCCTGAACCAAAGCCTTCGGTTTGGTGTTTTATTCGTTGGTAAAATTTCCGGACTTCATTCTGAATCCTGTACATCTCGATTAGCTCAGGCTCACGTTTTTCTTGCTCTTTCTTCTTTTTTCTGAAAATACGTTTCTCCTCTCTCCTTTTCTCCCGATAGTTCTCCATCGCATTACGTCTTGCTACTGTCCATAGGGTTGCGCTATACTCTGCGTTGTTCATATTAGTAGCATTACGACACTCCTGATCGTACCACGGATTTTTTGATGGTGGTCTTTGGTACCCAAGTGTAGCTTTTGCTGCCGTTTGTAGGGAGTGGGCAATTCTCTGTCATTGTGTTTCTATATTATTATGGGGACAAGCGGTGCTTTCGTCAAGCAGTTGGGTAACATTAGATCGCACCTTTGCTGCTACATTAAGACGGATGCGTACCTTGGCTGCCACAAGATAATGGTCCGAATCGAAAAATCTCCTTGCAGAATTTTAATGTCATGGCCAGGGCAACGATCATATGCTGTTTCTAGGCGCTCGTAAAATGTGTCTTTGGTCTACAACTGTACTGCGGCAAAAATCTGCCTCATCAAAATATTTAGGCCCCATGTTTCATGGACCAAATCCGTGTCAGACAATTGCAATCGACATACATATTTTTTCGGGAAATTACCTTCCAAGGTGTAGATTTTAAGGAATATTTTTTTCAAAGTCATCCAAGGCGTAGATTATTTAAATAACATTTTTTCAATGACCTTTTAGATTATTTAAAGAATATTTTTTACAATGACCTTCCAAGGCAAATATTTTTAGAGAATATTTATTTAATAGCTACTCCAGTCGAATAAAACAAAAACAACACTTTTTATTTTTAGTGATATACTTTATTTTTTTTGTATGTTTATTTATTTTATTTTTTGCAGTTTATAGGTTACAGTTGTTGTTTTAATTTTTGTTTTTTCAATTAGATTATATATGTATATGCAGTTATTTTAGTTGATACATAACATCAGTTATAATTTTTTTGTGGGATTTTCTTTTTGATTTTTTATTTAATAACTTAAACTGGCAAATGCAGTAATCGTTTTTATTTTTTTTTTTGTCATCATCAAGTGTCTAGAATTATATTATATGTATATGATTATAATTGTATGCATTTTTCTTATTTTGTTTGCTTATTTTTTGTTTGAAATAGAGAAGAACACTTGTACATACAGATACAATTAAACTATATAATAATAATAATTTCCATAATACATGTTTTTCATTTTTTTATTAATTTATTTTTTGTTTTAATTTAATTTAATCTTTGGTTCAAATAACAACACAGATTTAACAAGACTATAGATGTGTGTGTGTTTGTAGGCGTTTCTGATTATATAATGCATGTATGTATATGAAGGATTTGTTGTGAATGGTATTTGGAATGAATGGATTTTAAACATTTAAAACAAAAAAATATTTTTTTTTTTTGAAAATTTACCTTAACAATCCATTTTATACATACATCTAAGTTTACATGTAAATTTATATATAAATATTATACATTAAAACATATATGTATAATAGTAAATAACATTTAAAGGAAAGTTTTTTTTTCAATAATTAAAACAATATAAGGAACAACATGTAAATATTACAAGTTTTTTTTTTCAATATTCATTTAACAGTTTTTTTTTAATTATTATAGATTTAATTTTGAAATACAGTAGTATTTTCAGCAGTTGGAAGACTATGATGTTATGGGTGAAGTTTTTTTGGTTAGGTGTAATAAAAAATAATTTACAAATAATAATTTATTTTTTTATTAAATTGTAATTTAAAATTAGACATAGCAACAATAATAAATTATTTTAAACAAAAATAAATAAATAATAAATAAAATAAATAATAACACCAATAATTATAACCACATTTTTAAAAATAATTTATGATTTTGTAAATTTAATTAAAAAATGTTTATAGGTACTGAAAAATAACATTGTTTTTATACCCTCCACCATAGTATGGAGGGTATATTAATTTTGTCATTCCGTATGTAACTCATTGAAATATTCATTTCCGACCCTATAAAGTATATATATTCTAGATCAGGGTAAAATTCTAAGACGATCTAGTCATGTCCGTCCGTCCGTCTGAAGGAATCGAGATAGGGTGCTGAAATTTTGTATAGGTTTGTCGTTTGTCTGCAGGCAGGTCAAGTTCGAAGGTGGGATATATCGTATCCCCCAATTTTCGGTATATTGGCGTTCTTGCGCGCGTTTTTCAACCGAATACGCTGATATTTGATACATCGAGTTCTTATTGGATACTAAATGTCCACACAAAAAATTTTAAATATAGGTCCACTTTTTCTGGTAGCCCCCATATAACAGTACCCCCCAATTTTCGATATTTTGGGGTTCTTGAGTGCGTTTTTCAACCGAATTCGCTGCAATTTGGTATTTTGTAGTCGTATATGGTAACAAATCTCCCTACCAACAATTTTTAAATTATAAGTATAGGTCCGGATAGCCCACATATAAGAGTACCCCCAATTTACGGTATTTTGGCGCTCTTGAGTGCGTCTTTCAACCGAATTCGCTGCAATTTGGTATTTGGTAGTCGTATATGGTAACAAATCTCCATACCAAAAATTTTTAATATTCGCCCCATTTTGGGGGTCGTCCCCATATAACCCGATTTTTATATTAAAGTAGTTATATGATTTGTCCCGTGTTTGGGTTTGGTTCTAAGACTCTGTTGTAAACATTTCATCTGTGGAAGATACGAAAAAAAAACTAGAACAGACTAGAACACTGTGCGACATGAAAATTATTCAGGGGTTCTAATGTACCAATTCTGTTTAGTTGGAGTCCCTGTGCCACGAAAATACCGTTGGTTTTTCTGGGTCACTTCGAAAATTAGTTTTATAACGGTAAATGTAGAGAAAAACGTGGTCTCATAGATCTTCAATTTGAAACGTGAATAACTTATAACCCGCATTTAGGCCTAGCCCCTGTGTGTGAGGTACCAGAAGGAGTGAACCGATATACCCCATCTTCGAACTTGAACTAATTTTGGAAGAAATAATACGATGGGCAAAGTTTGAATGAAATTAAAATTTTTTGAAACAAATTTGGTCCAAAGAAACATGGGGTCTAGGGCCAATTTTTAGAACCATAATCGGTTTGTAGACACGGTATAGGTACACTTTTTGGTATCTTCCCTATATTTTTATTTCAAATACCTGTCAGTATAACTATGGTGGAGGGTATCCAAAATTCGACCCGGCCGAACTTAATGATTTTTCACTTGTTTAATAATAATAAGAATATTTTATTACAAATAAATAAAATGATATATTTTATTTTTATAATTAAAAAAATAATAAAATAATTTATCGATGATCAATATTATTATGAAATAAAAATTTAATATATTTAACAAAAAATATAATAAAAAAATATGTTTATTTTATTATTAAAAAAAGTAACAATTAAATAATTTAAAATATATTTTAATAATATTAATTTTTATGTAGCAATTTTTTTATATTTTTCATAATATTTTTTTTAATTAATCTCAACTAAAATCCTTTCATCTATTGCTGTTTAAAACGCTTTTTTGTAATTGCGATGGAATTAAAACTTATATTTGTATGTATGTTATATGCATTTCAGTTTTGGCAGCGTTTCTTCTATTGTGTTGTTTTTTTAGTTTAGTATAGTGTACATTGGTCTACATTTGAAAATATTTTTTGAAAATTAAAAGAAAAAAAAAAAAAAAAAAAAAAACAAAATTAATAAAAAAAATCAATAAATATATATTTTATAAAAATGTTATTTTTTCTAAAAATTAAAAAAAAAAATATTTTTTTTAAAAATTAAAAATGAAAATATATAAAAAATATTTTTTCTATAAATTAAAAAAAATCATTTTTAACCCTTTGTGGCCCAATATATATATTTTTAAAAGTAAAAATATTTTTTCTATAAATTAAAAAAAAATAATAATTTTTAACCCATTGTGGCCCAATGTTTCCCACAGGCAACAAAAAGGTTTACAGCTTACATTTAATACACAGGTAGTAAATATTTAAAAAATATAAAATTTTATAAAAGAAAGAAGGAATTTATGTATTTTTTTAATTAAATATTAAAACATAATTTAAAAATAATAAAAAAATGATACCTAGACCACAAAATGTTTTTTGTTGTTATTTTACTTGTATTTGTTGTGAATCTAAATAATTGTCTATTTTTTTTTGCATTATTTATTTCATATGTCATTCCATATATAAATACATGTTATCTATTCGTTTAATTGACACTTGTAAGTGTGTGTGTTATATATTCTTTGCTTTCTTATTTTTTGAATTTTACTAATATAGTTTTTAATATTTTTTTATAAATTATGGAAAATATCAACATAAAATAAATATTTAACAAAAAAGGACATTAACATTTGTTTTTGTGTTTATAAAATAAGCGTTATGCTTTTTTTTTTGGTTTGTGTGTTTGTTGTATTCTTTTCTTTTGGTAGGAGGACTTTCACATACATAAATATTATGATTTACATACATATATAAATAACAAGCACAGGTCTCTTTTGCAAAGGTACATAATAAGTGTTTATGTATATATTTTTTTGGCAATTTTTTTGTCATATATATTTTTTTGTTTTATATGTACACATAAAGAAAATTTGTAATGAAAATAAAAAAATAAATATAAAAAATTATTATAAAGTGATTTAAAAAAAATTAATAAAATTTGTATTTAATTGTGCATTGTGTGTTTTTTTATTTAAATGTGCCATCTTAAAATTATTGGTTAGTAATAATGGTGCTGTTCTAATTTTTGGGTGTGAGGTGCATTTTGTTTTTGTTGGGTTAGGGTGCAATTTATTTATCGTGCTGTGCATTGTTTTTTTTGTTAATTGACTCTTAGGTCGGTTATTAGTTGCAATTTATAATTTAAATATTTAACATTTACAAATGAAACAACATAAAATCAACAGTTAACAATTAGAATTTGTTTCATTTCAGTTTTTTTGGCATTAATTTTGTTTATGTTTATATTATGTAATAATAGCGTATATGAATATGTCTCTAGGTATGTAAATAGTATGCATGTATATTATTTGATAGTTTCAGTTTTTAATTTTGAGATAAGGAAATTTGGTAAAGATTTCAGTTTTTGGTTACATTTAAGTTAAGGGTAATCCAATCACAAATTTTAAATATGTAAAATACAAAATAATAAATATAAAAACAGTAAAAAAAAATATTTTTAAATCATTTCTTGTTATATATAGCAATAACTTTATTGGAAAAAAATTTAATAATTTTTAAACAAATATTTGTTAATGATTTTTAAAATGCAGGGATAATTCAATCAGAAATTTTAAGTATGTAAAATAAAAAATAATAAATATAAAAAAGGGGAAAAACATTAAAAAAATATTTTTTAAATCAATTGTTAGTATATATAACAAACATTTTATTTTGGAAAAAATTAAATAATTTTTAAACAAATATTTGTTAATGACTAATATATGAAAACATATTTTTAAACAATTTTTACTTCTTACAAAAAAAAAATTATTCATAAAAAATTCAAATCATTTAATTTAAAAAAAAAAAATTAAAATTTTCGCTCTTCCCACCTCTCCCACTTCTCCCGTATTTTTCTCTCTCCATCCCTTTGAATTTTTACCCCAACTAAATAATAAAAAAATTAAAATTTTTACCAAATTTACTTTGCTCAAAGGAGTGAAATTACCCATTTTCATTATCCTCATATAAAACTAAGCCTAGATGAAAATTAAAAAAATAAAAATAATAAATTTAATTTATAAGGATAACTTAAGGACAATCGAAGCCAATGAAAATGGGCTTTGCTGATAGTTAAAGTTTCCTTTTTTGTTAGCTTTCTTGATTGATTATTTTGTTGTTGTTGTCATGTGATATGCTTTTACCTTAAGGATATATCTTGGTTGATCATGATTTCTTGTTTTTTTAACTTATAATTATTTTTAATTTTTTATTTTTTGTAATAATTTTCTAATTGGAAATTATACTAAAAATTATGTATATATGTATATATATATTTTCTTCCTTTGGCTATTGATGATGAAACACTTTTGTTTCTCATTTTTCGGTTTTTAATTTCAAATAAACTTATCCAAATTAGGTCTAGAAAATAATTTACAAATCATCACCCAATCGATGGATTTCATCCAGCATATAATCAACATCGGCCTCGGTGACAGCAGCTGACGATATAATCGAACGGAAGAAATTGGGTCGTCGATCGTCGGGCTGATAGCCAACCATGAGGCTGCCCTTTTGCATCATGCGGCCCTTGATGATGGGACAGATCTGAGACAAAAGAAAACAGACACACAAAATTAAAATAGAAGCATAAGACTCTCCATAAAGGACGCTCCAGTTGGAAGAGGTATTGTCTAAAATCTCTCCTTAAAAAATAAAAATCAGGTACTCACCTTGCCCAGTTCCTTTTCCTTATTGGCATCATGTGGCACTCCCCGCAATCTCTTTGGTATATACCAGAAGGAGACATTGACACACTCTGGTTCCATTATTAAATGGAAACGATCCGACTGCTCTTTAATTCGTCGCACCTGATATTGGGCCAAATCCATAAGGCGATCCTGTTGTCGCTCAAAACCTTCGGTACCCTTGGAACGCCATTGCAGCCACAATTTGAAAATGTCATTGTGACGGCCACACTGAATCACCTTGTCACCAGTATCGTAGCTAATGTCGTACTGCTTATCAGTCATGAAAAGATATTCCGCCGACATTTGATTACAGCTGATCAAGAGACCCTATAAAAATTTAAAAAATTATATATATTTTTCCCCTATGATCAACCCGGAAAACCGTTAATTTTATAATAATATTTTCAAAATAGCATCCTGATCGTAGACTTGGATTTTAAAAAATATTTTTACAAGGATTATTTGAAGCATTATAATTTTTTATACCCCTCACCACACTGTGGTACAGGGTATTATGTCTTTGTGGATCACGTTTATGTGGCCGGAGTTTTATTGGAATTGCTTCAGATTTAGATATACCTCCCATATATAGTTTCATCCGATTTTTGGTGAATGATACACCAAACTCCCAATATTTGTCCGATTGGGACACAATTTTGCACAGAGTACTGATTTAGGCCCAGACCGAAGTTTCGGTTCAGATTTTGATATAGGTCTTATATATATTTTCGTTCGATTTTATGTAAATGGTGGTTACACGAAATTTGGCAAAGGGTATTAGATTGAATATAGTGATTACAAGAAACAAATGGTGTATGCAACGGATACTCAATTTGGTCCATGTGTTTATATATAGCTCCCATACACCAAAGAATCCAAGTATGTCCGTTTGACATGCAATTTTTCATTGATTTCAGAATGGTATGTGTATGGGGTTTTTCAATTGGTTCAAATATTTATCTAGGTAGCACATTTAATTTCGCCCGATTCCATCTCAATGGTCCTCCAAAGATTCTATGACCGTTCTATCTACAGCATATTGTAGATATTAACATGTCTTGCATGTACCCAAAGTGGTGAAGGGTATCATATAGTCGGCCCGTCCGACTTTTGAACTTTTCTTACTTGTTTATTTTTAAAAAAATATTTGTATCAATTTTAAAAAAATATTTACGATTTTGTTAAACCATCATAGCCAATGATTTTAATGAATATTTTTTTAAGTAATTTCGGGCTTTAAACGTGGATTTTTAGAGAGAATTTAGAGAGTAGATTTTTAATTATTATTTTCAAGGTATGGATTTGTAGAGAACATTTTTTAAGGGTGATTTGATAGAGAGATTTTTAAGTATTTTTTTTCCAAGGATCAATGGAATTTAAGCATGGAATTTTTAAAGAAATCTTTTCATAGAACCATCCTGCCAATTAGCGGGATTTTTTTAAAGAAAATTTGTATGGATTTTCAAAGGACTTTCCGAGATATAGGTGTATTTTTTTGGAGATGATTATTTTTATTATTTCAAATTCATTTTGATTTTTATTTCCCAAATTTTAATTTTAAACACCCAACACTGAATAATGATTACAATCTTTTTTCTATTCAATATGTTATTTGAAATTATCCCGAACCATCAGCAGCCACCAACACCACCATTGCCATTATTCCTCATTTTATTGGTGTAACAAATGTTGAACACTTGTTCATCCTGCCATGTCCTTCGAAGGGGGGCTCGGCCGGTCGGTCGTTCGTAAAAAGCAATAAGTCAAGTAAGAAATTTTAATTAAATTCCTTAAAAAGTAATTTTGTTACGCAAAATACCATCAGTGGCAACTGTGACCAATGATGGGAACATATTGTGTCCGTTCGCCCTTCTTTGCCAGAGATGTAACAATGTAAGGGAAAGTTTGTATTGTTGGGATGGTGGTTTAAAAAGGGCATAGAGTGGTTGGAAAAAAAAATTCTTCGTGGTATTTGTTGGGTTAGGAATGAAAAACATGTTTGGAATTTGTTGAATATTTTTGTTTAATAAATGAAAAGTTTTTGTTTTTCTAAAAAATAAATCATCAGGATCATAGATTTGTTTTTTTTTTTTTTTAGAAAAACGACAAATCCTTGGAAAGAATTCTTAGAAAAAACGTCAAAGTAGGAGCTTGGAGATATTAAAATATTCCTTAAAAATCATGCCCTTTTTTATGGCCTTGAAAAAATATTCCTTAAAATGTCCAAGAAAAAATGTTGTGCAATAATCCACTCCTTTAGGCTGCTTGAAAAATTTTTCTTAAGCTATATTCTCTTAAAAACACCTTGTAAGGTTCATGAAAAAATGTTTTTTACAAAATGCAAGCAATGTTATGTCCTTAAAAATATTGTTTCAAAAACGCAATCTTAGGTCGTAGAAAAAATATTCTTTGGAAAATCCACGCAAACTAAGGTCTTAAAAAAAATATTCTTTGGAAAATCCACGCAAACTAAGGTCTTTAAAAAAATATTCTTTGGAAAATCCACGCAAGCTAAGGTCTTTAAAAAAATATTCTTTTAAAATTAACGTCACTGATAGTCCTTTGAAAACCATTATTTAAAAATCCACGCCTCTGATAGTCCTTTGAAAACTATTCTTTACAACATCCACGCCTCTGATAGTCCTTTGAAAAATATTCTTTACAACATCCACGCCTCTGATAGTCCTTTGAAAAATATTCTTTAATAAATCCACGGCTCTGATAGTCCTTTGAAAAATATTTTTTACAACATCCACGCCTCTGATAATCCTTTAAAAATAAGCTTTAAAAAATCCATGCCTCTGATAGCCCTTTGAAAAATATTCTTGAAAAAATCCAGGCATCTGATAGCCCTTTGATAAATATTCTTTAAAAAATCCTTTGAAAATATTCTTTAAAAAGTTCAAGCCTCTGTTGGTCCTTCGAAAAATAGTCTTTAAAAAGTTCAAGCCTCTGTTGATCCTTTGAAAAATATTCTTTAAAAAGTGCAGGCCTCTGATAGTCCTTTAAAAACATATTCATTAAAAAAATTCATTCTTTGGAAAAATATTCATTAAAAAATCCACTCATCTAATACCCCTGGAAATTTTTTTCAAAAAATCCAAGCCTCTAATAGTTTTAAAAAACATTCCTTAGAAAATCCTCGCCTTGGTGGTTCCTAAATAGATAATCCTTAAGTTCAGACAGTCCTTGAAAAACAAAAAGAGTTTTTAAAATGTCAAGTCCAGATAATTCTTGAACAAATATTTCTTTAAAATCCCAGTCTTGAAAGTCCTGGAAAATATTTTATTTAAATCCATGAGAAAGTATTATTTTTAAAATCCAAATTCAAAGTGTCCTTGGAAATTATTTTTTAATCCTCATTTTGATGGTACTCGCTTATCGCTTATTTATTCAAACCCGTCACTACAAAATATTGAATATCAAAATAGTTCTACTTACATCCTCTTTGAAATGTATTGTTGAGCACTGCAATAAAGCTCCCATCAATTTGTGTGGATTCCAGGTAACCGAATCAGCTCTGCAATGAAAAAGCACAAGAGAACAAATAAACCACAAATGAGTTTAGATTTCAATAAGAAAAATTAGATTAACAGAATGAAATTATTTGCAAATAAATCAAATCAAAATACGAGAGAATCAATTTACAATGAACAAATATTGTTATGAACAACAGATAACAACAACTAAGGATATTTGTTTTGCCACAAAAGGAGTATCGAATGAAGCACCGAATGAGAGACACGTAGTGGCATTCGTAATCATATATTTGCTTATTAAATGCCATTCAGTAACAAATTATAAACAATTAACACTAATCCACACAACATTCACAGCACGCTCTGGGGCTGCAGCACACTTCATTCATCCCAACAAGTCCTTCGTTTTATTTGTTTATCGACTCTGGCAAACAGATTTGAACCCGCATTGTTGTAGCATGTTGTAATTGAATTTGTACGAGTTTTTCTCCCCTCCTCCTTGTAATTTTGGGTATTTTTGCAGGAGGGTGTCTTCTGTTTTGTGGCAAGAGAAATAAAAAAGCACAACCATAACTGCTAAACATCCCTTTGGGAGCTACTTATGGTTGACTCAATGTTCGACCTGAATTCGAACAATTACAGCCAGGGGGAAGTTTGTGTGGCTGTTTTTAATAGTCAAATAAATTTATCATTGCTCGTCCTTGTCGTCCTGGCTGGATATCGCAACAGCCGGCATATGCTTTGGCTCGGATAGTTTATGTTTTTTTGGATATCATCGAAGTGAGATGTCACTGATTGCAAAATTACACACTTAAATGATTTTTATTTTTATTTGCATTTGAGGAGGGATAGAGAAGGAGATAGAGAGACATATGGAGGGATGTGTGGTATAAAATGCTGTAGTTGTTGCAGAATTGTGAAATTCATTCAAAGAGTGGATTTCTTAAAGACAATAGTTGAGGAGTATTTTTTCGAAGACAATCAGGCCCGCAAGCGTGGATTTTGGAAGAATGTGTTTATCAGGACTCACAGGACCAAGAATATTTTATCTAGGACTGGCCGGAATAGAAACGTAGATTTTTAAAGAATATTTGTACAAGGACTAGACGAACATTTTTAAAAACAAAAAATGACAAGGTCTAGCAGGAGAAAAAGCATTAAATAATATTTTTTTTCAAGGACTGGCAGGACGAAAAATTTTTTGGTCCTAGAGAAATTAGTCTTTAAAACTATTTTGGGCATTGAAAAATTATTCTTTACAACTCCAAACCTATTTTGGTCCTAGAAAAATTATTCTCTTAAAATGTAGGCATCATTTAGTCTTAGAAAAAATTCTTTAAAAAAATCCGCGTCTATGTTGGTCCTTTTCAAAATATTCCTTAAAAATCCACGTATCTGATAGTCGTTTGAAAAATATTCTTTACAGAATCCATGCCTCTGATAGTCCTTTGAAAAATATTCTTTACAAAATCCACGCCTCTGATAGTCCTTTAAAAAATATTCTTTAAAAAATCCATGCCTCTGATAGTCCTTTGAAAAATATTTTTTTAAAAATCCACGCCTCTGACAGTCCTTTTAAAAATATTCTCTTAAAAGTCCGCGCCTCTGCTAGTCCTATGAAAACTATTCTTTAAAAGATGCACGCTTTTGTTGGTCCTTTTGAAAAATATTGTTTAAAAAATCCGCGCCTCTAGTAGTCCTTTAGAAAATATTCTTTAAAAAGTCCGCGCCTCTGATAGTCCTTCAGAAAATATTCTTTAAAAAATCCACGCTTATTTTAAAAAATACATCCCTCGGAATGGATAAAAACAACAACTACATCCAATCATTTAGCCTGGGAATTTAGCAATTTGTCTTCGGCTGTTTATATTGCGTTTTATTTAAATGGATGGCGGGCGGGTGGATGGTTTGGTTGGTTGTATGAAGTTTGAATACAGCCAACCCAACCCAATTCGGCCCAACTCAGTTTCAAGTTCATTGTGTGCTCATCAGGTGTTTGAATAGCTGCTGGCAGATTAAAGGGATTAAGAGTTGTCAAAGTTATGTTGTTACAAACAAAGTGCATTTCATTTACAGCAGTTAAAAGGCGGACAGACAGAGAGACAGACATACAAATAAATGAAGAAAATGGATTTTCAAATGAACAGCCAGGGGAAAGGGCAAAATGCGACTAACAGACACAGGGTGAAATGCCATCTCATTTTAAAGGTTATGCATTTTTCAAAACAAGGACAACAATTTATTTGAAAGCATTTTAAAACGATTCTTTTAATTTCTTTTAAAATTGTTGTCCTTTAAGGATAACACAAAAACAACAACCTTGAGGATTTGCATTTAAATTTCTCATGTGGAAATGTGTGGAGATTTAAATGCAATAATGGCAACTGTTGGCATTTTTAATCAGATGCACTTGGAGTTACCTTCCTTCCTTCCATGCTTCGTCCTTTTCTACTCATGTTGTCCTGCCGAAACCAACTATTGATACTTTCTGTGGCCAAAAGCGTCCGTTTTTCGGTTTTGTTCGTTTTAATCCTTAAATGGTCGAAGGCATTTCATTAACATAACTATGCCATCCATCAAGGCGTTGATGCTGAAATGCTTTCTCGTTTCCCGTTCCAATTGGGAGTGAGCCATTGAAAGTAACCACTAATCCTAGAAGGATTTTATTTTTGGCCTAAGTGGAATAGAGTGTAGCGATAGAGAGAGATCGAGGCTTAATTCAAATTCCATCATCTCGGCTGATGGGTGTCTAAAGTGGAGTGCTTTGTGGTTACATAAGAAGCGGAGGCACTCCATTGGCATAAAAAGCTCTTTGGTGATGGATATGAAAATCAACAATAGAATGCCTTGTGACAAGAGATTGTTTTTCGGAAAGACGAAAGATTTTGATTAATGAGGCAATATTTAATGTGCCACAGTTTGGAAGGAGCTTTTAATTTAAGTGATTCGTTGTAATTTCGGTTGGAAATTCTTGGCCTAATCAAATTTAAACATTTTCTAATGGCAATTGTTCTTTTTTTTTTGATAATCTCTGTGGCTGTTGTTCTCAGAGTAAAGGTGGAGGGAGGAGGGCGGAATGGGAGAATGCCAGTCTCATTGCTTTCCCTTTATTGTTCGTCAAGTGTGCCGTTGAGAGGTAATTACTTGCAGACATTACATGATTTATGACTGGGCAAATTGTTGGTGACAATTGTCGACCCTGCGGCTGTTTTAATATGTTTGGAATTTTTTTAGTTATGTGAATTCTTCTAAGAGCAGAAAAATAATAAGTTTGAATGACAAGGCAAAAATTCGTTCATACGTTATGGCTTGATATTTTTAAGGACCTTTTTTTTAAACATTTTTTATTAAGACTATAAGAGAAGTGGATTTTTTTAAAGAGTAGCTGTTTTGAGACCAACAGAGGCGTGAATTTTCCGAAGAATATTTTTTCTAGCACCATCCAAGGCGTGGATTTGTTAAAGAATATTTTTTCTAGCACCATCCAAGGCGTGGATTCTTTCAGAGCAGCGGATTTTTATACTCCTCACCACACTGTGGTACAGGGTATTATGTCTTTGGGCATATGTTAGTAACAGGCAAAAGGAAACGAGATAGACACATGGTTCCTTTTGAGAATATGCTGAATCACCTGCAGAGTCGATTTACGGATGTCCGTCCGTCCGTCCGTCTGCCGTCCATGTATTTGTGTAAACAAATTACAAGTCGCATTTATGATCCGATTTGGATGCAATTTGGCATAGGTCACTTATTTGGACCAAGGACGAGCCCTATTGAAATTGGGAAAAATCGGTTCAGATTTAGATATAGCTCCCATATATATTTTCATCCGATTTAAGGTATATGGTGTACCAAAGTCCCTATATATCTTTCGATTTGCACGAAATTTGGCATAGCGTAATGCATTAGGTCTAGAATGATATGTGTTAAGTTTCCTGAAAATCGGTCCAGTTTTAGATATAGCTGACATATATATATATTCGTGCGATTTTATGTGAATGGTGTACCAAAGACCCTATAAATCTTTCGATTTGGATGGATTAGGTCTAGAATGATGTGTGTTAAGTTTCCTGAAAATCGGTTAAGATTTAGATAAAGCTCTCATATATATTTTCTTCTGATTTTATGTAAATTGTGCACTTGTGTGTCTGATTGCCACATAATTTTGTACAATGAACTGTAGTTAATCTCTGGCAAGTCTCATTGAAATCGGTTCAGATGTTGATGGATCCATTTTCATGTTAATGGTCCTTCAAAAATTCGACGTCTATTAGGATTCATATGTTGAAGATGCCAAAGTGGTGAAGAGCACCATATAGTCGGCCCCGTCCGACTTTACTACTTTCCTTACTGGTTTAAAATATATTTTTCTAGGTCTTTCAGAGGCGTGAATTTTTTAAAGAATAATTCCCTAGGTTTTTAGAGGCGTGGATTTTTTAAAGAATTTTTTGTCTAGGTCCAACAGAGGCGTGGATTTTTTAAAGAATTTTTGTCTAGGTCCAACAGAAGCGTGGATTTTTTAAAGAATTTTTGTGTAGGTCCAACAGAGGCGTGGATTTTTTAAAGAATTTTTTGTCTAGGTGCAATAGAGGCGTGGATTTTTTAAAGAATTTTTTGTCTAGGTGCAATAGAGTCGTGGATTTTTTAAAGAATTTTTTGTCTAGGTGCAATAGAGTCGTGGATTTTTTATCTCGTCGCTAAATATCTTCTCTTATGCAACATTTTAACTTTCGGATCAGCGTATATTTCTTTTAAATCGAACTTACCTTTCAACGCCAGTAAATCTGGGATGACGATGTCTTCGTGATAACAAAAGGCCACCACCCCATGCAGCCTGAAATGATAAGAGCAGAACAAAACGAAATATTATATTTCCTCATCATCTCCAGAAACGTCTTCCTCCACGAATACTTACATCAACATGCATCCAACAGTTGTACTTCTGACAGATATCAGCAATTTCATTTAGATTATCGAACGCTCCCAACACCGTGGTACCAGCTGTGGCATTAACAAAGAACGGTATATGACCCTTCGATTTACGTTCCATTATCAAGCGCTCCAGTTCTGATGTGATCATGCGACCACGTTCATCTGATGGCACCATTACACAATTGTCCGTACCCAAACCACAAACGGCGGCACACGATTTCACCGAATAATGACATTGATCGGATGTGAACATGACCAATTGACCGGGTAGACCGGCGGCACCATGTTCCTTGTAGTTGGGGAACATTTTGTGGCGAGCCGCCAAGAAGGCGTACAAATTCGAAATGGAGCCGCCAGGGGCCAAAATCGAATCGCCACCATGCCAGCCAATGATTTCACGCATTTTCGAGAGAACCACATTTTCCATGAGAATGAAAACCGGGGCAATTTCATAGGTGAACATGTTGGTGTTGGCAGTGGCTGTCAACCATTCGCCGGCCATGGAGATGATGTCCAGACCGCATGATAGCTGATTGAAGAAGTGGGGATGACCTGTAATGAGAAGAGAAAAAAATTGTATTAATGAAATTCATCAGACTCCATTCTTTAAAAATATTTTTAAGGAAATTAATATAAAGAAAGTTTATTATTAAAATTAAACTGATTGGCCAAAATTATGATTTATTTTCAATTAATGGAATACATATATTTTTAGCTACAAAATTCTAAGATTTTTTATATCCTGACTATCTAAGAGTATGTAATAAAATATCCTTAAATCCCCACATAATTATTTTCCTTTAGACTGGATTGCCATTATCCAACAACCATCTATCTTTAACGAATTATTGACACGACACATCTCCGCTCTTCTTCACCATCCCGAAACCATTAAAAATCGCCAACATCACTATCAGACGAATGTCTATAAAAATGCCATTTGGAATGCCTTAAGCTTCCATAATCCGGCCTATAAATAAGTACAAGGAGTATGGAAAAAATTGGCAACATAATATTCGTCTCAAATTCCCTTATTTGTGTCCCGTACCCCAACCCACCTCTTTGCTAAACACGAAGTGTGCTACAACAGACTCGCATCCTTAAGTCCTTGTGTATCGATACACTGAAGCATACTTCAGCAGTAGTACTTTAATGATACCAAACATTGACAGTCATATACCCCCAACATCATTTTCAGCTCTCTAGGTTGGCAGGGTGAGGAGTGGGAGGAACTTTAACAATAGCAAAAGAATGTCAAAGTTTGCTGTTGTTGTTCTCTTTTGTGTAGAGGGGAGTTGAGTTTTAATCAAAATCCGTTGTTATTTTCTGTATCGTTGCACACTGATCCTTTGATGCGAAATGGATGGCAAAACAATGTGTTCTTCTGCATCATCCTCTGCTCTATACTTGGGTCTCGTGTCTGAGGGTTGACTGCTTGCTGGCAATGACTGTGGTGACGTTGATGATGATGATGGTGATGGCTATGATGCGGCATTGCGTAGCGTGTGCAGGATTTTTGCCCATCTGTGTCAAGCTACCACCATCATCGTCACATGTATGTCTGTCTGTATGTCTCGTGCCTAAATTGAAATGTTTAGTCCTGGTCGTAAGTCAAAACGAAATCCTTTATGTCCTTATAAAGGAAGACAAATGAAAATAAATTTCCTTTACCTTAAACAAATGTTTGAAAATATTTTGTTCGAAATTGAAATAATACGAGGGTGGGATGAAGGATGTAGATCCTTAAAATTTATTTTTGTCTTGGATGTTTAAAAAAATATTTCATATTTTTTTAATATTTCAAGGACTTTACGAAGAGTTGATTTTTATAAAAAATATTTCTCAAGGACCTCACAAGGCGTGTTTTTTTAAAGAATATTTTTTCAAGAAGCTTAAAAGGCGTAGACCCAATAATATTTTTTTCAAGGACCTTAAAAGGCTTAGGCCCTTAAAGGAATATTTTTTCGAGGACCTTACAAGGCGTGGATATTTTTAAGGAATAATTTTATAAGGACTCATAAGGCGTGGAAGTTTAAAAGAATATTATTAAGGACTTTACAAGGCGTGGATTTTTGAAAGAATATTATTTCAAGAACCTCAAAAGGCGTGGATCTTTCAAAGAATATTTTTTCAAGGACCTCACAAAGCGTGGATTTTTTAAAGAATATTTTTTCAAGGACCTCACAAAGCGTGGATTTTTTGAAGAATATTTTTTCAAGGACCTTAAAGGCGTGGATTTTTTAAAGAATATTTTCTCAAGGACCTCACAAAGAGTGGATTTTTTAAAGAATATTTTTTCAAGGACCTCACAAAGAGTGGATTTTTTAAATAATATTTTTTTCAAGGACCTCATAAGGCGTAGGTTATTACAAAGTATTTTTCAGAGACCTTACCAGACGTGGATTTTTACAACGTATACTTTTTCGAGGCCCTCACAAGGCTTGAAATTTTTGGAAGAATATTTTTTCAAGGACCTTAAAAGGCTTGCAATTTTGGAAGAATATTTTTTCAAGAATCTGCAATTTTTGGAAGAAAAATTTTCAAGGACCTCACAAATCGATAATTCTTTAGAGAATATTTTGTTCAAGGATCCCTAAAAGAATATTTGTTCAAAGGCCTCACAAATCAAGGATTTTATATTTAGTAGGTTTTTTTAAAGTCCCCACAAGGCGTGAATTTTTAATTGCGTGAATTGGAGGGCCTTACAAGGCCTCGATTTTTAAAGAATTACTTTTCGAGGACCTCACAGCGACCAGAACACCAAAATGCGTGGATTTTTTAAAAATATTTTTTAAGGACATCGAAAAGCGTGGCTTTTTCAAACGTTTTTTCCCAGGACTTCAAAAGAAGTGGATATTGAAGGCCTGGATTTTTTTAAATTTTTTTTAGAAAGTTTCCAGTACGTGGATTTTTTGTATATTTTTTAGAAATGTATAGTTTAGGGATGTTAATCCATTCCAGGCCTAAAAATACCACCCTCGTTTTCACATAAATGGATTCATAATTTTGTATATGAAAGAAAGTTTCCGCAATTGGTAGCACATGTGAATTGAGATTTTTTCAATATTTTCCCCTTTTACGAAGAACAATAACTTTCGCTTATGGCTTAAAGCAGCGAAGTTGTTGTTGCTGTTTTTTTTGGCTGTTGTAATAACACAACTTATGGCACTTCCAACATAAACTGACAGTCGAAGATTTTCATTACTGGGATTATAATAACAGCAAGGGTTCCCATTGTGTTCCTGCCCCCCGTTTGGTCTGAAGGTCATATTGACTTCGGTATTATTCGTTGGTGTTGAAAGGGGGAAAATACTCCCCAGAGAGATGACGATGAGGTATTCAGTTAATAGCAGAATGATTTGTGTAAAGTAATTTCCAATTAGCTCTCAATAAATGAACAATTGTTAAGAAGGACAAAACGTGGAATTCTGGAGAGGTGATTCTTTGTGATTTTTGTTTCATTGGTATTGATATATAGAAACGTAATCAAAGGTCAAAATTAATATTTTTGTTGTTTTTGTTATTGTATGACTTGTACGAATAATCACGTATTTTACCTCCTTCTCGAATGAGTCTGTGGGTGAACGGAAACACCACATGGCCAAACATTGCTTTAACTTCCGTATAACCTTATTTTACTTTGGTTGGCTGGGGGGGTTATTTTCTGCTTGACTTCCTATTTTAATATTTCGAAATGTGGATCACCCAAAAAAAGGACCTTCCTGCATACCATAAACAATTATTAAAGCTTTTTTGCAGCGTCCTTTGTTTCGATGTATTTCTTTTTGTGTTTCTTTCATTGCTACTGCCAAACACATCTGTTGTTGTCTGACAGCCGACGAGACAGACTGTCAGACATTCGACATACTTTGGAGGACACTTGTTTATGCATGTTTACTGAACGTTTCCTTCCTATTTCTTTTGGTCGGTCCGCTGCATGATAGACAAGCGCAGATAATCGCTCATCTTGACAGAGACCTTTCACAAGGATTTCACAACATTGAAAATAAGGAATTCGATCCAAAGGACATCTGCCAGAGACATAATTTTTTTTGAGGAGGCTTAATAACGATGTAGGACTTTTTTTGCTTTCGAGGCCCAATAGTCATACGAGTTCTTTCAAGGTGTGGATTATTAAAGGAATATTTTTTAAGGACCTTACAAGGCGTGAATTATTAAAAGAATAATTTTTCAAGGTCGTTAAAAGGCGTGGAGTATTAAAAGAATATTTTTTCAAGGACCTTACAAGGCGTGGTTTATTAAAAGAATATTTCTTCAAGGACCTTACAAGGCGTGGTTTATTAAAAGAATATTTCTTCAAGGACCTTACAAGGCGTGGTTTATTAAAAGAATATTTCTTCAAGGACCTTACAAGGCGTGGTTTATTAAAAGAATATTTCGTATTAAAAGAATAAAAGGACCTTACAAGATCCTTCAAACCTTACAAGGCGTGGATTGTTAAAAGAATATTTTTTCAAGAACCTTACAAGGCGTGGATCATAAAATGGTTATAAAAGAATATGTTTTCAAGGACCTTACAAGGCGTGGATCATAAAATGGTTATAAAAGAATATGTTTTCAAGGACCTTATAAGGCGTGGTTTATTAAAAGAATATTTCTTCAAGGACCTTATTAAAAGAATATTTCTTCAAGGACCTTACAAGGCGTGGTTTATTAAAAGAATATTTCTTCAAGGACCTTACAAGGCGTGGTTTATTAAAAGAATATTTCTTCAAGGACCTTACAAGGCGTGGATTGTTAAAATAATATTTTTTCAAGGACCTTACAAGGCGTGGATTGTTAAAAGAATATTTTTTCAAGGACCTTACAAGGCGTGGATTGTTAAAAGAATATTTTTTCAAAGGCTACACAAGGCGTGGATTGTTAAAAGAATATTTTTTCAAGGAAGAATATTTTTTCTAACAAAATATATAAATTGAATAAAATTCACACGATATTCTCCCTTGTTCATTTGATTTAATTAAAATCCTCCAAGACTTATTTTTTTAAAAACATCAAGAGATGACATCTAAAGCAGCGGGTTCCAAATCAAAACAGTGTTTTAAATAAGTGTTATCTTGTTTGAACAGGCCTCAAAGTTAATCCCAAACAAAAATTCAATGAAATGAAATTAGCCAAGCACACGCCATTCGCCACTACAAATAACCACAAATCTGCCTTCCGCTCTGCTTGAGAAGCGCTTTTTGGCATAAATTTGAATAAAATTATTATTTTCCAAACAAAGCAGCGAGTCAGCCAGCCAGTAAAATTCAATGTCACCAGAGCATATGCCAAACAGAATAAGGACATATAACTGCTGTTATCAGGATAAGGATGAGTAAAATTGTAAATTTGGCACAAGAGACGTGTTCAGAGGTAATAGACACGAATTAGGGTTGTCAACAACACGCCACACGTCACCAACAACCAGATATCTACCTTTGTGTGTGTGGTGTATGAGAAACTAAAGCATACCAAAGGATAATGTTTGCCTGATGGCTGACTGCCGAACAGTAGCAGTAGTGGCAGCAGCTAAGACCATTTTATGGTCCATTGAATATTGATGGCAAGCAAAAGATTATTTACACCTATCAACCGCAGGCGACGTAATTCATTTATACTCCTTTTTTATTCTAAAGGACACACACGCATAAGTTCTAGTTCTTGTGTGTGTGTGTGGGGGGATAATCGAACAATGCCTCAGTTTTATGAAAGGGGTAGTTTGTTGAGAGAGATTTTGATTGTTTACACTTCCTTCAGAAAAAAAGTCAACAGAAACAGCCATTAAAAAGCTAAAACCAACAAACATCAATCATAAATCGTGGCCAAAAAATTTGAAAGAAATTGATTTTTAAATCTGATTTTTATGACACTGTGGTTATATTACGAGTATACAAATAAAATCAATTTTATAAAAAGAAACACACATTTCAGATAATTCTAAAAAAGGATAAAGGAATTGCTTAAAAATCAAAAGAGAAAAAACATTAAATTTTTTTCCGACAACGATGATTTGTTTGAATAATTTTTTCTAGGACTTGGATTTTAAAAGAATATTTTTCCAATAAGAGTCTATTTTTAAGACTATTTTTTTCCAAAGACCAACAGAAATGTGGAATTTCGATAGATTATTTTATTATTTTTTTAATGAATATTTTGTCAAAGACCACCCAAGGACCAACCAAGGCATGGATCTTTAATGAATATTTTTTTGACCCACCCAAACGTGGATTTTTTCAAAGACCTTACAAGGTATTGAAGCATGGATTTTTTAAAGAATATTTTTTTTCTGAAACCGTCCAAGGTGTGTTTTTTAAAAGAATATCTTTTAAAGGACCTTACAAGGCGTGGATTATTAGAAGAATATTTTTTCAAGGACATTACAAGGCGTAGATTTTTTAAGGAATATTTATTCAAGGACCTCACAAGGCATAAATTTTTAAGGAACATTATTTCAAGGACCTCACAAGACGTGGATTTTTTAAGGAATTTTTTTCAAGGACCTTACAAGGCGTGAATTTTTTAAGGAATATTTTTTCAATGACCTTACAAGACGTAGATTTTTCCAGGGACCTTACAAGGCGTAGAGTTTTTAAGGAACCTTTTTCAAAGACCTCACAAGACGTGAATTTTTTAAAAAAATATTTTTCCAAGGACCTTACAATGCGTGGATTTCTTGAAGAATTTTTTTTCAAGGACCTTTCAAGGCGTAGATTTTTTTAAGAATATTTTTTTCAAGGACCTCTCAAGACGTAGATTTGTTTAAGAATATTTTTTAGGACCATCCAATGCATGGACTTAAAAAAGTAAAGGACCTCACAAGGCGTAGATTTTTAAGGAACCTTTTTTCAAGGACCTCACAAGACGTGGATTTTTTAAGGAATTTTTTTTCAAGGACCTTACAAGGCGTGGATTTTTTAAGGAATATTTTTTCAAGGACCTTACAAGACGTAGATTTTTCCAGGGACCTTACAAGGCGTAGAGTTTTTAAGGAACCTTTTTCAAAGACCTCACAAGACGTGAATTTTTTAAGGAATATTTTTCCAAGGACCTTACAATGCGTGGATTTCTTGAAGAATATTTTTTCAAGGACCTTTCAAGGCGTAGATTTTTTTAAGAATATTTTTTTCAAGGACCTCTCAAGACGTAGATTTTTTTAAGAATATTTTTTAGGACCATCCAATGCATGGACTTAAAAAAGTAATTTATTCAAGGACCTCACAAGGCGTAGATTTTTAAGGAACCTTTTTTCAAGGACCTCACAAGACGTGGATTTTTTAAGGAATTTTTTTAAGGACCTTACAAGGCGTGGCTTTTTTAAGGAATATTTTTTCAAGGACCTTACAAGACGTAGATTTTTCCAGGGACCTTACAAGGCGTGGATTTTTTAAGGAATATTTTTTCAAGGACCTTACAAGACTTAGATTTTTCCAGGGACCTTACAAGGCGTAGAGTTTTTAAGGAACCTTTTTCAAGGACCTCACAAGACGTGAATTTTTTAAGGAATATTTTTCCAAGGACCTCACATGACGTGAATTTTTTAAGGAATATTTTTCCAAGGACCTTTCAAGGCGTAGATTTTTTTAAGAATATTTTTTCAAGGACCTCTCAAGACGTAGATTTTTTTAAGAATATTTTTTAGGACCATCCAATGCATGGATTTAAAAAAGTAATTTTTCAATCCCCTATCAAGGTGTGGATTAAAAAAAATAATTTTTCGAACACCTTTCAAGGCGTGGATTTAAAAAATAATAATTTTTCAAGGACCTTGGATTTTGTTAAGAATATTTTTTCAAGGCGTGGATTTAAAAAATAATAATTTTTCAAGGACCTTACCAGACCTGGATTTAATGATAATTTTTCAAGGACCTTACGATGAACATTTTTTAAGCACCTTTCAAGGCGTGTTTTGAAAAAAACATTTTTTTAAAGTTAAATGCTGGTGAATTTGATTTTTAAATAAATTCCTTATTATGTTAAGCAGATCCTTCTGAGAAAAACTGCTGCAAAAAATTTACGCAACTACTGTACCTTTATCTATTTCCGTTCTCTGACAAGTCATTTTGGTTTCTATTGAAAATTAAGCTTTTTCTTTAAAAAGAAGACAACACGCCTTGTACTCCGCCCCAACGCTTGTAACATTGTCTGGCATAATCGCATCAGGCACGTGACCACAATTGTTCTCGTTGGAGTGTCGATAATCAGCATGTTTATACAAGAAGTGTGGCCGACGGCAAAAGCCAAAAAACGGAAATATCCGCTTTGTAAAAGGGAAACATAAGTTATGGGCGAAAATAGAAATGTGTTGTCGAGGAGGGTGGTTGATTTTGGTAGTTTAAAAAAATTTTCAATGCCACCAGAGCTGCCATGTCCCCTTCCGGTCGTAATGCCACACCAGAGATAACGGTGTTGTATATTCGAGATAATTGTTTTTAATGAATTCGAACAAAAGTTTCGAAAAATCTCATCAAATTCTGGCACTCAGGCAGAAAAATATTTTGTAAATAGCAGATTTTAGATAAAAGTTTTGATAGTTAATTGAAAAAAAATTAGACTTACCCGTCTTCACTTGATACTTGAGAGTGGTGGCACAGTCTTCAATCAATTGCTGCAGATTGACAGCGCGATCTGGCACCTCCAAATCCAGCAGGCGTTTCATATCCTCCGGATGATGGAAATCCAAGACTTTTTCGTTGCGATCATTTGTGGCCTTGACGAAATCCAACAGCACATCAATGACTTTCAGGAGGAATTCTCGGGTTTCGGGTAGGGCTGTTTGGGTGGTGGGCAAAAGCTCTGCAAAAAAAACGAAGGAGAAGAAAATTTATCAAGATTAGAATATAAGAAATATTGATTTTTGCAATAATAAAAAGAAGAAACACAAACAATGGAATATGATATTGACAGCAGGTCCTTATCTTTGTGGCTTGTGGAGGATATGTTGCTGGTTTTCCGTTGTGCGGAAATACTGCATTTTTTATCTTTTTTGTTGTTAACTTTGAATAATGGTCGCAAGCCTTGGCTGGTAATATCCTCTCTCTCTTCCATGACACTGAGATTGATAAAAAGGTCAAAATATATTTTCACCCAATATTAAATTACACTTCAGGGGGAAATTGTTTTTTTTTGTGGTTGGCCATAAATGGCCCACTCCTCCCCCCAAAGCTTATTATTGCACACATACACACTTTTTTGAAGCAGATGCTGCTCCTGTGTTGAATGGCACATTCCAGATTCCTGTGCCTGAGTTATGTCGGCTTTATGTCAATTTTGAAACACTCTCGCCAGTCACTCTCTTTCCCTTCTCTCTTCAGACACTTTGCTGGGTGTGTGAACATCCCTTTTGTGTGCGGATGTCCTCCTCCTCCAACCCGCGTTAAAATGTTGTTACATTTCATTTATTTTGTCAAGATTTGCCTTGTAAGGACTTAAATAATTACTAATTGATGTTGTTCTGTAGCATTTGATTGTGTGTGTGTTCAGACGCGCCAGGCTACTTATTTTCCTCAAGGATTAAATTGTCAGAATAATGGATTTTTTAAGTAACATTTTAGTTAAGAAGAGGCAGTTATTTGTTAAGCGGAATTCAGAGGGGTTTGTTGTATAAATGTCCCATGTGTACTATATAAAGGAAGGCTTTTGGTCTTCTATGAGAAGAAAATTTTAAATAAATATTTCTGAATGTTCTTCCAAAGTGTATTTTTTTAATTTTTTCAATAATTGATTTTTTATAAGATTTTAATTTTTGGTCCCAACGTCGGGAAATTTAGTCTTTATGAAGAAACATCCGAGGTTGATTGACTTTCCGGCAGCAAAAACATGGTAATTAGCAGCACCAGATTCATGCATCTCGATATACACAGGACCACCTGGATCTCTCCTGATCAAGCAACGGAAGACATTCATCCAGTGTATTAGACGTTCGATCGATCCGAAGAGCGAATATCGATTCGGACCACTACCTTGTAGCAGCCAAGGTTCCCATTCGTCTTAATGTTGCAGCAAGGGCAAGAAACTCGACGTCGAAAAGCTGCAGACACAACAGATAGCCGAGGCCTACTCCGCTCAACTTACCCACCTGCTTGACGAAAGCACTTCTTGTCCCGATAATAGTATAGAAGCACAATGGCAAATAATTGCCCACTCCCTACAAACTGCAGCAAAAGCAACACTTGGGTACCAAAAACCACCACTAAGGAACCCATGGTACGATCAGGAGTGTCGTAATGCTACTGATGTGAAACACGCAGCGTATAGGGCAACACTGCAGACAGTAGCAACACGTAATGTGATGGAGAATTGTCGGGAGAAAAGGAGAGGGGAGAAACGTGTTTTGAGAAAAAAGAAGAGAGAACAAGAAAAACGTGAACGTGAGCAAATCGAAAGGTAGTAGTCAGAATGAAGTCCGAGTAAAACATCAATCCGAGGATGTTGGTGCAGGCACATCCTCCTGTAGAGATGAAGAAGGAAACCTGGTGACAGATACAGACAGCGTGTTGAGGATCTGGAAGGCTTCAGACCTGGCAAATCCACCATTGACCAGATTTTCACTCTGCGCCAAATCCTGGAAATGACCCACGAAAAACACATCGACACATTCCATCTATTTGTCGACTATAAAGCCGTGGTGTTTAAAGCCATGTCTACGTTCGGCATTCCAGCAAAATTAATACGGCTATGCAGGATAACTTTAAATGGCACAAGGTCAGCAGTTAAAGTCGCAAACGTCCTATCGGAGCCCTTCAATACCGAACGGGGATTCAGACAATGTGACAGTTTGTCGTGTGATCGTTTTAACATCCTGCTGGAAAAGGTCATACGAGATGCAAAGGTGAACAGAAATGGCACTTCGTAGATAAAACAACACATGGTACTCGAATACGCCGATGACATCGATATAATGGGTCGAACATTGCGAGCGGTAACAGCCACCTTTGAAGAAATTGAGAAGGAGTCTGCCAAAGTGGGTCTGGCAGACTCGGACCATCTGTGGAACTTGAGAACTACAGCTTCGAGGTTGTTAAAGATTTTATATACCTTGGTACCGCCATAAATAAAACGAATAACATCAGTTTTGCAATTCGGAGAAGGATTGTGATGGCCAACAGATGCTACTATGGTCTATGTAACCAGTTTAGAAACAAGACCACCTCCCGCCAGACCAAACTCACACATTACAAGACGCTGATACTACCCGTGCTGTGATATATATCTGAAGCATGGGTACTTGCGCAAGCAGATGAGACAGCTCTTGGGGCGTTTGAAAGAAAAATTCTCCGAAAATCTACGGCCCGATCTGCGACGACGGTGAATATCGGCACCGAATGAACCACGAGCTTTACCATATGTATACCATTTATGAATGAGGTTGCGACAACTCAAAAGACATTTAAAAGTGAGCCTAGTGATCGTTCCCGTAGAAGGGGAAGACCACGAATTAGATGTAAAGACCAAGTAGAAAACAACATCTTGGAACGTGGTCTTTGAAATTGGAGGAGATGCGCTCAATACCGACGCGCTTGGAAATCTTTTTTAAGCTCGGCTTATGGAACAACCGTTCTTTAAAAATATTTTTCGGGGACTATCAACAGGCGTGGATTTATTAAAAAGCCATGTTCTGGATGGATGAACTATTTTTTTAGAAAAATTTTTAACCCCACAACAGTGAATTTTTTGCAAAATTTTTTTTTTTTGAAGATTTACAACGTTTTAATTTGGTTTAAATGCCTCGATTAAGGCTACGGTACAGGTTGCTTAATGTTCCATTAAATTTCTTTCTTTAAAATTAATTTCAAAATAGTCGAACAATTTTCAGCACATTACTGAGCAATTTAATTTAAATTTCACACATTTTACAAAAATAAATATTTCCATTTCTCGGCAGACTTATTCAAATTCCTAAAATGGAGCATACCATCATACACGAAGTTGGAACGCGTAACAAATTTGTTGTCTAATAGAAAAATTCTTTAAAAAATTCCAGACAAAATAAATTGTTGGCCAATGACGGCAGTTCGGATTCTTTCGTTAGGTATACTCGAAGGAAAGCTAAGCACAAAATAAAACCTATCATCCCCCATAAGCTTTTACAAGTCAGGGACTAGCGAACGAACGAGTGTAGCGAAAGAGCGAAACTGTGTGTAGAGGTAATATCCTGTGACTAAACGGTTTATGTTTGTTTTATTTCAATTTAGGTCTTGAACATATTTGCTATGCCTGCAACGGCTGCTGTGAGGAAAGGTGGCTGGATGGATGGCTGACTGCCTGCCTGACGGGGTGGTGGTGGTAGTTTTTGTGGTACCCACACATTTGACTTTTCGTCCTTCGCTCCGCTCACATAAAAAATCTGTAACGTGGCGTGTGTGTTTCTGACTGTCATCTCCAGCCAAATTCGCCTCAACCATCAGTTCAATTTCATTGTACGTGAAGTGATTTATCACAAAACGAGGCAACGAGTGTCCTAGACATAAGGACACTTGAGTTATGAGTTAGAATGTTGCAACTTTTGTTTTTTCTGCTGTTACGTTAAGTTGGACAAACATTTTTATGCTCTGAACAATTGTTACCACCATTGACGATTGTATTCGAATTTCTTGTAAGGATATTTTAGGATTTTATTTTGTTCTATTTTGTTTTCTTTTTGGCTTCGTTTTCACTTTTTTTGCAATCATTTTGTTTTGTTCTGTTTTCTTAGTGGGCAGCTATTTGTAAGGACATTTAAGTATTTGTGCTTTTGACATGTGTAACATATGTTTGTAGTTTATGTGTGCGTGTGTTTGTGCATGTTTGGACAATTGTAACACAAGGCAAGAATGTTAAGTATTTATGTCCATTTATTTGCTCATTTAACACGCTGATGTCCTTCAGAGTTGGTTTATGTGTAAATATTTAGATATTTTTTTAAAGGAAATTATAGTTTTTTTTTGTCAAATCGATTTATTTTTTATCTATCCCAGGACATAATCCTACCCCGGCCCTTTTGAAGGACATATTTTTAAACGGGCTCAAGCATGGAGTTTTAAAAATACCAACATTGGCTGGATTTAAACAACTTTTGTTTTTGCTTGGTTTTTTTTAATTGGTTCAAAGTTTCCGTAAATTGTGATTTTTTAAATTTTTATAGAAGAACATTCAATGTGAAATGGATTAAAAAAATTGAAATGGAGTATTGTTTTTAATAACTTTTTTGAAGTTCATGGAGATAATTTTTTTTTTTTGGAAGATCCACAAAGTACACAACTGCCACGGAACTCTAACTTTCTGCGGATGTTTATTCCGAGCGTGGCAATATTTCGTGATATTTGCACCCTCTTGCCCGATTACAGGTCAACAGCACATCTTCCTTACATTGACATATTTTCCGAATATCATTAATATTCCATACAGCTTTTCTATTTACTTGACCAGATTCCCTTCACCGTGGGATGTGCTGTGATGTTCGGCTTATAATTGTGGCCTATCGACTCGACAAAACACAAAAAATTAAGTTTTCGGTCCATTTCATCCAAAAACAATTACCTGATCTTCTCCGAAAATCATAGACTTTGTCCTTGACCCTAACTGCAACTTCATGAAAGATTTCAAAGCGATTAGCGCTATGTTTCCGCCCTCTAATGTGGTAATGGGTTGCTAAATAAAATCTGAATACATAAGCACCTGTAAATGTAACTCCCACATCCGAGTACATACGACAATATAATTGGTATCAAATTAAAGGACAAACACTCTTCTTGGATAAACTATAGGTCCTTCTTTGATCCGAGTTCTTCAGTGGTAAATATATACGCCATAGAATACAATTTTTTTCATTTTTCACACAAAAGTCAGGGTCCATTTGACCTGCCAAATATTGACCGATCTTTATCAAAGCAGGCATGTTTATTATTTGGCCTGATTCCCTTCTCCATTTCGTTCGGGCCATAATTGCGGCCTCTGGAGCTACCAGAAAATCCGGAAAAATTAAGTATTTGGTCCATTTCATACCCTAAATATTAACCGATCATTACCAAAAACAAAAGAGGTCTTCATTGGCCAGAACCCATCCTACATGCAAAATTTTGTGAAGATTGGTCAATAACGGTGGTCTGTATAGTGTTTACAAATTATAATGGTTAGACGGACGGATACATGTCTAGATCGACTTAGTTAGTCGAAATATACTTAAAGGTGGGTCTAGGACCAATATTTCGCGGCGTTATAAACTCTTGGGGCTGCACAAAGCTACAAATATTTTTTTTACAAAAGCGAAGATTTTTTAAAGACTATTTTCAAGATTTTATTAATTTCTTTTTCGAGATGAGCTACATGATCAAAGTTGCAATGAAAAAGGAAAGCCGGAGAGATGCTACATTCCCACCATTATGCGACGCGTTTCAGAGCAGTTTTTTTCTTGTAGGGACGGACTTTTTTTCTATACAGACTATAATATTTTTCTTTCAACTGCATATTGAGCAACCTTAGGAAAATATGGAGGTGGCTTTGAACGCTAAGGCGTCGGACAACAATCAACAGATGCCATGGGAACCAGCCGGGCTCAAGCTGAATTTTTGAGTTTTTATTTGTTGATTGTTTTCTTGTTCATCCATCAAGGTTTCGATTTTTAAAAATCATTTGTTGGATGTTCTTTTAAAAAGTAAATTTTTAATATTTATTTAAAATCCTAACTTAACAGAGAATTTAAAAAATATATTTTTAAATTTTATTAATGCAAGGTTTTAATTTTTATATGGAGGGTATATTAATTTTGTCATTCCGTTTGTAACTCATCGAAATATTCATTTCCGACACTATAAAGTATATATATTCTAGATCAGGGTAAAATTCTAAGACGATCTAGCCATGTACGTCTGTCTGTCCGTCTGTTGTAATCACGCTATCTTCTGAAGGAATTGAGATAGGGTGCTGAAATTTTACATAGGTTTGTCTTTTGTCTGCAGGCAGGTCAAGTTCGAAAATGGGATATATTGGTCCACGTTTAGGCATAGCTCCCATATAACAGTACCTCCCAATTTTCGGTATTTTGCGTTTTTCAACCGAATACGCTGAAATTTGGTACATCGAGTTATATATAGGTCCACTTTTACTGGTAGCCCCCATATAACGGTACCTCCTAATTTTCAGTATTTTGGGGGTTTTGATCTTATTTTTCATCCGAATTGGCTGTAATTTAATATTTTGATTTCTTAATAGGTACCAATCTCTCCACAAAAAATTATGAATATAAGTCAATTTTTTGGCATAGCCCCCATATAAGAGTACCCCCAATTTTCGGTATTTTGGGGTTCTTGAGCGCGTTTTTCAACCGAATTCGCTGCAATTTGGTATTTTGTAGTCGTATATGGCAACAAACCTCTCTACCAAAAATTGTTAATATTCGTCCCCTTTTTGGGGTCGTCCCCATATAACCCCCTTTTCATATTAAAATAGTTATATGATTTGTTCCGTGTTCGGGGTTGGTTCTAAGGCTCTGTTGCAATCATTTCATCTGCGGAAGATACGAAAAAAAAAAACTAGAACATAAGGTTCGATAATTAACCTTATCTATTTATATATATGAACTGTAACCCGCATTTAGGCCTAGCCCCTGTGTGGGAAGTACCAGAAGGTGTGGACCGATATTCCCCATGTTCGAACATGAACTAATTTTGGAAGTAATGGGCAAAATTTGGATGAAATCAAAATTTTTTGAAACAAATTTGGTCCAAAGAAACATGGGGTCTAGGACTAATATTTAGAACCATAATCGGTTTATAGAAATTTCGGTATAGGTACACTTTTTGGTATGTTCCCTATGTTTTTATTTCAAGTACCTGTCAGTATATCTATGGTGGAGGGTATCCAACGTTCGACCCTGCCGAACCTAACGCTTTTTCATTTGTTTTATTTATTAAAGGTTCCATCATAGAGTGAATTAAAAAAAAATTGGCAAGAAAATCCAACCGAGAATGGTAAATTTTGTGTAATTTTTTTTTTTTTTTTTTGATTAAAAAAACTATTTTTTAAGAATTCAAAATGTAAAGTGAAAATAAATAAAAATATTATTAATTTAGTTTTTCTCCTCTGATTCAGAACCCAATAATCGATGTAATTATAAAATTTACTTTTCATATTCGAAATAGTTTCTTGACTTACCAAAAGCTGTTAATTTGCCCGTCTTTTCGGAAAGTTTATACCCATTTGGATTGAGCGACATTTTCTCCTCTGTAAAGAAAAAAATAAAAGAAATAATTAAAACAAACTATTTAAAAAAATTAATTTTTTCCAAAGTACATGCACTAAAATTATCCTTGATTATATAACAATTACAATGGGTTTTGTAAAATAAAATCGATATAATGAGAAATGGTAGGATGTGATACTTATGGGGAAAAATGACAATGACAAAATGTTGTACTCTTGTCTTTCTCTCTCTCTCTGTGTGGATTGGAATTGAATTGCCGAGTAGGAGGTCCAAAAAAAGGAATAAGGTCTTTTATGTACAAGGACTTGTGAAGGTTAAATGTGAATGCTATATGTATATAAAAGAGGAGGGGGAAGAGGGGGTGGATGGATGGGAAATATGGCAGACATAATAAAATACATGTGCGTAAAAATGTGCGTAGTGTGAGTCGGGCTGTGTTATGTAAACTTGTAATTATTTTAAATAGGGAGAGTGGTGGGGGATAGAGGGGTATCCATGTATTTGTTGTTGTAAAATTTGCTTTGTGTTGTTGTTGTGGTATTTTATTTGTTTTGTTGTTGGTGTCGAAAAAGCCAGTGTAGAGAAATTTGCAATTATCTTACCAATTATTTTGCGGAGATCTTCGATGTATTGCCTTAAGAAAATCACTTTGACTGATTTGCTAACAACAACGGTGGCGAATAGAATAGAATTGAATATGCGAAAGGTGGTCGATCTGAATAATGAACAAACGAACGAACGTAGGAAACGAAACGATTAAATACAAACGAACGAGGGAACGATTGAGTTTGATTAATTTTTTTTCAATAGAAATAAAAAAGTGAAAAGAAAAAAATGATGATTCAACGCAAAAAATCGAGTGAGTAGTTGGTTTATTTATTGAATAGGTTAATAGTTTAAAAATAAATTATAATGAAATAAAATATTTTTTCAAATAAAAATTATTTGAATAATAAAAACAAAAAAATAAAAAAAAAATAAAAATTATTTTATTTATTAATAAATGTTATTAACATTTAATTAAGCACTACTATTTTTATTAAATTTTCTAACAAAAAGCCATCTAAAGTTAGTCAAGATTTGTTTCTCTAACATATAAATTTAATAAAATTTTATAACATTTCTCTCTCACTTTTATTTTTAAATGAAAGGTTTTGGATTTTTTTTTATTTAAAGACTTAAAGCACTTTTCTTTTTTTTTCAGAAGATGACCAAAATTCACAAATTTATTTCAATCACAAATTGAATTTTTTTATTTTTATAAAAAAACAAAATATTTTTTTTATTCACTGTTGGAACTCCAGCCGAATTTCGGGACGGACACAAAAAGGAAAGAGCAGCTTTACTGTTCGACGTTCTGAGGAGCTGTGTGCTATATGCTATGTTCAGGTCTCCTACGAAGCCATTATTTCAAAATGGCTTTGTAGCCAGTCCTCCCTGGCCCCACCAAAATGCCCCCCACAAATTTCTTTATGAACTGCGCATATCCTACATTTACTTGGTACATAACATGGTATCCCCAAAAAAAAACACGAATGAAACGAACCAAGGCATCCTTGAAGCTCCACACAAACACACACACAAAACGATGACGTCACACCATGCAAAGGCCATGTTGTTTTTAAAGCAAAAGAAGGCGGAGTTAGATGCTTTAAATAAATGGACAATTTTGCTGGGGAATCCTGTAAGGACACACCTTTTTCTCAAGAAAAAAAAATACTACGATTGAGGGGGCAGTGAGGGGGGATTTATTCCATTTGCATTGATTTCAAAAAGTAAACTTTGTCAAGCTTAAGTAATTGTTTATCAATAAAGTCTATTGTGTTAGTGTGTGCGTGTGACTGTGCATTTTACAGCCTTCTTTGCATATACAACGATAACAATTTGAATTTAAAGGATTAAAAAAAGGACTTCGTTAAAGGTATGAAAATGTAATCTTTATGCAACAACACTCAGCACAACTACCTTGAAGAGTTTCTTGATCATAATAGTAAAATAAAAAATCACTCAATTTTCTCCCTTTCGCATTTTTCTAAAAGGATAATAAATTCCCTCATTCATCTTCGAAATAGGTCAATGAGAAAAAAAAGAAAATCCTTGGTCTTTATGAGATTATTCTATTAATTTTATTTGGTAACATATCAAAGTAACAACAGAATGTCTCCATAATATAGAAAGATGAAGGAGGAGGAGAACAAAAAATCGCAAGGATTTTTTTGCCATTGTTTTCCCTCCTTCAAGGATAGCTGCAATAACAATGTAGAAGGACATTGTCATAACAAGAAGAACAATCTAATTCAATGTTATTTGAAAACTATTTGTATATTTGATAAATGTTTTCCCAGTAGCTGCTGCAGAAAATTTGTCCTTATGCCAAGGAATTTTGAATTGAAATATTTCTGTCTTTTTTTTGGAGTACAACAAAAATGTTGCAATATGTGCAATTTAAAACACAAAAAAAAATTAACATACTCTAATTTTGGATGTGGAGTTTTTAAATAATATTTTCTTAAATTAATGAAAATATTTTTTTTTCTAATGGATTTTATATGTGTAAATTTTTTAAATATATTTTTTTAAGGACAATATTTTTTTTCAAAGACGAGTAAAGGCTTGTTTTTTTTTTTTAAATACTTTTCAGGACCATCCAAAGCCAGTATTATTTTCAGGGCTCTACAAGACGTAGAATTTTCATAGGCGAGATTGTTAAAAAACAAGATTGTTAAAGAATATTTTTCAAAAGCCATCGAAGACGGATTTTTATACCTTATACAACTATGTTGTCAGGGAATTATAGCTTTGTGAAGCCCAAAAGTTTGTAACGCCGCGATTTATTAAAGAATATTTTTCACGATACAGGCCACACTATGGACCAATCTTCATGAAATTTTGCCAACTGTAGGATGGGTTTATTAAATGAATACCCCAATTGATTTTGGTAAAGATCATTAATATTTAGGGGAAACTGAAATTGTGGAAATACTTAATTAAAGAATCGGTTTTTCTGGTCGCTCCAGAGGCCGTGGATTTATGGTCAAGCGAAATTTTACATGGAGAAGGGAATCGGGCCAAAGAATAAGCATACCGCTTTTGATAAAGATCGGTCAATATTTAGCGGGTCAAATGGACCCTGACTTTTGTGTGAAAAATAACAAAATTTTTATTCTATGGCGTATATATTTACTCCTGAAGGACAAAGACCCGAGAAGTTGATAATATATCCAAGAGGAATGGTTGACCTTTAAATTTATACCAATTATATTGTCGTATGTACTCGGATAACTCGGGAGTTACATGTAAATATTTACAGGTGGCGGAAATAGAGGGCGGAAATAAAGTGGTGATCGCTTTGGAATTTTCCATGAGGTTCTAGTTATGGTCAAGGACAATGCTATATATTTTGGTGATGATCAGATTATAGTTATGGAATGAATTGGACCGAACTGAGGCTTGGATTTTTTTTTTGAATATTTTTCAAGGGCCAATAATAGCAGCCGTGGTAAAAATATTTTTCAACACAACCCACGGTGTGGATTTATTGGACAATTAATTAACTAGGCTGGTTTAAATATATATTTTTTAAGGACAATTCTATGCTTGGATTTTTTAAATGTGTTTTCAAGGGATTTCATACTTTGGATGGATTAGGATTTTTGAAGAACATTTTTCTAGGACCATTGAAATTTTTTTTTTTCAAGGACGAGTAATGGCTTGCTTTTTTTTTAAATACTTTTCAGGGCCATTCAAAGGCGTGGATTTTTTCAAGAATATTTTTCAACCGGCTAACACAGGAATGTTAAAGGAATATTTTTCAAGGGCCAACTGAGGCGTGGATTTATTAAAGAATATTTTTCAAGGGCCAACTGAGGCGTGGATTTATTAAATAATATTTTTCAAGGACCAACTGAGGCGTGGATTTAAAAAACATTTTTTAAAGGGCCAACTGATTTTATTAAAGAATCGATTTTTTCAAGGGCCAACTTTTTTTTAAATCTAATACTTTTCAAAGGCCATCCAAGGCGTAGATTTTTTAAAGAATATTTTTCAAGGGCAAACTGAGGCGTGGATTTATTAAAGAATATTTTTCAAGGGCCAACTGAGGCGTGGATTTATTAAAGAATATTTTTCAAAGGCCAACTGAGGCGTGGATTTTTTAAAGAATACTTTTCAAAGGCCAACTGAGGCGTAGATTTTTTAAAGAATACTTTTCTTTTCAAGGGCCAACTGAGGCGTGGATTTATTAAAGAATACTTTTCAAGGGCCAACTGAGGCGTGGATTTATTAAAGAATATTTTTCAATATTTTTCAAGAATACTTTTCAAGGGCCAACTGAGGCGTGGATTTATTAAAGAATATTTTTCAAGGGCCAACTGAGGCGTGGATTTATTAAAGAATACTTTTCAAGGGCCAACTGAGGCGTGGATTTATTAAAGAATACTTTTCAAAGGCCAACTGAGGCGTGGATTTATTAAAGAATATTTTTCAAGGGCCAACTGAGGCGTGGATTTATTAAAGAATATTTTTACAAGGGCCAACTGAGGCGTGGATTTATTAAAGAATACTTTTCAAGGGCCAACTGAGGCGTTTTTTAAAGAATATTTTTCAAGGGCCAACTGAGGCGTGGATTTTTTAAAGAATATTTTTCAAGGGCCAACTGAGGCGTGGATTTTTTAAAGAATATTTTTCAAAGGCCAACTGAGGCGTGGATTTATTAAAGAATATTTTTCAAGGGCCAACTGAGGCGTGGATTTTTTAAAGAATATTTTTCAAGGGCCAACTGAGGCGTGGATTTTTTAAAGAATATTTTTCAAAGGCCAACTGAGGCGTGGATTTTTTAAAGAATATTTTTCAAGGGCCAACTGAGGCGTGGATTTATTAAAGAATATTTTTCAAAGGCCAACTGAGGCGTGGATTTATTAAAGAATATTTTTCAAAGGCCAACTGAGGCGTGGATTTATTAAAGAATATTTTTCAAGGGCCAACTGAGGCGTGGATTTATTAAAGAATATTTTTCAAGGGCCAACTGAGGCGTGGATTTTTTAAAGAATATTTTTCAAAGGCCATCCAAGGCGTAGATTTTTTAAAGAATATTTTTCAAAGGCCATCCAAGGCGTAGATTTTTTAAAGAATACTTTTCAAAGGCCATCCAAGGCGTAGATTTTTTAAAGAATATTTTTCAAAGGCCATCTGAGGCGTGGATTTTTTAAAGAATATTTTTCAAGGGCCAACTGAGGCGTGGATTTTTTAAAGAATATTTTTCAAGGGCCAACTGAGGCGTGGATTTTTTAAAGAATATTTTTCAAGGGCCAACTGAGGCGTGGATTTATTAAAGAATATTTTTCAAGGGCCAACTGAGGCGTGTATTTATTAAAGAATATTTTTCAAAGGCCAACTGAGGCGTGGATTTTTTTAAGAATATTTTTCAAAGAATATTTTTCAGAATATTTTTCAAGGGCCAACTGAGGCGTGGATTTATTAAAGAATATTTTTCAAGGGCCAACTGAGGCGTGGATTTATTAAAGAATATTTTTTGGATTTATTAAAGAATATTTTTTTTGAGGGCCTAAGGCGTGGATTTTTTAAAGAATATTTTTTCAAAGGCCATCCAATTTTTTTGAGGACTTTAAAAGGCGTAGATTTCTTAAAGGCCATCCAAGGCGTAGATTTTTTAAAGAATACTTTTCACGGGCCAATAGAAGACATAGATTTTTTAAAGAATACTTTTCAAAGGCCAGCCAAAACGGATTTTTTTTTAAAGAATATTTTTTGTAGATCCTGCAAGGCATGCATTTTTTAAATAATATTTTTTAAAGTGTAAATATTTTAAAGAATATTTTGGTCAAGTAATATCTAAACCACTGGGCATTTCAGATATGTTTATTATTTTGTTAACATAAGTAGTTTACCCACGTTTCTCTAAAAATTAAAAAAAATTATTGATAAGATCTTATCAAAACTATGTCATTGTTGAAGTTTTTAAGTATTCGGCACTTAGAGATACAAGAAACTATTTTGGATTTTACGATTTTAATAACCATATGGTGTATCGTTCAGGATTGGCGAATGCTCTTTGGTCTACCTTCTTACCAAGATTTTTGAATATAGATAGTATATTTTCTGGGAAATTCCATGTAGATTATACTTTAGAACAGATGACAAACAAACTTTCAAAATGCATTTCCATAATTCAATTATGAATATAAATAATCATACTCGAAGTAAGTGTTTCTAAGAAATGAAATAAAATGTGCATTCTCCCGAATGCATTTCATTCATTCCCAACGAAACCACTTTGAACCACTTCTTTTGCTATCATTTCATTCAATTTGCATGTGTACTCGCAACACTTTAATTTTATCTCTTCCCTATGCAATTAATTATTAACAATATGGACAATGTTTACAAATACTTTCAAAAATATCAGTAGCCAACCTTGCCTCCTTCTCACCTGAACATGTTTCCAGATTAAAATAGAATTTGTCACTTAAGTTGATAAACAAATCGACAATAAAGCTCAACGACAAATCACCGATATTTGGGGTTCTTCTATTAGATTAGGGCCACTTAAAATGCTGCCTCAAATTGGCCTGTAACCAATTATAATTAACCAAGTTATCAGCTATTAACCACAAAAAAATATGATGGTTGTGTGGAATCTGATTAGCAGCACGGGGAACAAAAAATAAATCATTGACAATGACAAAGTGTTGGGAGTTGCAGGAAAGAAAAAATTCCAACATATGCCAAAGTGGCCAAGGGTAATGGATAGGGAGGTAGGTATTTTGCTTTCACCTGCATACCCTCCAAATTGGTTTGGTGGGTGGTTGAAATATCACCTTTTTCGCACACACACACTGTTTTGACAACATCACCTAAATTGATTTGTTTTTATTTATCAGAATTTGTTTCAATTTTTTTCTGTTTCACTGTCCACTGACATCTGAGTTACTTATCTGCTACCGGAGTTGAATTTTTATTTACTTTTTTTTTGTTATTTCTATCTATTGATAGCTCCAAATGATATGTCAATCTCCGTTAATGTGCACAATTGTCAAGTATTGGGACAAATTGGTAAATTCCAAAACGAAAGTTTTGCTAAAAATGTTGTTAGTCTTTCATAAACACTTTAACCTGACGCATGTTGAAAACAATTGTGAAACGTGAAAAATATTGAAAATAAATAGTATACTTAAGGGAATTTTAAATTTCTAATAAAAAACGAAAAAAATGTTTTGAAAAAAATAAACCAAATTAAAAACAAATATTTTGGATGTTCAATAAAGAGTGTAAAAGTGTGCAAACAACGAAAAGAAAATTGAAAACCCGCTGAAGGAAAAAACAAAAATTGAGATTTCTCTACGAAGTGGTGAAATAATTTGTGGTTAGTATATATAAATGTGGTGATTTTCTACCATATCCAAAAACATAACCACGGCGCAGATTTGTTAAGGATAGTTTTCGGAGGAATCTACAAGGCGTAGATTTTTTAAACAATATTTTTCCAATGAGTATCGGGGCGTAGATTTTTAAAGAAGGAATATCAGGAACGTAGGCGTAAATAGGCGTGGATTTTTAAAGAAGGAATATCAGGAACGTAGGCGTAAATAGGCGTGGATTTTTAAAGAAGGAATAAAATAAACGTAGGCCTAAATAGGCGGGGATTTTTAAAGAAGGAATAAAAGAAACGTAGGCCTAAATAGGCGTGGATTTTTAAAGAAGGAATAAAAGAACGTAGGCCTAAATAGGCGTGGATTTTTAAAGAAGGAATAAAAGAAACGTAGGCCTAAATAGACGTGGATTTTTAAAGAAGGATAAAAGAAATGTAGGCCTAAATAGGCGTGGATTTTTAAAGAAGGAATAAAAGAAACGTAGGCCTAAATAGGCGTGGATTTTTAAAGAAGGATAAAAGAAATGTAGGCCTAAATAGGCGTGGATTTTTAAAGAAGGAATAAAAGAAACGTAGGCCTAAATAGGCGTGGATTTTTAAAGAAGGAATAAAAGAAACGTAGGCCTAAATAGGCGTGGATTTTTAAAGAAGGAATAAAAGAAACGTAGGCCTAAATAGGCGTGGATTTTTAAAGAAGGAATATCAGAAACGTAGGCGTTAATAGGCGTGGATTTTTAAAGAAGGAATAAAAGAAACGTAGGCCTAAATAGGCGTGGATTTTTAAAGAAGGAATAAAAGAAACGTAGGCCTAAATAGGAGTGGATTTTTAAAGAAGGAATAAAAGAAACGTAGGCCTAAATAGGCGTGGATTTTTAAAGAAGGAATAAAAGAAACGTAGGCCTAAATAGGCGTGGATTTTTAAAGAAGGAATAAAAGAAACGTAGGCCTAAATAGGCGTGGATTTTTAAAGAAGGAATAAAAGAAACGTAGGCCTAAATAGGCGTGGATTTTTAAAGAAGGAATAAAAGAAACGTAGGCCTAAATAGGCGTGGATTTTTAAAGAAGGAATAAAAGAAACGTAGGCCTAAATAAAAGAAACGTAGGCCTAAATAGGCGTGGATTTTTAAAGAAGGAATATCAGAAACGTAGGCCTAAATAGGCGTGGATTTTTAAAGAAGGAATAAAAGAAACGTAGGCCTAAATAGGCGTGGATTTTTAAAGAAGGAATAAAAGAAACGTAGGCCTAAATAGGCGTGGATTTTTAAAGAAGGAATAAAAGAAACGTAGGCCTATATAGGCGTGGATTTTTAAAGAAGGAATAAAAGAAACGTAGGCCTAAATAGGCGTGGATTTTTAAAGAAGGAATAAAAGAAACGTAGGCCTAAATAGGCGTGGATTTTTAAAGAAGGAATAAAAGAAACGTAGGCCTGAATAGGCGTGGATTTTTAAAGAAGGAATAAAAGAAACGTAGGCCTGAATAGGCGTGGATTTTTAAAGAAGGAATAAAAGAAACGTAGGCCTAAATAGGCGTGGATTTTTAAAGAAGGAATAAAAGAAACGTAGGCCTAAATAGGCGTGGATTTTTAAAGAAGGAATAAAAGAAACGTAGGCCTAAATAGGCGTGGATTTTTAAAGAAGGAATAAAAGAAACGTAGGCCTAAATAGGCGTGGATTTTTAAAGAAGGAATATCAGAAACGTAGGCGTTAATAGGCGTGGATTTTTAAAGAAGGAATAAAAGAAACGTAGGCCTAAATAGGCGTGGATTTTTAAAGAAGGAATAAAAGAAACGTAGGCCTAAATAGGCGTGGATTTTTAAAGAAGGAATAAAAGAAACGTAGGCCTAAATAGGCGTGGATTTTTAAAGAAGGAATAAAAGAAACGTAGGCCTAAATAGGCGTGGATTTTTAAAGAAGGAATAAAAGAAACGTAGGCCTAAATAGGCGTGGATTTTTAAAGAAGGAATATCAGAAACGTAGGCCTAAATAGGCGTGGATTTTTAAAGAAGGAATAAAAGAAACGTAGGCCTAAATAGGCGTGGATTTTTAAAGAAGGAATAAAAGAAACGTAGGCGTTAATAGGCGTGGATTTTTAAAGAAGGAATATCAGAAACGTAGGCGTTAATAGGCGTGGATTTTTAAAGAAGGAATAAAAGAAACGTAGGCCTAAATAGGCGTGGATTTTTAAAGAAGGAATAAAAGAAACGTAGGCCTAAATAGGCGTGGATTTTTAAAGAAGGAATATCAGAAACGTAGGCGTTAATAGGCGGGGATTTTTAAAGAAGGAATAAAAGAAACGTAGGCCTAAATAGGCGTGGATTTTTAAAGAAGGAATAAAAGAAACGTAGGCCTAAATAGGCGTGGATTTTTAAAGAAGGAATAAAAGAAACGTAGGCCTAAATAGGCGTGGATTTTTAAAGAAGGAATAAGAGAAACGTAGGCCTATATAGGCGTGGATTTTTAAAGAAGGAATAAGAGAAACGTAGGCCTATATAGGCGTGGATTTTTAAAGAAGGAATAAAAGAAACGTAGGCCTAAATAGGCGTGGATTTTTAAAGAATGAATAAAAAAACGTAGGCGTAGATAGGCGAGGATTTTTTAAGAATAATTTTCCAAAGTCTAAGGAGGATTTTTTTTAATGAATAATTTTTTAATGTTTGCAAATTTGAAAAAAAAAAAATTGAAACCCGATTAAGAAATTAAAAAAAAAATAGAGATTTCTAAGAAGTGATGAAACAGTTTGAAAAATTTTGTTAGTATAAAGTTGTAATTTTTATAAGAATATTTTTCGAAGACTCTACAAAGTGTAGATTTTTTAAAGAATATTTTTTCAAGGAATATCAGATATGCAGACCAAAATAGGAGTGGATTTTTAAAGAATATTTTTTAAAGATCTAAACAGGCTTGATTTTTAAAGAATATGTATTTCAGATTCTAAACAGGCGTGGATTTTTTAAATAATTTGTTTTTTGAAAGACCCTACAAGACATGGACTTTTTAAAGAATATTACGAAAAGAAAATTGAAAACCCATTGAAGAAACAAAAACAAAATTTGAGATTTCTAAGAAGTGGTGAACTAATTTTTGGTTAGTATAAAATTTAAAAATTACAAATTTTATTCCATTTCCAAATCTGAAAAGATCTCCATCTGGTATAAAGATTTGATTTATTTCAAAAATTAAGGTTAATTTATTCTTATTGAAATAAGTTATTTGTGAAGCCTGGTGTTTCAGATTGGCATGATGTGGGAGGTACCTCAGCCTCATGGCAAATGGGGGTATATACACTTTGCTACGAGAAAAATGGGCCTAATCGAAATATTGTTTTGTGGACAATTAACAATTTTCGTCCATAAGTGAATGAATAATCGATTTCACACAGACTTAGCATATCCTAATATTTCTTGCAAACTTAAATCCTGTTCGGAGACGTGAAATATCTATCCACTATTTCTGATACCTCTCCATAATATGGCACACATTTTGTCCATAATTAAATCATCAGAATTTGTACCAAACTTCCATAATTTAATATTTTTATCAAACCTGTTTAGTGTTCGAGTCTACTTCCTCTAGTAACTTCCCCACAAAGGGTCAAAATTTGGAAAATTTGTTATTCTCATATAAAACGAAGGGAAAATCCAAATTTATCCGACCTTGATCAGGTCCTCCACTTCTGATACAATATAACGCTAAGAGAATGCCCGCTTTGAACCAAACTTTGTTCAGCATAATGTTTTTGTTTTTTTTTTTCATTGATCCTCCCCCTGCACATAGCTAAATTTTTACCAGACCTAGATTAGGTCAAAACGTTCTGGGATATCTCCCAAGTGAGTGTTAAATATAGGTAAATCAAATATCAAGCTAATGGATTGTCAAATGTGATTCAAATTTTGCACATAATAACGTTTTCATCAAACCGATATAAAATCCGAAGATCGGTCTTTTCGGTCCACTCCTTATGGTATATTCCCCATGATGTTTCAAACATGTAAAATTGATATGAAGCTAATGGAGTATCTTTAAAACTTTCATTAAATTCCGACGCCCGATAGGTTCTGTAAATCAACATCCCAACTCCTTCAAATTCCCGCTCAAAAAACAGAAACTTTTCAAACAACTAAAACATTAAGGGCAAAAATACACGATAGAGTCCAGAATTATAGACCAAAAACCCCTTAAAAAGGTATTGAAAATGGGGTATATCGATCCACGTTTTGGTACAGCGCCCATACATGCACTTACTCAGGATTTCACTTCGGGGGAAGCCTGCTGGTTCGATATGAACATTATCGAGTCCTTCCAATTTGGTCTCCTGATTTCTTTGAAGGCGAGACAATTTTGTTCAAAAGATTATGGATTTAGGTCTATATTTTGACATATTCCACGTAATAATGTGCTGCCCATTTTCGATATTTTGGAGGTTTTAATCCCATTTCATCGTCCTGTCCACCATTTACAGAAGTTTGGACGAACCTATGGGAGCTATCTCAAATTTGAATTTTCATAAATTTTAAAAATATGCAGCCCTTTTATAGATATATTGGAAAATACGTCTATTTTCGGCCCTTTAGAATATTTTTAAAAAACTCCAGACCAATTGTAGATCACTGAAAAAAATATTTTTTAGAAAACCCCCCACTAATTAAAGAACGGGACCGATCATATAATACCCTAAACAACTACCATGAAAATCTAACTTTCTGCGTTTCTTTATTCTGAGCCTGGAAATATTTGCACTCTCTTGACGGATTATATGTCAACAGATCCACTTTCTAACCCTGGCATATTTTCAAAATTTTGTTTTCCCCGGGTGAATATTTACGCTATAAAAGGTTTTGGTTGATTTGACCCTCGAAATATCTAAGCTGTCATTCTAAGTTTTTGGTCAAATCCCCTTCACCGTGTAAATATGTGAGGTTCTGCATATATTAACGGCCTCAAGAGCGACTAGAAAATCAGACTATAGTAAATCCTTCGCCCTAAAAAGGCATAAAAATAAAACTCAATAAAGTTTTCGGTTCATTGCACCCCTTAATTATTTTCCCAACATCACTGAAAATTGTGGTCGTTGTCATTGACCATAACCGAAACGATCAGCGCAACATTTGCGATCTCTAGAGAGGTAGTAATAGTACTAGACAATATCATAACACATAGACACCTTTAAATATTAAAGAATACCTCCCACATCGGAGTACATACAACCAATGTAATTGGTATCAATTTAAGGGTCAACCACTCCTCGTGGATATACCATATACTTCCCTTATCTATATCCTTCAGGAGCAAATATATACTCAACAGAATACAAATACATCATAGTTGTGTAGAGTAAAAAATCCACCCTTTTTAAGATTCTTATAAGGATATTTTGAAATAAATTACGCATGTTATACATCCTTGAATAGAAATAATTTTAGGAAATCGAAACCTTTGGAGATCCATAAAAAAATATTTAAAAATTCCTTGAAAATTCCATCTTAGAAGTTTAATGCAACATTTAAAGGAAATTGAATGAGATTGTGGGAGCTATATCTAAATCAGAAGCGATTTTCACAAAATTCACAAGGTTGGCCTTTGGGCCAAATAAGTGAGCTGTACGAAGTTTTATCTCAAAAAAAAAACCTCCTGACATTTTAAAGACGTTTTTTATTTCCATATAGGTTGGAGGTTTTTATGATAAAAATTCGGAGTTATTTTGAAGATTTTAATTTGAATCGAGGGGAACTCTCAGGCAGGCCTCATCTCCTTATTCCTCTGATAGCAATAATGATTACGTCTAGTCTATGTAAAACACTTAGTTGTGTATACGAGAAATGTGTAGTTATCTTACATCAAGCTGTATCGAGAAAAAAAAAGGTTTTTGTTTGGGATATAAAATGAGTTTTTCCACATAATCTATTACCAAATATCCTTCAAAGTTTATCCCTCTATCTCAGTCTCTGACACTTTCATTTGGGAACAGGGTTTTCTTTTTCCAATCACAAATACACACATCGAACACAGATTCTGCTTACGAACTTTAATTTTCAATACACACACATACCAACGCACTATGTACTTCAGTTTATATAATAATCCTCTTCTATATATCTGAATATATATACACACACAACTTCATTTTCAAATATCATTACAAAAAAAGAAATGAAGTTTAATTTTTTTTTTTGTTTTTGCATTTTTGATTCGTACCTTTGTTTTCTTGACTATTTAAATAGTGATGATAAGCTCGATAACCCAAATACGCGAAAATATTTTCACAATTTTTTTTTAATATTTTTTGTTGTTGGATTTGATTTGTTTGTTGCCACTTTTCAATTCCGAGAGTGGAAAGCTGGTGGAAAATGTATTTCACTTGAAAATGTGTGTCAGGATCAGACGTCTCCACCAAAATGGCGTTTTCCGTTTGCTCGGCATCACTACTTATATAAAATACGAAACGAGAATAGGCGACAAAACGAATGGCGAGTTTTTCGGCTCGTTTCGTTTTTTTTTTCGATTTTTTTGGTGGGAGTCGGATACAGAATTAGTTTTTTTTTGGACAACCAAAGCAGAGAACAAACAAGCATGACAAACAGGGATACAAAAAAAGAAGAAAAAAACAGGGAAAACAAAAGTCCTTGCTAAACCAAAAAAGCAGACAAGGACTTATAAGTTACCTACACACACACACACACGTTATGAAGGTAGTTGTTAGTTTTTCTTTCGGATTGTAATCATAAGTGATCCATTTAAATTTGTCCCTAGTTGGCGAATTATATAATGAACAAGAACAAACAACAGCAGCAACAACAGCATTCACTATATCCTCCCACTATCCTTGCAAACACAGTTTGCCATTTGAAATGAGCACAGAAACTGACATACTTGGCATTTGGAGAAGATGATGAAGAAGAAAAAAACCTAATCGTCCATTACCTTATGGTTGATTGGTATCAACACCAGTGTATTATGTGTTTGTATGTATATATGTGTGTGTGTGTACTTTGTTCAAAGGATAGTTGTATGCTAGAACGCTTCATTGGCCAAGAATTGTTACAAATATCGCCATAGATAACCAGTGTAGTTTAAAAATTGCATTTTAAGTACCATTGGGCCTACATTTAGAGCTAGGCACTTTACCTCGCGGCCATCCATTGTTCAATATTTGTTCAATGTTTGTCTCTCGGCAATTCCGAATTCCATTGTTCACAGCATTGCACACTTTACACATTGTGTAACACAGTTGCAAAATATATAAACTTAAATTTAATGCAAACACCGAAGTGCCAAGAGCGATGCTGACAGTGTGGCGTATTTATTTAGGTTCTAAATAAATGAAAATATATTCAAATAATCCACACATATATAGATCTTAAAAAAAATATTTTCAAATAATTCACGCCCTTGTGGACCTTGAGAAAAATATTTTTTTTAATTGGCATATGTCCGCAACTTCGTTAGCGAATGTAGGAAATATTTAAACATGTATTAACATATTATTTTATTTTCATAGAAAACTGCATATGTCTGAAAAAACAATCCACACATAAATATCGACCATAAATTAAATTTGAGTACCATTTAGCACCAAATTTCATGATTCGAGCTCTAAAGGTTCACCCAAATTCAAATTTTACCAAGTTTTCCATTTAACACACATTATTTCCCTAAGTACCCTCCTCAACCATTTAACAAAACTTCCTTCATACCCCGATCCTACACCCCCACAATGATTCCAAATTCATATTTCAGGATACCAACTCTATTGGTTCACCCACAATTCAAATTGTACCAAATTTAGTAGTACGAATTTCTAAAACTTCCTAAATATCCCAATCCTACACACCGACAATGATTCTAAACCCACTTCCCACTCCCTACTTCATAGGTTCAAATTGTACCAAATTTTGTACACAGTAGTACCAATTCCAAAACTTCCTATATACTCAATCCTACACAATTTAAATTGTACCAAATTTAGTACACATTAGTACGAATTTCCAAAACTTCCTTCTTAACCCAAACCAACACCCCCACAGTGACCCTAAATCCATGTTTCAGGATTCCAACACTATCAGTTGACCCACAATTCAAATTGTATAAAATTTAGTACACAGTACTAAATTTCCAAAACTTCAACATACCCCAATCCTACACCTCCACAGTGATCCTAAATCCAAGTTTTAGGATTCTGAATCTTTCGGTTCACCCACAATTCAAATTGTACCAAATTTAGTCCAAAACTTCTTACATACCCCAACCCTATACCTCCACAGTGATCCTAAATCAAAATTTCATGATTTCAACTCTATCGGTTCACCCACAATTTAAATTGTACCAAATTTAGTACACATTAGTATAAATTCTAAAACTTCCTACATATTTCAATCTTACACCTCAACAGTGATCCTGACCCCAAATTTCATGATTCTAGCTCTATTGGTTCACCTAAAATTCAAATTGTACCAAATTTTGTACCATTTAGTACTCATAAGTATTAATTTGTTAAACTGAATCCTGACCCAAATCCTACATGCCCACAATGATCCTAACTCCAAACGTCATTGTTCCCGCTCTATCGGTTCACCCAAATCCAAATTGTACCAATTATAGTACGATTTAGTACTTTTCTTACACATAAGTAAACATTTTCCAAAACTACGTACATATCCCAATCCTAAACTCCAACGGTAATGTTAATTTCAATTTTCAGGATTCCAGCTCGATTTGTACCTCCAAATCAAATTTGTACCAAATATAGTACCATATAGAACTTTTCGTACACATGAGTACACGCTTTCCAAACTCTCCTCATATCGACCCTATTTCTCAACCTTCATTTGCATTCCAAATATCAAGTTTTTAGCTCAATCCATTCACACGCTACGAAATTGTACCAAATTTAGTACATTTCAGTACTTTTCGGATACTTATAGTTCGAATTTCCAAAAAGCCCTTTGCTATATCTATTCAACACTCCATCAGTGACCCTCAATCCAAATTTCAGAGTTCTAGCTCTATGGTTCGCCAAATACAAATCATACCATATTTAGAACTTTTTAGTACTTTTCGTACCGTTTTAGTACGAATTTCCAAAAACCCAGCCTTATATGTCACATTTGGACCAAGAGTGACACTCACCTAAAATTTCAAGATTCTAGCTTTAAATCAGTCTATCACTTTGTTCTTTTATTAGTATAGATTAAATTTGTACCAAATATAGTACCATATAGTACTTTTCGTAAACATGAGTACACGCTTTCAAAACCATATCCTTAAATAGACTCTACATTTCAACCCTAATTCGCATTCCAAATTTAAAGTTTTTACCTCTATCCATGCACATGCTACGAAATTGTACCAAATTTAGAACTTATAGTTCAAATGTCCAAAAAACCCTTTGGTACATATATTCTTGATCCTCATTCCAAATTTCAGAGTTCTAGCTCTACCGGTTCGCCAAATACAAATGGTTTCACATTTAGGTACTTTTCCTACCGTTCTAGTACGAATTTTCAAAAACCCAGCCTCATCTGTCACCTTTGGACCAAGAGTGACCCTCACCCAAAATTTCAAGATTCTTGCTTCAGCTGTTTCAACTGGGTGTTGATGAATCGTTAAATCAGTCAGTCAGGCAATCAGTCAATCACTTTACTCTTTTATTAGTATAGATAAGCCCACGCCTATAATTGGATAATTGGAAATTCCATAAAATAAAAAAGTTAGTTGGTCCTTGAAAACATATTTAACATTTTAAGTCTTTAATTGGTCCTTTAAAGAAATTTAAAAAAACACTTTTTTTTTAATTTATATAATTTTCGAATAGTGTAAAAAAATCCCTACAAAGTAGAAATAAGTAAATGGCACATCGTAGCTGAACGCCTACAGTTTTGCGTTGTGTGTAAATATCATCACCATCTATCTTCCATGCAAATGCACACATTATTACACACCTCTGCACATAGATTTTTCGTATGTACAGACATTTGGCCATGTATCCATCCACTCGCATCTACACATAAATATGTAGATGTTAACCTTAGCATCCGTTGTCCTTTCTTTTTGTTACATTTTATTCTCTGTTTGACGTCATAGATTTTCTCTCTCATTTACTCTCTCCATTAATATGCCTCTCTCTCTTTTTTGCACCCACACAGTTACAATGCAGCAATTGGCCAAGGCATTGCTATTGGTTGGCCTCCTGGCTGCCACGGCGCATGCCAAGACCATTGTATTGGCTAAGGATAATGTGACGTCACAGTTGCCGTTACATGGCGGCGCTAAAGGAGACGACGGACCAGAGTCGGTGACTGCGACAGCAGCATCCGTGGCTGAAAACCTTGATGATAAAACTGTAGACAGTTCGACGCTATCCAGTGCAGTTGAAGATTGGAGTTTGGTGTGTCAACAGCTCTGCGGGTAAGTTTGCTTCTCAACACAGAAAGAAAGCAAGCAACAACAACATAAAAATTAGAAGTGTGTCTGTGTGTGTGCGTTTACCTTAAAATGTCCTTTCCAAAAAAGAAATTGAAAAAAGTTCTTTTAAATCAAAGTTTATATAACATCATCATAATTTTTTGTAAATGTCATCATGGAAAAAAATTTGAAAACTAAATTTGAGATTTTTTTGCAAATTAAAAATGAAGTGTCAAAGTGTCGTGTATTATTTGTGTTAATATATTTCGGAGATTGAAAAAAGTTTTGTAATTTCAAACTTTTCTTGTGTGTGTGTTTTTTAGAGCTGCTTTAGGCGGCGCTGTTTGCTCCCCCTATTGTAAAATAATGCCAGTTTTACCCACGAAAGTGCAAATTGAAAATGCCAACACCCTAATGCATTCCAAGAAACAATTCATATGCCCTCAGCTATGTGGATTACAGCTAGGTAAGTTTAAAATTTTTTATTCAAATTTAATTAAAACCAAAGAATAAAACTCTTTTAAATGATTAAATGGTTTTCGACGGTGTTAGTAACAAAATATTTTATAGGGCACATTAATTTTCAACTTATACCCTCAGTCACTTCGGTTGGAAAATAATTAAACTCTAACAGACCCACGCGCGTAATAACACTTAAAAATTATTCATTAGAAATTACTGGCTTAATATGGTTACTAAAAAAATATATATTTTTAAAAAGTCCTTGAAAAAGTATTTCAAGCTTTAGGAATATTTTTTTATATTCATATTCATATTGCATATCTAATTGCAATTGGGACTTTTTACGGCGATAAATTGTTGCTAGGAGAAAATAAATATCAAACCTCATACTCTCAGGTTAAAAAATAAGCTAGGATCCACATCCAAAATGGCCTTTTGACCTTTAAAAAATTAATTCTTAAAAACCCACAACTGCGTAAAAAATACACTCTGGTGTTGGTCCATAAAAACATAGTTCTTAAAAAATATTTTTTTAAAAAAATAAGCGGGTCGATTTTCTTTAAAAAATTTAAATACCCTCGCTTGTCTCTTCCATCCTTTAAAAAATCTACGTCTTGGATGGTCCAATAAAATATTCTTTAATAAGTCGTAGCCTTACTGGGACTAGAAAAATATTCTTTAAAAAACCGAAGCCATATTGGGACTAGAAAAAATATTCTTTAAAAATTCGAAGCCTCATTGGGCCTAAAAGAAATATTTCTTAAAAAATCCAAGCCTTACTGGGCCTAGAAAAGATATTCTAAAAAAAACCACTCTTCGTAGGCCCTAGAACAAATATTCTTTAAAAACTTCACGCCTTGGATGGTCCTAGAAAAAACATTCATTTAAAAATCCACGCGGGTCCCAGAAAAAATGTTGTTTAAAAAACCCACGCCTCTGTTGGACGTAGAAAAAACATTCCTTTAAAAATCCACGCCTCAGTAAGCTCTAGAAAGAACATTCTTTAAAAACTGCACGCCTCTATAGGCCCTAGAAAAAATATCCTTCAAAAATCCTTACTTACTTACTTAGCTGGCTTGTGACAGAACTTTCGTTCCATAAGCCAGAGCTTAGAAAAGATTTCCAGGCGCATCGGTCATTTGCGCAGTTTTTCCAATTTGAAAGACCATTTTCGGCAATATTGTCTTCGACTTGATCTTCCCATCGTATTCGTGACCTTCCCCTTCTGCGTGAACCATCAGCTGGTTCACTTTTATATCCCTTCTGGGCTGGGCAGCTCAATACGTCTAACAATGTCGATGTCCGAGAATAGCTGGTACAAGTCATGTTTCATTCGACGGCGATATTCACCGTCAACGCAGATCGGTCCATAGATCATTCGGAGAATTTTTCTATCAAACACTCCAAGAGCTGCTTCATCTGCTTGCGCAAGTACCCATGCTTCAGATCCATATAACAGCACGGGTAGTATCAGCGTCTTGTAGAGTGTGAGTTTGGTCTGGCGGGATGTGGCCCAGCTTTTGAGTTGTTTGCTTAGACCATAGTAGCACAGGTTGACCATCACTATCCTTTTCCGAATTTCAAAACTGATGTCGTTCGTTTTGTTTATGGCGGTACCAAGGTATATAAAATCTTTGACTACCACCGAGTCCGAGTCTACTGGACGTCTTGTGAGTTGATACCATAAGCTTGGTCTTCTCGCCGTTTACTGCCAGACCCACTTTGGCAGGCTCCTTCTCAATTTGTTCAAAGGTGGCTGTTACCGCACGCAATGTTCGATCGATTATATTATATCATCGATTATATCGATGTCATTGGCATGTGTTGTTTGGTGTACAGAGTGCCATTTCGGTTCACGTTTGCCTCTCGTATGACCTTTTCCAGCAGGATGTTAAAAAGGTCACACGACAAACTATCACCTTGTCTGAATCCTCGTTCGGTGTTAAAGGGCTCTGAGAGGTCCTTTGCGTCTTTAACTGCTGATCTTGTGCTTGTTAAAGTTATCCTGCATAGCCGAATTAATTTTGCAGGAATGCCAAATGCAGACATGGCTTTATACACCTCTGAACGGATAGGGCTGACGAATGCGGCTTTACAGTCGACGAATAGGTGGAATGTGTCGATGTGTTTTTAATGGGTTTTTTCCAGGATTTGGCGCAGTATGGTCCAATAATGCCTTTGATCATTGGCTTCAGTCATTTACACAGGACGCTGAATAGTACTTTATATGCGATGGGAAGGAAACGTATTCGTATATATTTGGCACATATCGTCTTGTCTCCTTTTTTGTGCACGGGACACAGAATGTTGAGGTTCCAATCATTGGGCATGCATTCTTCTAGCCAAATTGTACTAATCAGCTGGTGTATGCTCCTTAACAGCATCTGGCCACCAGTCTTGAATAGTAACCCATCGGTACCTGGTTTATTCTACAGCCGATTGATTGCAATTCTGACTTCATCTTGGCTAGGTGGTATACACTCTATACCGTCATCTATCCGCGCCCTAGAAAAAATAACCTTAAAAAACCACCCCTTGCTGGTCTTAGAAAAAATATTCTTTGTAAAAATCCACACATCTGTAGGCCCTAAAAAAAGTGTTCTTTAAAAAATCTACGAAGAAATATTCATTAAAAGCTCCACGCCTAGAAACAATTTCATTGAATAGAAATATTTGATTTTTTCTTGAAAAAATAAAATTAGTTCTAAAAAATTCATTAAACAATTCACATTTAAAAAGTCCACGCTTATAATGGTACTATCAAAATATTTCCTGAAAATCCTGACACTATAAATTCTGCTCTAGGTCCTTAAAAAATTTGTTTTAAAGATTGTTGCTTAGGATATCCTAGAATAATGTTCTTTAAAAGGCCCTTCCGAAATGTTACGTATTTAATTTGTATTATTTTATTTCATTTTTTTTTAATTTCAGGCGATGGTGTCTGTACATGTAAAAATTCGACATCCGAACACCAGAATTTCCATCAAATAAAAACGAAAGTGGAGATGAATGTCTGTTCCATATTTTGTGATGTTCGTCATGTCACACTGGCCGGCTGTAGTCCTTGCTCCAAGAATACAACAACAGCAACAACAAATGAAGTTGATAATAATTTTTCAGCGATTAACCTGACTAGTGACCAGAGGGAGGTGGTCAATATAGCTCCGATCGCTGATGTCACTACAACTACAACAACTGTTACAACACCAAATTGGAATGAACTTTGTGCTGCGTTGTGTAAAACTGGCGATGGCGGGTCATTGTGCAATTGTGATTTGTCACCATTTTCTGGATAAGCAGAAGGATATGGGTGATGAATGAAGATTTTTATTTTTGAATTAATTAAAATATATTAGTTTGATTTCAAATTTTCAAAATTGATTTCTTTTAGTCTTAGCTTTTGAAAAAAGTGGACTTTAAACTTTGTTCTAATTTTTGTTATTAATTTTTTTTCGTAAATTTCTTTTAAAGTAAATTTCAATATATAAAATTTTTTAATTTTTTTTCTCTATATATAAATGATTTATCTTTAACAAAAACAAAACACTGCTATATAACAAAAACAATAAGAATTAATTAACAAAACCAGGAATGGAAACAATTGAAAGTAATAAACTAATCCCTATGCGCATCAATTAATTTGTAATTAATTTCAATTAAAAAGAAACTATAAAAACAAAACAACAACAAGAAAAATCTACAAAAAAAATCATAAAATACATAAAGAAATTATATATATAAACAAATCATATATATACTGTTAAATTATAAAAAACATAATTTAAAAAGTTGTTGATAGGAAAAGGATCTAAGGTGGGGATAATATTTTTTTTAATTTTATTTCCTTTAAAAAATTGCTTTTATCTTCCATTCTTTAATCTAGTTCCTATTGACATAAAAAAACAACAAAATCACTAAAGGGCTTCCAGGTGAAATAGTTTGTAAATGTCATCGGCCTCCATTGAGGTGATTGTGAGCATAGACAACTAGGACACTATTCTTTTAGTAGTTGTGGTAACCGTGTATCCTTTTTAAGGTTATAATGGCCTGCCACATAAAATAAATAAATTATAGAAACATAAAAATAACAACAACCAAAAATATTCATATATACAACATATCGTCGTCACACTGTTGATAAATCCAAATATTAAAAAAAAATAAAAAAAATATATATTTTAATTTTCCATTTTAGTTTGTTAATGGAATCAGCATATCAATTAACAACAACATAAAAAAGAAATCAATTATTTTTTTATTTTATCTTATATTATACATATATATATGTATGCCAAAAAAATATATACACATAACTTCTATATATAAAATAAAAATTATGTATACACATAACAGCATTCATTCCCAAAACATACTTAAACGAAGAGTTATCGATAAATGTTAGCCAAGAGTTTAGTGTTGTTTGCAATTACAATTTTATCCATTGATCATGATAAATTCTGTTTTTTATCGATGGTAATTTTTGTTTTTTTGTAATTATTAAAAAATATTTTTTTTTTCAGTGTACACCATATCTTCTTCAAGTGTATTGTCAAAAATCGATAACAAATATCATAAATATTTCATAATAATAAAAAATTAACACATAAACTAGCATACATATATGTCATATATGTACATAAGTATGTAAAACAATAAAAAAATAATATTAACAAAAAATAATATAAAAAAGCAGTGGTGTCAACTTTAGTAAAATTATATCAATTTTGTTTTTATCGTTATATTATTTTATTTAATCTATAATAAAATTAATAAACTAATAATGTGTATATATATATTAGATTTTTAGTATTTTTTATTGATTCTTGATTTTATGGAAATTTTTTTTAGTTTTTCCTTTGAGACCCTTCAATGGCTTCGGAATTTCTAACCAATGTTAAAAAAATCGATAACAATGATTGCTATAAGTTAATTCCTTAGAAAAAAATAATTAAACATAAAAAATATTGTTCATTAAAAAAATTCAAAGTTAGTAAAATTGTTGTCGATAACAGATTTATCGATAGAAACTGATATTTCAACCTCATCGATAAAACATTGAAATTCAAATTTAATCGATATAAGAATTTTTTTGAAATTATTAAAAAATCAAATTACTCAGAAAATTTCAATTTTGTACAACATCGATGTTATCGATTATTCATATATAGATTATAAGTCAATTCTTTAGATAAAATCAAATCATTTAAATAAATTACAAAAATTATTGAAAAGGTTAAAAGAAGAAATTTCAAATTCAAATTTCATGATCACGATTTTATCTAAATCGAACATAATCGATAACATTGATTTTCATAAGTCAATTTATGAGAAAAAATCATTTGATCATAAACAAATATTGTCGATTTAAACTAGTACAATTTAATATAATTGTATCGATAACTAAAAAATCGATATTTTAATTTATCGATTTTATCTAAATCGATTAAAAAAAATCGTTTGATCATAAACAAATATTGTTGATTTGAACTAATCCAAATTAATATAATTGTATCGATAAGTAAAAAATCGATATTATAATTTATCGATAAAAATCGATATTTCAATTTTTATTGATAAAATCAATTATAAAAAATTAATCTTTTTCAATATTCAATCAATAATTTTAACAGTGACATAAAATCGATATTTGAAAAAATCTACTTAAAAAAATTAAATACATTGATTTTAATGACTCAGAAATTATCGATAAAAATCATTTACAAAAAATTCTTGTTAATTAAAAAAAGCAAATATGAAATATGATCCATACAATAAAAAAAGTGTACATTTTTATATTATGGTTAAAAATCCGGATTTTTATGTTATCGATAAAAATCCGGATAATGAACTTTTATAAGTTAAACAATTCAGTAATTATAAAATTTCCTTATACCTATTTTTTATCGATAATATTAAAATACCAAATCGAAAATATGTTAAAAATTTAAATTTAAAAAAATATATTTCAACATTGGAAAAAGTTTTTTAATTACCTATAGTTTTAAATATTATCTTAATTTATTTAATATTTAAATTTATTTTCAATATTTATCGATAACAGACTTGTTTTTTTCAGATCATTTTATAATGAAAAAATTAATTTCAATAAAAATTATTTTAACAATTAATTTCAATTTAATTACGTTTAATTTTCAAATATAATTTTAATTTATATAATACTAAAATGTATTTTCAATATTTATCGAAAAAAGATATTTTTTTGAAATCATTTTATTATGAAAAAATTGATTTTAATGAGAATTATGTAACAATTAGTGGAATTGTGTCAATTATCGAAAAGTCAATATTTCAAAATATCGATAGTTTTGTTTTAACGATTTTATCGAAAATCTAGATCGATAATATTTAATAGACAAATGTAATAATCGGAATGTTATGCTATTTATTTTCGGTAATATTGAAATTTGAGCAGCATAAATTTCAAAAAATTACACTTATTTTATTTTCACAAAATTAATACCAACAAAGAATTTTAAAATTTTTTTATTATTTTTCCAAATGGTTTACTAAAGTTGACACACATAATAAAAATAATATTTTTTGATTTTAATTATAAAGAAATAAAATATATATCAATGTTTTGGAAGACATTAATATATAAAAATAATTAAAAAAAGGAAGACAATTTTCGATTTTCCCCCCAAACAACCAAGTCAATAAAAATATGTGTATTATATAAAAAAATTGAATTAAAATAATAGAAATATTGCAATTATTAACTTGTGGAAGACATTTTAGTAATTAATAAATAAATTATAGTAATTAAGTAAAAAAAAAACATTTTGATTAGACTTGCCCATAAATAATGAGGTCTGCAGATGGAAATGTTCTAAGCTGTGACTGACAATAATTAATATTTAAGGCGAGCGAGGTTAAAAAATAACAAAACTACAAATTTAAAAACTGTATGCAAATGCCACGCAAAATAATTAATATAACTAAAATTAAAAAAAAAATATAAAAAAAAATATTTTTTCTTTTGAAAATTGCACGCATATTTAGCAACAAAACCAAAAAATTGCACATTAAAAATGTTTAATTTGATTTAAAACAAAAAACAAGCAAAAAAAGTAACATTTTCTCATCACATAAAAACAACAACAAACAAAAAACAAGCAAACCAAAAATTCAACAAACACACACACTAAAAGCACGAAAGAATAACGGGAATGCACGTCTTGCGTAGTTCAAACTCTATATGGCAAATATAAAATTTAAAATTTAAAATTTAAAATTAAAAAATAAATAAATATAATTTAAATAATTTCCCCCACAAAAAAATAATAATAAATTATAAAATTTAAAAATAAATTGCCAAACAAATTGTTATGCCACCAAAAAACAAATTAAATAATATCCGACAAAAAAAAAATACAAAAAATTTGTTGTAGTTTGTTAAATGTTTAAATTTATTATTATAACAAAATTAATATTTCTTTATAGATGTATATGTATTTAAATTATCAATCTATATATGTATTAATATAGATCACAATTATCAACAACAACAAAAATAAAGTACATACAAACAAACAAATTAAAATTCATTAACAAAAAAATGGAAAATTCTACATTTCTCTCCAGACCCCCCACAACAACAAATACATATGTACTTATATACAATTTATATATATACATATTTATTATTATATACCGTTTAAATAGCCAAAGTAAATTCATTCAATTGAAATTGAAATAATACAACTAAATGAGATGAATAACTAAATCATATATATGTATATTTCAATGTGTTAAATGTTGTACAATAAAATAATAAACAAATAAATAAATAATCAACAAAAAAAAAAACTTAAAATTGTGGATTTATTTTTTTCACTAAGGGTCAGGTGATACACTACTAGATGAGGAATCGGAATTTGGTGGAATCAAACAAGTAAATCTGTCGTTATGCTCGGCCGGTCGTTATGCTCTGTAGAAAAATTGTCACAGACCTGAGGGCCTGACAATTTTTCTATAGAAAAATTCTTAGACCCACAGTTCTGTGAAAATTTTTCTATAGATAAAATCTCAAACCATCAGGTCTATTAAATTTTTTTAGGGAAAAATTCTCAGGTCTCTTATATTTTTCTCTAGAAAAATTCTCTGACTCTCAGGTTTGTTATAATTATATCCTTCACCACACTGTGGTACAGGATATTATGTCTTTGTGCATATGTTTGTAACAGGCAATAGGAATCGAGATAGACCCATGGTTCCTTTTGAGAACATGCATAGAATCACTATCTGAGTCGATTTATGCATGTCCGTCCGTCCTTCCGTCCGTCTGTCCATGTTAAGTACAGGTCGCATTTATGATCCGAATTGGATGAAACTTGGCACAGCTCATTTGTATGGCCCAAGGACAAACCCTATTGAAATTGGGAAAAATCGGTTCAGATTTAGATATTGCTCCCATATACATATATCTTCGTCCGATTTAAGGTAAATGGTGTACCAAAGCCGATTTGCATCTGAATTAAGTCTAGAATGATGTGTGCAAAGTTTCGTTAAAATCGGTTCCGATTTATATATAGCTCACATGTATAGTTTCACCCGATTTTATGTAAATAGTCCACTAAAGTCCCTGGAAATCTTTTGATTTGTACGACTTTTGGCATAGCGTACTAAATTAAATCTAGAATGATGTGTGTCAAATTTCGAGAAAATCGGGTCTAATTTAGATATAGCTCCCATATATATTTTCATCCGATTTAAAGTAATTTGTGCACCAAAGACCATATATATTTTTCGATTTGCACGAAATTTGGCATAGAGTATTGAATTAAGCCTAGAATGACGTGTGTGCTAAGTTTCGTGAAAATCGGTTCAGATTTAGATATAGCTCCCATAAACATTTTCGCCCGATTTAAGGTAAATAATGGTGCACCAAACTCCTAATGTTTGTCCGATTAACATGAAATTTTGCACAACGTATCAAATTGAGACTTGAATGACGTTATTGTGTTTTATTGAAATTGGTGCAAATGCAGCCATAGCTTCCATATGTATTTCGAACGGGTGTCTGATTGAGATTAAATTTTTAACAGTGCGGCGTACCGAAAAAAGTGTATCAATTTTGCTATAAATTGTTTTCCATAAATTTGTCCCATGGTACCCAGACGACTTTAAATCTGCCCGAATTAAATTAAATTTATCATTGGTTGCAAAAAAAAAAAAAAATGAGAATGTTCCTTCGACCGAACATTGACATACAATTTTAGGGATACAAGTGGTGAAAGGTATCATACAGTCGGCCCAGTCCGACTTTACTAATTTCCTTACTGGTTTTCTATTGAAAAATTTCACAGGCCCTCAGGTCTTTTATATAATTCTATCGAAAAATTTCACAGACTCTCATCAGACCCTCATGTCTGATACATTTTATCAGGTCTGTTATATTTTTCTGTAGAACAATTTCACAGACCCTCAGATCTGTTATATGTTTCTATAAAAATATATAACTGACCCTCAGGTCTATTATATTTTTCTATAGAAAAATTTCACAGACCTGAGGGTCTATAGAAAAATATAATTCTATCGAAAAATTTCACAGAAACCCAGGTCTGTTATATTTTTCTATAGAAAAAATTCTCAGACCCTCAGGTCTGTTATATTTTTCTATAGAAAATTTTCACAGACCCTCAAGTCTGTTATATTTTTCTATAGAAACATTTTTTCTATAGAGAAAAATATATATGTTTCTACAGATAAATTATCAGACCCTCAGGTCACTTATATTTTTCTATAGAAAAATTCTCAAACTCTCACGTCTGTTACATTTGTCTATAGAAAATTTCTTTGAAATCTATTAGTTTCTTTAGTGGTTCATAAACATAATAAAAATTTTCAAAAGAAGACATCTTTCGAAGACCATCCGATAAAAAGCGTGGTTTTCTATGAATATTTATTTAGGTATTTTTATACTAAACATTTTCAAATCTTGTGGCAACATTTTCCCACGATCCCTTACTAATTGTTATAGCTGAGAGAATAGATCGTAGATTGGGTTTGGAAAAAAAAATAAAATTATTAATAATGGTACACTTTCGTACCATACTGTACAACTTACCGCCTTATGCATTCAGCTATATGTAGAGTAAAATTCATACAAAAAATACATTTTCTGCTCATAAATATTTCTTTACCTGTACTCTCCCACTTCTGAACGGGAATTTGTTTCGATTTTTTTCTTACGAAATTTCGTACAATTAAAATAATTTTTTTCAACACTGATCATATCAGTGTTTGACTGACGAAGTCAACTGAGTCGTATCGTATGGGTTCGTTGGCTGACTGGCTTGACTTCAGTTGCTGTTCAACTGGCGTTCAAGCAGGTACTCTTCACCGCATTCGTATTCATACTAGCGGTAGCTGTGGCATTCTATCCGAAAAATTCAAAAATAAATTTCGATTTTAAATCCAACAACAAAATGGCAGTAAGTTTTGTTCACATCCCAGCTGGCAGCGATTTTCCATTGGAAAATTTACCCTATGGTGTATTCTCGACAAAATCAAATGTAAGTAAATAATAAAAAATATATAATTTTTTTCTTATAGTGGAATGTGGTCCACATGTGTTCTAGTTTAATTAAGAAGAAAAATAAAACGATAAAAATCCTGTTCTACTTGTTCGCCGCATATTTCAAATCAATATTTTAAAATAGAAAATAAAACTATAAAAAAAACAATATTTAAAAAACAGGGCTCCAGATTAAAATGATCTGCATATTATAACTAGCATTTACATAAATTAGACTTGTTTTTCCAACTGGCTGTGAACTGGTGGTCGGTTGAACCACAAACAAGAGCAACAAAGTAGCCATCCACTTGGCCGGCATCGAACAGCCACCAGCCGGTGTTGATAACAACAAGTCAACAGATTTTTATTTTCTTCTTCTTATTTTGGAATTCAGGTGTAATAAAAAATTCTAAAATATTTAAATTGGTGTGTGATAATATTGTTGTTATTGTTTTGTTTTTTGTTTTTGTTGTCGCTTGTTTATCTGTTATGTTAATTTCTCTCTTGTCTTCTTTTATAGCCCCGCAAACGTTTGGGTGTTGCCATCGGTGACAGTGTTTTAGATTTGAATGGTGTTGCTTCCTTCTATCCACCAGAAGTTCAGGTATGGAATTTTTTGTTTGTTTGTGTGGTGTATAACAGTTGGCAATTATCCTTTATAACACTTTTTTCCCACAGGATGCTTTGCAAGCCGAGACATTGAACAAATTGATGAGCCTTGGCTACACTGCCTGGCAAGTAGTTCGGGCAAAAACCCAGGAATTGTTGTTAAAGAACTCCGTTTTGGAACAGAATGCTGCTTTGGTACAGAGGTAAGGATAATTAGGAAGGACTATAGGATATTAATTAAAGGGTAAACCGAGACACAAACCTAGAGATTTTTTTTCAAGGACTATGTTTAAGGGTCAACGAAGCCACTAACATAGATTTTAAGGGAATATTTTTTCCATGACTACCAGGACCACAAGCTTAGGTATTTAAGGATATTTTTAAGGACAAGGTAAGGCGTGGATTTTTTAGGAGTCACAACCTAGATGTAGATTTTAGTAGATTCCACAAAATATTTTTTATTGGACAGATGCAAAGCGTAGTTTTTGAAGAATATTTTTTATAAAAATGTTTAAGGGGCAGAACTTAGGCGTAGATTTTTTAAAAACATTTTTAAGGACCTAGACGTAGATTTTTTAAAAACATTTTCAAGGACCTAGGCGTAGATTTTTTTAAACACATTTTTAAGGACCTCGGCGTAGATTTTTGAAACACATTTTTAAGGGCCTCGGCGTAGATTTTTTAAACACATTTTTAAGGACCTAGACGTAGATTTTTTAAAAACATTTTCAAGGACCTAGGCGTAGATTTTTTTAAACACATTTTTAAGGACCTCGGCGTAGATTTTTAAAACACATTTTTAAGGGCCTCGGCGTAGATTTTTTAAACACATTTGTAAGGACCTCGTTATTTATGTTACTTTTTCCTATAGAAAAATTCTCATTATTATTTTTTAATAGAAAAAATTGTCAGACCATCAGGTCTGGTACTTTTTTCTATAGAAAAAAATTCTCAGAACTAAAGGTCTGGTACTTTTTTCTGTAGAAAAAAATTCTCAGAACTAAAGGTCTGGTAGTTTTTTTTTTTGAAAAAAATTCTCAGACCCTCAGGTCTGTTACTTTTTTCTATAGAAAAAAATTCTCAGACGCTCAGGTCTGGTACTTTTTTCTATAGAAAAAAATTCTCAGACCCTTAGGTCTGGTACTTTTTTCTATAGAAAAAATTCTCAGACCCTTAGGTCTGGTACTTTTTTCTATAGAAAAAAATTCTCAGACGCTCAGGTCTGGTACTTTTTTCTATAGAAAAAAATTCTCAGACCCTCAGGTCTGGTACTTTTTTCTATAGAAAAAAATTCTCAGACCGTCAGGTCTGGTACATTTTTCTATATAAAAAATTCTCAGACCCTTAGGTCGGGTACTTTTTTCTATAGAAAAAAGTACTCAGACCCTCAGGTCTGTTACTTTTTTCTATAGAAAAAATTCTGAGACCCTCAGGTCTATTACTTTTTTTCTATAGAAAAAAAATTTTTTTTCTATAAAACAAATTTCGGTTCCCACGTAACCGAAGTCCTTCAAATTCCATTTTTACTTTAAAATTGTATTTCTCTTTACAGCGTCATCGTTCCCCAAAAGGAATGTGAAATGCATTTGCCTGCCGAAATCGGCGATTATACCGATTTCTATTCGTCCATACATCATGCCACCAATGTTGGCATTATGTTCCGTGGCAAGGAGAATGCTTTGATGCCCAATTGGCGTCACATCCCCGTCGGTTATCATGGTCGTGCCAGTTCTGTGGTTGTATCCGGTACTCCAATCCGTCGTCCTCTTGGTCAAACTCTGCCCGTTGATGGTAAACCTCCTGTCTTTGGTCCCTGCAAATTGTTTGATTTTGAATTGGAAATGGCCTTCTTCATTGGTGGTCCTGGTAATAAATTGGGTGAACGTATCCCCGTCGAGGAGGCATGGAAGAATGTTTTCGGTTTCACTTTGATGAACGATTGGAGTGCTCGTGACATCCAAAAATGGGAATATGTGCCATTGGGTCCATTTACCGCCAAGAATTTGGGTACCACTATTTCTCCTTGGGTTATTCCCGTGGCAGCTTTGGAACCCTTCTTGTTGGATAACTTCCCTCAGGAGCCAGAAGTGTTCCCCTATTTGAAACATCAAAAGCCATTCAATTTTGATATTAATTTGGAAGTTTATTTGAAACGTAAGCATGAGATTTGGAATTTGGTTATCGATTTTGAAATAATTTATAATTTTTTTTTACAGCCGAAAATAGTACCGAAACCAAAATTTGCAAATCGAATTATAAATATTTGTACTGGACACCCATGCAACAGATTGCTCACCACACTGTGACCGGTTGCAATGTCCGCCCAGGTGATTTGATGGCTTCCGGTACCATCAGTGGTGAAACTGAAGACTCCTTCGGTTCGATGTTGGAATTGAGTTGGCGCGGATCAAAGACCGTCAATTTAAATGACGGTACTACCCGTAAATTCTTGCAGGACGGCGATGAAGTCATCATCCGTGGCTATTGTGAACGTAATGGTGTCCGCCTTGGTTTTGGTGAATGCGCTGGCAAGGTATTGCCAGCCATTCCTTTCCAATAGATAATTAACCCTAATTAGTAGAGTAATTAATAAAAAAAAACAACAACAATGCATTTAATATGAAATATATTTTTACCAGGATTTTTATTTTTTTTAAATAAAAATTTAACCAATTATTACGAAATAGATTTTAAAAATATGTTTTATATACGGTCTTAGATTGTTTTATACCCTCAGCCTTATGACTAATGACGGGCAGATGTGCCTCATCCAAGTATTGGTTTATAGACCCTATGTTTTCTTTATTACGATTTAGAAATGTCCGTCTGACTGACGGAAAAGTACCCGCCCTATAGGTCTAAGAATTTTGTCTGTTGAAAAAAGTAATCGACCTGGGAGTCTGAGAGTTTTTTCTATATCAAAAAGTACCCTTACCCTGTGTACCCGATCTGTGGGTCTGAGAATTTTTTCTACAGAAAAAAAGTACCCGACCTGTGGGTCTGAGAATTTTTTCTATAGAAAAAAGTACCCAACCTGTGGGTCTGAGAATTCAAGCTTTCCATCTCTATCTGGGTACCCGACATATGGGTCTGAGAATTTTTTCTATGGAAAAAAGTACCAGACCCAAGGGTCTGAGAATTTTTTCTATAGAAAAATGTACCAGACCCAAGGGTCTGAGAATTTTTTCTATAGAAAAATGTACCAGACCCAAGGGTCTGACAATTTTTTCTATAGAAAAATGTACCAGACTCAAGGGTATGAGATTTTTTTTCTATAGGAAAATGTACCAGACTCAAGGGTATGAGATTTTTTTTCTATAGAAAAAAGTACCAGACCCAAGGGTCTGGTCTGAGAATTTTTTCTAAAGGAAAATGTACCAGACTCAAGGGTATGAGATTTTTTTCTATAGAAAAAAGTACCAGACCCAAGGGTCTGGTCTGAGATTTTTTTCTATACAATAAAGTACCAGACCCATGGGTCTGGTCTGAGAATTTTTTCTATAGAAAAAAGTACCAGACCCAAGGGTCTGGTTTGAAAATTTTTTCTATAGAAAAAAGTCACAGACCTGTGGGTCTGAAAATTTTTTTCTATAGAAAAAAGTCACAGACCTGTGGGTCTGAATTTTTTTTCTATAGAAAAAGTAGCAGACCCAAGGGTCTGAGAATTTTTTCTATAGAAAAAAGTACCAGACCCGAGGGACTGAGAATTTTTTCTATAGAAAAAAGTGCCAGACCCGAGGGACTGAGAATTTGTTCTATAGAAAAAAGTACCAGACCCTCGGGTCTGAGAATTTTTTCTATAGACAAAAGTGCCAAACCCGAGTGTCTGAGAATTTTTTCTATAGAAAAAAAGTGCCAGACCCGAGGGTCTGAGAATTTTTTTCTATAGAAAAAAGTGTCAGACCCGTGGGTCTGAGAATTTTTTCTATAGAAAAAAGTGCCAGACCCGAGGGTCTGAGAATTTTTTGTGTCTGATAGTTTTTTGTCAGACTTTTTTATAGAAAAAAGTCACAGACCTGTGTGTCTAAGAATTTTGTCTAAGGAAAAAAATCACAGACCTGTGGATCTGAGAATTTTTTCTAGAAAAAGTAGGTATGGGAATTTTTTCTATAGAAAAAAGTACCAGACCCGAGGGTCTGAGAATTTTTTCTATAGAAAAAAGTACCAGACCCGAGGGTCTGAGAATTTTTTTATAGAAAAAAGTAGGAGACCCGGGGGTCTGAGAATTTTTTCTATAGTAAAAAGTAGCAGACCCGAGGGTCTGAGAATTGTTTTTATTGAAAAAAGTACCAGACCCGAGGGTCTGAGAATTTTTTTTATAGAAAAAAGTACCAGACCCGAGGGTCTGAGAATTTTTTCTATAGAAAAAAGTACCAGACCCGAGGGTCTGAGAATTTTTTGTGTCTGATAGTTTTTTGTCAGACTTTTTTATAGAAAAAAGTCACAGACCTGTGTGTCTAAGAATTTTGTCTAAGGAAAAAAATCACAGACCTGTGGATCTGAAAATTTTTTCTAGAAAAAATAGGTATGGAAATTTTTTCTAAAGAAAATAAGCTCCAGAACCGAGGGTCTGAGAATTTGTTCAAGTTTGTCTTTCAGAAATTCAGACTTTCCATCTCTATTTTGTAATAGCAACATTTAAAAGAGAATAATTCAATTGGATTCTCTTTGTATCTCAAAGATACAAATATTGACAAAAACTTTGCTCTGCAAACGAACGGAAAAGTGTTTGGGGCCACATTGTGGCATATTCTCTGTAATGTTAGGTTGGGGATACAATTCGCTCTCTCACACACACACAGATGTTTTGGATTTTACGCTGCCTTGGCTTGTTGTTTTGTTTCTGCCATTCGGAGCTTCGCTCTCTTCGCATTTGAGATACTTTGCACAGAAACAATTCAGCTTTAAATGGAAACGCAACAACGCTACGCGAAAACGACAAATCCGCCACAACAAACAGAAATCGAAGCAGAGAAACTGGCGCCGGTCGGCTGGTTCAATACAGCAAAGCAAAGCCAAACGATTTATACTTTTTTATTTGCTATTGAAGAAGTGAAAAATTAAATCTGAGAAAAAATAAAAAATAATTATTTTCAAAATTAGAAAAATTGAAATAAATTGTTAAATAAGTGAAGGTTGTGTTGAAAAACAAAATTGAATAACAGTTTAAAAGAAAGTTGTGAAATAGAATAGAGTGGAATATTTTTTTGATTTGAAGGTAAAGAAAAAATTGAAACGAAAAAACCTGTGTTGATGCATTCGCAAAAAAATTAAATGCAAATAAAATCAATGCAGTTTGAAGTGATGTGATATTTTTAAAGAAAAAAACAAAATAATTTTGTATATATAAAAAATAAAGCACAAAAATCCAGGAAATACATTTTCTAAGGATTATGCCATTATAGTTTTCTTCCTGTTTGCCTGGAAAAAATCAATGTCTTTGCGTTGAACTTCACATCAAAGGAACCTTTTTTTGTTGTTGTACAAAAATGTCTAAGAGGTAGAGAGAACTTTTCTAAAAACAACCCAAAGCAAAAGCAGGAAATCCACCACCATTCTCATTATAACCTCCCTAACCTCATCCACAACATTAGCAGCAGCAGGAGTAGAGCTACCATCCTCGCCACCACCCACCAAGAAATTACCTCTCTGTTTATACCAGGCGAAATACTTTCAAGTCCTGACGCACCGCACACTTGATGTAAACACTCAACCATGGATGCGAGCTACCGACCGACCAACCCAAGGCAATACTTGTCGTAACTCGGCGACAACAGCAACAAAAACAGGGAGACGAAGACAAAACAAAAAAACATCCCTAAAAGCCTTTAAAGAGTCGTTAACACGCTAACATTTTTCTACTCCACGAAACAGTTTAGCGCGACAAAAAATCCGAAACGAAACGAAAGGATAGGAAAGGCAGAAAATGACAGCAGAAATGCGTTTGTTTGATAAACATGACTGACTGACTGCTTGACAAATGTTCGGAGCAATATTTGTTGGTTGGTGAAACCTAAAGCGACGAATAATGAAAATTGCACTGCAAAACTAAATTTCACAAAAATTAACTAAACACGAAGATGAAAACAATACCAACAAGAACATCGACAGCGATATTATAGCAGGTTTTGTAAATGTTTTGGTTTTTTGTTCCCCGCTACAGTGGCTCAAAGAATAGCGTCGGAGATTTAAATATTTAAAATTGAACAAGATTCCTAATCATTTTAAAAAATAAATCGAAGTCTCTTGGAACGACTGTGAAATAACCGGCAAGATTGGTCCCTATAAGTGATACCAAATAAAAGGGCAAAACTTTTGTCGGGACTTTTGGATATCGTCCTTATAATCGATATGTCGTTAAAAACTATGTAGTTATAAAGTATTTCGACAGTGATTAATTGGTGTACCCGAGTGTGACACACGGAAACCGGCGCCCAACAGAAATGAAGGATTTTTTAATGCACCGTCATGACCGGATTATACTTCCCAAATGTCTATGGATTTTTTGAGAATTTTTTAAATCCTAGATTCTAGCCCAAATGACCCTTAAGCATGTTACAACATAGTTAAGGTCGACCGTTCCTTATGGCTAATTATATATATACACTTTGATACGGCAAAAAATGTACCTCATCAAAGTGTTAATTTTAGATAATTTTAGACCATGTTCTTGAACCAAATCAGTTTCAGATAATTTGGATTCGAATTTCAAATGTCCGTCTATCCGCCCGCCTATCTGGCTAGTGCGCACG